>NC_141320.1:18122642-18722642 GCF_037954235.1 Aulostomus chinensis | reverse complement strand
AGATCATTTGCAATTCTTACTAAATCACTGTCGCATCATTTTGAGATCTTTAGCAATTCTTCCGACATCACTGTCGCAATATTTTGAGGATCGTATTAACTCTTACTACATGACTGTCAGTATCACTTTGAGGTTATTCGAAACTTTCACTCCATTAATGTTAGCATCATTTTGAGTTCATTAGCAATTCTTACTAAATCACTGTAGCATCATTTTGAGATCATTAGCAATTCTTACTAAATCACTGTAGCATCATTTTGAGATCATTAGCAATTCTTCTGACATCACTGTCGCATTATTTTTTTGGTTCGTAGCAACTCTTACTTCATGACTGTCAGCATCACTTTGAGGTTGTTCGAAATGTTCACTCCATTACTGTTATAATCATTTTGAGTTAATTAGCAATTCTTACTAAATCACTGTCGCATTATTTTGAGGTCTTTTGCAATTCTTCTGACATCACTGTCGCATTATTTTGAGGTTCGTAGCAACTCTTACTACATGACTGTCAGCATCACTTTGAGGTTATTCGAAACTCCTACTACATTACTGTTAGCATCGTTTTGAGTTCAATAGCAATTCTTACGACATCACTGTCAGCATCATTTTTTATTTACTCGCAACTCAAACCACATGTCTGTCAGAATCACTTTGAGGTTATTCGAAACTTTCACTCCATTACTGTTAGCACCCTTTTGAGTTCATTAGCAATTCTTACTACATCACTGTCGCAATATTTTGAGGTTCGTATTAACTCTTACTACATGACTGTCAGCATCACTTTGAGGTTATTCGAAACTTTCACTTCATTAATGTTAGCACCATTTTGAGATCATTAGCAATTCTTCTGACATCACTGTCGCATTATTTTGAGGTTCATAGCAATTCTTACTACATGACTGTCAGCATCACTTTGAGGTTGTTCGAAACACTTACTACATTACTGTAAGCATCACTGAGTTGATTAGCAACTATCACTACATTACTGTTAGCATCATCTTGAGTTCATTAGAAATTCTTCCGACATCACTGTCGCAATATTTTGAGGTTCGTAGCAACTTTTACTACATTATTGTCGCATTATTTTGATGTTCGTTGCAACACTTACTACATGACTGTCAGCATCACTTTGAGATTGTTCGAAACTTTCACTCCATTACTGTTAGCATCATTTTGAGTTCATTAGCAATTCTTACTTCATCACTGTCGCATCATTTTGAGATCATTAGCAATTCTTCCGACATCACTGTTGCATTATTTTGAGGTTCGTAGAAACTCTTACTACATTACTGTCAGCATCACTTTGAGGTTGTTCAAAAAGTTCACTCCATTACTGTTAGCATCATTTTGAGTTCATTAGCAATTCTTCTGACATCACTGTCGCATTATTTTTTTGGTTCGTAGCAACTCTTACTTCATGACTGTCAGCATCACTTTGAGGTTGTTCGAAATGATCACTCCATTACTGTTAGCATCACTGAGTTGATTAGCAACTATCACTACATTACTGTGAGCATCATTTTGAGTTCATTAGCAATTCTTACTAAATCACTGTCGCATCATTTTGAGATCTTTGTCAATTCTTCTGACATCACTGTCGCATTATTTTGAGGTTCGTAGCAACTCTTACTACATGACTGTCAGCATCACTTTGAGGTTATTCGAAACTCTTACTACATTACTGTTAGCATCGTTTTGAGTTCAATAGCAATTCTTACGACATCACTGTCAGCATCATTTTTTATTTACTCGCAACTCAAACCACATGTCTGTCAGAATCACTTTGAGGTTATTCGAAACTTTCACTCCATTACTGTTAGCACCCTTTTGAGTTCATTAGCAATTCTTACTACATCACTGTCGCATCATTTTGAGATCATTAGCAATTCTTCCGACATCACTGTCGCATTATTTTGAGGTTCGTAGCAATTCTTACTACATGACTGTCAGCATCACTTTGAGGTTGTTCGAAACACTTTCTACATTACTGTAAGCATCACTGAGTTGATTAGCAACTATCACTAAATTACTGTTAGCATCATCTTGAGTTCATTAGAAATTCTTCCGACATCACTGTCGCAATATTTTGAGGTTCGTAGCAACTTTTACTACATTATTGTCGCATTATTTTGATGTTCGTTGCAACACTTACTACATGACTGTCAGCATCACTTTGAGATTGTTCGAAACTTTCACTCCATTACTGTTAGCATCATTTTGAGTTCATTAGCAATTCTTACTTCATCACTGTCGCATCATTTTGAGATCATTAGCAATTCTTCCGACATCACTGTCGCATTATTTTGAGGTTCGTAGAAACTCTTACTACATTACTGTCAGCATCACTTTGAGGTTGTTCAAAAAGTTCACTCCATTACTGTTAGCATCATTTTGAGTTCATTAGCAATTCTTACGACATCACTGTAGCATTAAATTGAGTTCATTAGCAACTCTTACTACATGACTGTCAGCATCACTTTGAAGTTGTTCGAAACTCTTACTACATGACTGTAAGCATCACTGAGTTTCTGAGCAACTATCACTACATTACTGTTAGCATCATTTTAAGTTTATTAGCAATTCTTCCAACATCACTGTCGCAATATTTTGAGGTTCGTAGCAGCTTTTACTACATTACTATCGTATTAGTTTGAGGTTCGTAGAAACTCTTACTACATGACTATCAGCATCACTTTGAGTTTATTAGAAACTTTCACTCCATTACTGTTAGAATCATTTTGAGTTCATTAGGAATTCTTACGACATCACAGTAGCATTAAATTGAGTTCATTAGCAACTCTTACTACATGACTTTCAGCATCAATTTGAGGTTATTCAAAACTTTCACTACATTACTGTTAGCATCATTTTGAGTTAATTTGCAATTCTTACTCCATCACTGTCGCATCATTTTGAGATCATTAGCAATTCTTCCGACATCACTGCAGCATTATTTTGAGGTTAACAGCAGCTCTTACTACATTACTGTTCGCATCATTTCGAGTTCATTAGCAATTCTTACTACATCACTGTCCCATCATTTCAGATCATAAGCAACTCTTACTACATGACTGTCAGCATCACTTTGAAATTCGTAGTAACTCTTTCTACATTACTGTTGTATTATTTTAAGGTTCGTAGCAACTCTAACCACATGACTGTCAGCATCACTTTGACGTGATTCGAAACTTTTACTACATAGCTGTTGGCATGATTTTGAGTTCATGAGCAATTCTGACTACATCACTGTCGCATCATTTTGATATCATTAGCAATTCTTTGGACATCACTGTAGCATTATTTTGAGGTTCGTAGCAACTCTGACTACATTACTGTCAGCATCACTTTGAGGTTGTTCAAAACACTTACTACATTACTGTAAGCATCACTGAGTTAATAAGCAACTATCACTACATTACTTTTCGCATAATTTTGAGATCAGTAGCAATTCTTCCAAAAATCACTGTCGCATTATCTTAAGGTTCGTAGCAACTCTTACTACATGACTTTCAGCATCACTTTGAGGTTATTCGAAACACTTACTACATTACTGTAAGCATCACTGATTTGATTAGCAACTATCACTTCATTACTGTTAGCATCATTTTGTGTTCATGAGCAATTCTTCTGACATCACTGTCGCAATATTTTCATGTTCGTAGCAACTTTTACTACATTACTGTCGCATTATTTTGAGGTTCGTAGCAACTCTTACTACATGACTGTCAGCATCACTTTGAGGTTATTCGAAACACTTACTACATTACTGTCAGCATCACTGAGTTGATTAGCAACTATCACTCCATTACTGTTAGCATCATTTTGAGTTCGTAAGCAATTCTTACGACATCACTGTCCCATCAGTTTGAGATCATGACCACTTCTTCCGACATCACTGTCGCAATATTTTGAGGTTCTTAGCAACACTTACTACATGACTGTCAGCATCACTTTGAGGTTATTCGAAACGTTCACTCCATTACTGTTAGCATCATTTTGAGTTCATTAGCAATTCTTATGACATCACTGTCCCATCAGTTTGAGATCATTACCAATTCTTCTGACATCACTGTCGCATTATTTTGAGGTTCGAAGTAACTCTTACTACATTACTGTCAGCATCACTTTGAGTTCATTAGCAACTATCACTACATTACTGTTAGCATCATTTTGAGTTCATTAGCAATTCTTCCGACATCACTGTCAAAATATTTTGAGGTTTGTAGCTACACTTACTACATGACCGTCAGCATCACTTTGAGGTTATTCGAAACTTTCACGACATTACTTTGAGCATCATTTTGAGTTCATTCGCAATTTTTACTAAATCACTGTCGCATCATTTTGAGATCTTTAGCAATTCTTCTGACATCACTGTCGCATTATTTTGAGGTTCGTAGTAACTCTTACTACATGACTGTCAGCATCACTTTGAGGTTGTTCGAAACACTGACTACATTACTATAAGCGTCACTGAGTTGATTAGCAACTATCACTACATTACTGTTAGCATCATTTTGAGTTCATTAGCAATTCTTCCGACATCACTGTCGCAATATTTTGAGGTTCGTAGCAACTCTTACTACATGACTGTCGCATTATTTTGAGGTTCGTAGCAACTCTTACTACATGACTGTCAGCATCACTTTGAGGTTATTCGAAACTTTCACTCCATTACTTTTAGCATCATTTTGAGTTCATTAGCAATTCTTACTACATCACTGTCGCATCATTTTGAGATCATTAGAAATTCTTCCGACATCACTTTCGCATTTTTTTTAGGTTTGTAGCAACTCTTACTACATTACTGTCAGCATCACTTTGAGGTTGTTCGAAACACTTACTAAATTACTGTCAGCAATATTTGAGTTTATTAGCAACTATCACTACATTACTGTTAGCATCATTTTGAGGTTAGTAGCAACTCTTACTACATGACTGTCAGCATCACTTTGAGGTTGTTCCAAACACTTACTACATTACTGTAAGCATCACTGAGTTTATTAGCAACTATCACTAGGTTACTTTTAGCATCCTTTTGAGTTCAATAGCAATTCTAACGACATCACTGTCAGCATCATTTTTAATTTACTCGCAACTCAAACCACATGACTGTCAGCATCACTTTGAGGTTATTCGAAACGTTCACTCCATTACTGTTAGCATCATTTTGAGGTTAGAAGCAACTGTCACTACATGACTGTCAGCATCACTTTGAGGTTATTTGAAACTTTCACTCCATTACATTTAGCATCATTTTGAGTTCATTAGCAATTCTTACTACATCACTGTCGCATCATTTTGAGATCATTAGCAATTCTTCCGAAATCCCTTACGCATTATTTTGAGGTTCGTAGCAACTCTTACTTCATTATTGTTGCATTATTTAAAGGTTCATAGCAACTCTTACTACATTACTGCCAGCATCACTTTGAATTTATTAGCAACTGTCACTACATTACTGTTCGCGTCATTTTGTGTTTATTAGCAATTCTTACGACATCACTGTAGCATTAAATTGAGTTCATTAGCAACTTTTACTACATGACTGTCAGCATCACTTTGAGGTTGTTCGAAACTCTTACTACATGACTGTAAGAAAAACTGAGTTTATTAGCAACTATCACTACATTACTGTTAGCATCATTTTGAGTTCATTAGCAATTCTTCCGACATCACTGTCGCAATATTTTGAGGTTCGTAGCAACACTTACTACATGACTGTCAGCATCACTTTGAGGTTTTTCGAAACGTTCACTCCATTACTGTTAGCATCAGTTTGAGTTCATTAGCAATTCTTCTGACATCACTGTTGCATTATTTTTAGGTTAGTATCAACTCTTATTTGACTGTCAACATCACTTTGAGGTTATTCGAAACACTTACGACATTACTGTAAGCATCACTGAGTTTATTAGCAACTATCGCTACATTACTGTTGGCATTATTTTGAGTTCATGAGCAATTCTTACTACAGGACTGTCAGCATCATTTTGATATCATTAGCAATTCTTACAACATCACTGTAGCATCATTTTGAGATCATTAGCAGCTCTTACTAGATTTCCGTCAGCATCATTTTGAGTTCATTCGCAATTCTTCCGACATCGCTGTCGCATTATTTTGAATTTTGTAGCAACTCTTACGATATGACTGTCAGCATCACTTTGAGGTTATTCGAAACTTTCATTCCATTACAGTTAGCATCATTTTGAGTTCATTAGCAATTCTTGCTACATCACTGTCGCATCATTTTGAGACCATTAGCAATTCTTCCAACATCACTGTCGCATTATTTTGAGGTTCGTAGCAACTCTGACTACATGACTGTCAGCATCACTTTGAGGTAGTTCGAAACACTTACTACATTACTGTTAGCATCATTTTGAGTTTATTAGCAATTCTTATGACATCAGTGTAGCATCATTTTAACGTTAGTTTCCACTCTTCCTACATTACCGTCAGCATCATTTTTTGTTTTTTAGCATCTCTTACTACATCACTTTAGCATCATTTTGAGTTCATTAGCAACTCTTCCGACATCACTGTCGCATTATTTTGAGTTTAGTAGCAACTCTTACTACATGACTGTCAGCATCATTTTGAGGGAGTTTGAAACTCTTACTACATTATTGTAAGTATCACTGAGTTTATTCGCAACTATCACTACGTTACTGTTAGCATCATTTTGAGTTCATTAGAAATTCTTCTGAAATCACTGTCGCATTATTTTGAGGTTCGTAGAAACTCTTACTACATAACTGTCAGCATCACTTTGAGGTTATTCGAAACTTTCACTACATTACTGTTAGCATCATTTTAAATTTCTTAGCAGCTCTTACTAGATTACCGTCGCATCATTTTGAGATCATGAGCAATTCTTCCGACATCACAGTCGCATTATTTTGTGGTTTTTAGCAACTCTTACTACATGTCTGTAAGCATCACTGAGTTTATTAGCAACTATCACTACATTACTGTTTGCATCGTTTTGAGTTTATTAGCAATTCTTACGACATCACTGTCGCATCATTTTGAGATCATTAGCAATTCTTCTGAAATCACTGTCGCATTACTTTGAAGTTCGAAGCAACTCCTACTACATTACTGTCAGCATCACTTAGTTTATTAGCAACTATCACTACATTACTGTTCGCATCATTTTGAGTTCATTAGCAATGTGGGTCTTTGATTGGGAATTGTAAGAAAAATCACTGAATGAACAACACAAACACAGACTGTGTCTGAATTTCCACACCCGACTCAGAATGAAAAACCAGTGTGGACTCAGTTGTATCCACTGTCAATCCTGATTCTGGAGAAATTTCTTTGTGTGTTTTGATGGACGCGAGCCAAGCAGAAATTTCCCACAATGCAATAGGGTGGCGTTTGGTCAGTGTTGAGCAGGCGTCAGTCTGACAATGATGTCATATTATTGTGTCATCACCTGACCAGACCCAAAAGTAGGCTCAGGTATCAGTTTCTTCTCAATGCTAATGTCTGCTAGCTTAGTCTTCTACTTTGATGGCTCTGCCTGCTCAAAGGTCCAGACCCCTGGATGTGGTGGTTCCTACCTGAACGTAGATTCTGTCAGCTCATGTTGTTAAATCAACTCACCAGGAACACCAGTAGATTTCAATGGACTGACAATGAGTCTCATTGAATGGGTGTCTCGTCCAATGAGAAACAATCAGTCTCAGGTTGAAGCTCATCAATGAGGTCTTGTGGATCAGTGGCTTGCATGAATGAATGAGTTGTCCAGTTGTCCAATCGGCGAAAACCAACGTAACCGGCTTACGTTCTCAGCTGGATTCTCCCATCGATGTACGACGCCTCTCCAACGAACTGGTGGGAGGACGGCCTCCAAAGCCTCCACCTCGTCGACCGTGGCTCCCGCTGAGATTCGCTCGATGAAGAAGGGAAGCGCGTTGATGGGCTACCCTCTGGTCTCAGGCTGCTGGCTGCCTGGACAAAGCTGCTCTTCTCCGACACAAAGGTGGCTTCTCTCTCTTCAAGGCTCACAGGAGGTCAAGAGTGTAGCGACCGTGAGCCGAGATCGATGATGAATTACAAAAATAGAAAATCAAAAAATAAATTAGAGGAATAGAAAAGAAAAGGGGAGGAGCCGGACCAGCTGCTCTAGGAGCTCACACACAAAGGGCAGAAACAAGAAGCACTGAAGAGAGCGCCAGCAGTGGATGGTGCCACCACTGTTACAGTAAACTGGTCCGCCTCAGAGCAGTGACCTTTGACCTGTGAGGGGTTGTTGGCCAATCAGCACACTTTGCTGTCTTCAGTCCTTCTCAGATATCAACAAATGAAGCCGGTTGAACAGACAGCAATCATCATCACTCAGAGACATCACCTGGAGAGGAAGACTGCTCCGAGTTCTGACAATGACAGTGAAGAGGCAAGGAGAGCTGGACAACCACAGACAGTGAAACATTCGGAACATCATGTTGATACACGTGTGTGTGTGTGTGTGTGTGTGTGTGTGTGTGTGTGTGTGTGTGTGTCAGAATCGGAATCAGAATCTTTTATTTTCGTTGTACGGGAGGGGGGGGTACAGTGACAATAGTTAGATAGAGTGCTCTTCCAGAGCCACTGTGCACCACAGAATGCAGATACAAAGAAAAGATAGAAAAGATAAAAGATAAAAGCAAGATAAAAGACACTGTTAGAACAGAAAGATCCATCAACCCACCAACCAGAGGTGTGTCTGGTACAGATGTGGAATTATTGGCTCACACAATGTTGAGGACACTGGAAGAAGACAAACAAAAAAGGCTGGTGTGATCCAGACCTTCATCAAAAATGGTCCTGGAGAACAGTTCAATGTGTCAGGACTTCTGTCCATTGTCTTCTGCTGATCCTGTTCAGGGTCATGGAGGGGGTGGAGCCTATCCCAGCAGCTTTTGGGCGACAGGCCGTGTTCACCCTGGACAGGTCACCAGTCCATCACAGGGCCAACACATCCACAGACAAATATTCCAAGCCAGACTCAGGAGGATCTCTCCACCCTACAGACTGTAAAGGAACCATCAAAGATGGCAGTTGGAGTTCTGTGGATCTGTGCTGGATTCCTCGTCCTCACGGACCAGAAGTCTGTCTGAAATACTGCACTGATTGATGATCTTTTCATGAATCTGGAAAAGCTTCTAAAATGAAAGGAAAACAATCCTATCTTCTTCATGTCTCAAGCCAAATCAAACCAAGAGTTCTTTTATCATATTTTTTTAACCGGACGTCTGCTTTGACTGGTTGGTTGTTGAAAGAGAGCAGGACAGGACAGACAGCAGAAGACAAATATAGAGAAGGAAAGACAAAAGACAGAGAGAAAGGAGGGAGAGAATGACAAAAAGATGGGAACAAGATGAGGGTGAAAGACAAGCAGAGAGAAAGACAGAGGGACAGGGGGATGGAAGACAGACACACAACCAACAACAGCAGCAGCAATAATCGTAAACTAGCTGCCAATGATAACGTCTCCTGGTCGCTGAAGCAATCAACTTCATAATAGGAGGATTGAAGAGCCAGGAAATAAAATATTAGCACAATACTGATGTGAATGTTCGTGCAATACTGAGAACACTGATATGTAGACGACTAGTAGGGGCGGCACGGTGGTGCAAGAAGACAAACAAAAAAGGCTGGTGTGATCCAGACATCCATCAAAAATGGTCCTGGAGAACTGTTCAATGTGTCAGGACTTTGAAAGCTCCAATCCTCTCTAAGGTCCAGTGAGAGTGGAAGAGATTATAAATGAGAGAAGCAGGGCCCTCACTCAGAACTGAACCAGCTCAGTTGGGAGAGCCTTAGACTGAAGATCTAAAGGTCCCTGGTCCGATCCCAGGTTTCAGCAGAGGAACAGCATTGACTTTACTTTCCAGTGGAGGAACTGCAGACATGAAGGAAACTAACATCTTGTCCTGTGCATTCTTGTGACATTCAGGACATTTTTGGAGCCTCTTGTTGGATTTTGCCACAGAGATTCGGAGCCAATCAATAGCATGGTGGACTTCAACATGGAGGACTGAACAAGTCAAGAAAGCATCAGTTTGACCTTCACAGGTGCTCAAAACCTCAAAACAATGCTACAGTGATGTCGGAAGAATTGCTCATGATCTCAAAATGATGCGACAGTAATGGAGGAAGAGTTGCTAATAACCTCAAAATAATGCTACAATGATGTTGTAAAAATTGCTAATGAACTCAAAATGATGCGAACAGAAATGTAGTGAAAGTTTCGAATAACCTAAAAGTGATGCTGACAGTCATGTAGTAAGAGTTGCTACTAACCTCAAAATAATGCTACAGTAATGTAGTAAAAGTTGCTACGAACCTCAAAATATTGCGACAGTGATGTCGGAAGAATTGCTAATGATCTCAAAATGATGCGACAGTGATGTAGTAAGAATTGCTAATGAACTCAAAATGATGCTAACAGTAATGGAGTGAAACTTTCGAATAACCTCAAAGTGATGCTGACAGTCATTTAGTAAGAGTTGCTAATGAACTCAATTTAATGCTACAGTGATGTCGTGAGAATTGCTCAACAACTCAAAATGATGCTAACAGTAATGTAGTGATAGTTGCTAATAAACTCAGTGATGCTTACAGTAATGTAGTAAGTGTTTCGAATAACCTCAAAAGTGATGTTGACAGTCATGTAGGAAGAGTTGCTACGAACCTCAAAATAATGCGACAGTGATGTCAGAAGAATTGCTAAAGATCTCAAAATGATGCGAAAGTGATTTAGTAAGAATTGCTCATGAACTAAAATGATGCTAACAGTAATGTAGTAAGTGTTTAGAACAACCTCAAAGTGATGCTTACAGTCATGTAGTAAGTGTTACTACAAACCTCAAAATAATGCGAAAGTAATGTAGTAAAAGTTGCTACGAACCTCAAAATATTGCGACAGTGATGTCGGAAGAATTGCTAATGAACTCAAGATGATGCTAACAGTAATGTAGTGATAGTTGCTAAGAAACTTAGTGATGCTCACAGTAATGTAGTAAGAGTTTCGAACAACCTCAAAGTGATGCTGACAGTCATTTAGTAAGAGTTGCTAATGAACTCAGTTCAATGCTACAGTTATGTCGTGAGAATTGCTCAACAACTCAAAATGATGCTAACATTAATGTAGTGATAGTTGCTAATAAACTCAAAGTGATGCTGACAGTCATGTAGTAAGAGTTTCTAGGAACCTCAAAATAATGCGACAGTGATGTCGGAAGAATTGCTAATGAACTCAAAATGATGCTAACAGTAATGTAGTGATAGTTGCTAATCAAGTCAGTGATGCTTACAGTAATGTAGTAAGTGTTTCGAATAACCTCAAAGTGATGCTGACAGTCATGTAGGAAGAGTTGCTACGAACCTCAAAATAATGCGACAGTGATGTCAGAAGAATTGCTAAAGATCTCAAAATGATGCGAAAGTGATTTAGTAAGAATTGCTCATGAACTAAAATGATGCTAACAGTAATGTAGTAAGTGTTTAGAACAACCTCAAAGTGATGCTTACAGTCATGTAGTAAGTGTTACTACAAACCTCAAAATAATGCGAAAGTAATGTAGTAAAAGTTGCTACGAACCTCAAAATATTGCGACAGTGATGTCGGAAGAATTGCTAATGAACTCAAGATGATGCTAACAGTAATGTAGTGATAGTTGCTAAGAAACTTAGTGATGCTCACAGTAATGTAGTAAGAGTTTCGAACAACCTCAAAGTGATGCTGACAGTCAATTAGTACGAGTTGCGAATGAACTCAGTTCAATGCTACAGTTATGTCGTGAGAATTGCTCAACAACTCAAAATGATGCTAACATTAATGTAGTGATAGTTGCTAATAAACTCAAAGTGATGCTGACAGTCATGTAGTAAGAGTTTCTAGGAACCTCAAAATAATGCGACAGTGATGTCGGAAGAATTGCTAATGAACTCAAAATGATGCTAACATGAATGTAGTGATAGTTGCTAATCAAGTCAGTGATGCTTACAGTAATGTAGTAAGTGTTTCGAATAACCTCAAAGTGATGCTGACAGTCAAGTAGTAAGAGTTGCTACGAACCTCAAAATAATGCGACAGTGATGTCAGAAGTATTGCTAAAGATCTTAAAATGATGCGACAGTGATTTAGTAAGAATTGCTCATGAACTCAAAATGATGCTAACAGTAATGTAGTGATAGTTGCGAATAAACTCAGTGATGCTGAGAGTGATGTAGTAAGTGTTTCGAATAACCTCTAAGTGATGCTGACAGTCATGTAGTAAGAGTTGCTACGAACCTCAAAATAATGCGACAGTAATGTAGTAAAAGTTGCTATGAACCTCAAAATAATGCGACAGTGATGTCAGAAGAATTGCTAAAGATCTCAAAATGAGGCGAAAGTGATTTAGTAAGAATTGCTCATGAACTCAAAATGATGCTAACAGTAATGGAGTGAACGTTTCGAATAACCTCAAAGTGATGCTGAAAGTCTTGTACTAAGAGTTGCTACGGACCTCAAAATAATGCGACAGTGATGTCGGAAGAATTGCTAATGATCTCAAAATGATGCGACAGTGATGTAGTAAGAATTGCTAATGAACTCAAAATGATGCTAACAGTAATGGAGTGAAACTTTCGAATAACCTCAAAGTGATGCTGACAGTCATGTAGTAAGTGTTGCTACAAACCTCAAAATAATGCGAAAGTAATGTAGTAAAAGTTGCTACGAACGTCAAAATATTGCGACAGTGATGTCGGAAGAATTGCTAATGAACTCAAGATGATGCTAACAGTAATGTAGTGATAGTTGCTAAGAAACTCAGGAATGCTTACAGTAATGTAGTAAGAGTTTCGAACAACCTCAAAGTGATGCTAACAGTCATATAGTAAGAGTTGCTAATGAACTCAATTTAGTGCTACAGTGATGTCATGAGAATATCTCAACAACTCAAAATGATGCTAACAGTAATGTAGTGATAGCTGCTAAAAAACTCAAAGTGATCCTGACAGTAATGTAGTAAAAGTTGCTACGAACCTCAAAATATTGCGACACTGATGTCGGAAGAATTGATAATGAACTCAAGATGATGCTGACAGTAATGTAGTGATAGTTGCTAAGAAACTCAGTAATGCTTACAGTAATGTAGTAAGAGTTTCGAACAACCTCAAAGTGATGCTAACAGTCATATAGTAAGAGTTGCTAATGAACTCAATTTAGTGCTACAGTGATGTCGTGAGAATTGCTCAACAACTCAAAATGATGCTAACAGTAATGTAGTGATTGCTGCTAATAAACTCAAAGTGATGCTGACAGTAATGTAGTAAGAGTTGCTACGAACCTTAAAATAATGCAACAATAATGTAGTAAGAGTTGCTACGAACCTAAAAATATTGCGACAGTGATGTCGGAAGAATTGCTAATGATCTCAAAATGATGCGACAGTGATGTAGTAAGAATTGCTAATGAACTCAAGATGATGCTAACAGTCATGGAGTGAAACTTTCGAATAACCTCAAAGTGATGCTGACAGTCATGTAGTAAGTGTTGCTACGAACCTCAAAATAATGCGACAGTAATGTAGTAAAAGTTGCTACGAACCTCAAAATATTGCGACAGTGATGTCGAAAGAATTGCTAATGAACTCAAGATGATGCTAACAGTAATGGAGTGAACGTTTCGAATAACCTCAAAGTGATGCTGACAGTCTTGTACTAAGAGTTGCTACGAACCTCAAAATAATGCGACAGTGATGTCGGAAGAATTGCCAATGATCTCAAAATGATGCGACAGTGATGTAGTAAGAATTGCTAATGAACTCAAGATGATGCTAACAGTAATGGAGTGAAACTTTCGAATAACCTCAAAGTGATGCTGACAGTCATGTAGTAAGTGTTGCTACGAACCTCAAAATATTGCGACAGTGATGTCGGAAGAATTGATGATGAACTCAAGATGATGCTAACAGTAATGTAGTGATAGTTGCTAAGAAACTCAGTAATGCTTACAGTAATGTAGTAAGAGTTTCGAACAACCTCAAAGTGATGCTAACAGTCATGTAGTAAGAGTTGCTAATGAACTCAATTTAGTGCTACAGTGATGTCGTGAGAATTGCTCAACAACTCAAAATGATGCTAACAGTAATGTAGTGATTGCTGCTAATAAACTCAAAGTGATGCTGACAGTAATGTAGTAAGAGTTGCTACGAACCTCAAAATATTGCGACAGTGATGTCGGAAGAATTGCTAATGATCTCAAAATGATGCGACAGTGATGTAGTAAGAATTGCTAATGAACTCAAAATGATGCTAACAGTAATGGAGTGAAAGTTTCGAATAACCTCAAAGTGATGCTGACAGTCACGTACTAAGAGTTGCTACGAACCTCAAAATAATGTGACAGTAATGTAGTAAAAGTTGCTAGGAACCTCAAAAAAATGCGACAGTAATGTAGTAAAAGTTGCTACGAACCTCAAAATATTGCGACAGTGATGTCGGAAGAAATGCTAATGAACTCAAAATGATGCTAACAGTAATGTAGTGATAGTTGCTAATCAACTCAGTGATGCTTACAGTAATGTAGTAAGTGTTTAGAACAACCTCAAAGTGATGCTTACAGTCATGTAGTAAGTGTTACTACGAACCTCAAAATAATGCGAAAGTAATGTAGTAAGAGTTGCTACGAACCTCAAAATATTGCGACAGAGATGTCGGAAGAATTGCTAATGAACTCAAGATGATGCTAACAGTAATGTAGTGATAGTTGCTAAGAAACTCAGTGATGCTCACAGTAATGTAGTAAGAGTTTCGAACAACCTCAAAGTGATCCTGACAGTCATTTCGTAAGAGTTGCTAATGAACTCAGTTCAATGCTACAGTAATGTCGTGAGAATTGCTCAACAACTCAAAATGATGCTAACATTAATGTAGTGATAGTTGCTAATAAACTCAAAGTGATGCTGACAGTAATGTAGTAAGAGTTTCTAGGAAGCTTAAAATAATGCAACAACAATGTAGTAAGAGTTGCTACGAACCTCAAAATAATGTGACAGTGATGTCAGAAGAATTTCTAATGATCTCAAAATGATGTGACAGTGATGTAGTAAGAATTGCTAATGAACTCAAAATGATGCTAACAGTAATGGAGTGAAACTTTCGAATAACCTCAAAGTGATGTTTACAGTCATGTAGTAAGTGTTGCTACGAACCTTAAAATAATGTCACAGTAATGTAGTAAAAGTTGCTACGAACCTCAAAAAAATGCGACAGTAATGTAGTAAAAGTTGCTACGAACCTCAAAATATTGCGACAGTGATGTCGGAAGAAATGCTAATGAACTCAAAATGATGCTAACAGTAATGTAGTGATAGTTGCTAATCAACTCAGTGATGCTTACACTAATGTAGTAAGTGTTTCGAATAACCTCAAAGTGATGCTTACAGTCATGTAGTAAGTGTTGCTACGAACCTCAAAATAATGTGACAGTAATGTAGTAAAAGTTGCTACGAACCGCAAAATATTGCGACAGTGATGTCGGAAGAATTGCTAATGAACTCAAAATGATGCTAACTGTAATGTAGTGATAGTTGCTAATCAAGTCAGTGATGCTTACAGTAATGTAGTAAGTGTTTCGAATAACCTCAAAGTGATGCTGACAGTCAAGTAGTAAGAGTTGCTACGAACCTCCAAATAATGCGACAGTAATGTAGTAAAAGTTGCTACGAACCTCAAAATATTGCGACAGTGATGTCGGAAGATTTGCTAAAGATCTTAAAATGATGCGACAGTGATTTAGTAAGAATTGCTCATGAACTCAAAATGATGCTAACAGTAATGTAGTGATAGGTGCTAATCAACTCAGTGATGCTGACAGTGATGTAGAAAGTGTTTCGAATAACGTCTAAGTGATGCTGACAGTCATGTAGTAAGAGTTGCTACGAACCTCAAAATAATGCGACAGTAATGTAGTAAAAGTTGGTACGAACCTCAAAATATTGCGACAGTGATGTCGGAAGAATTGCTAATGAACTTAAAATAATGCTAACAGTAATGTAGTGATAGTTGCTAATCAACTCAGTGATGCTTTCAGTAATGTAGTAAGTGTTTCGAATAACCTCAAAAGTGATGGTGACAGTCATGTAGGAAGAGTTGCTACGAAACTCAAAATAATGCGACAGTGATGTCAGAAGAATTGCTAAAGATCTCAAAATGAGGCAAAAGTGATTTAGTAAGAATTGCTCATGAACTAAAAATGATGCTAACAGTAATGGAGTGAACGTTTCGAATAACCTCAAAGTGATGCTGACAGTCTTGTACTAAGAGTTGCTACGAACCTCAAAATAATGCGACAGTGATGTCGGAAGAATTCCTTATGATCTCAAAATGATGCGACAGTGATGTAGTTAGAATTGCTAATGAACTCAAAATGATGCTAACAGTAATGGAGTGAAACTTTCGAATAACCTCAAAGTGATGCTGACAGTCATGTAGTAAGTGTTGCTACAAACCTCAAAATAATGCGAAAGTAATGTAGTAAAAGTTGCTACGAACGTAAAAATATTGCGACAGTGATGTCGGAAGAATTGCTAATGAACTCAAGATGATGCTAAAAGTAATGTAGTGATAGTTGCTAAGAAACTCAGGAATGCTTACAGTAATGTAGTAAGAGTTTCGAACAACCTCAAAGTGATGCTGACAGTCAAGCAGTTAGCGTTGCTAATGAACTCAATTTAATGCTACAGTGATGTCATGAGAATATCTCAACAACTCAAAATGATGCTAACAGTAATGAAGTGATAGCTGCTAATAAACTCAAAGTGATGCTGACAGTAATGTAGTAAGAGTTGCTACGAACCTTAAAATAATGCGACAGTAATGTAGTAAAAGTTGCTACGAACCTCAAAATATTGCAACAGTGATGTCGGAAGATAGCTCAACAACTCAAAATGTTGCTTAAAGTAATGTAGTGATAGTTGCTAATAAACTCAAAGTGATGCTGACAGTAATGTAGTAAGAGTTGCTACGAACCTCAAAATGATGCGACAGTGATGTCGGAAGAATTGCTAATGAACTCAAGATGATGCTAACAGTAATGGAGTGAAACTTTCGAATAACCTCAAAGTGATGCTGACAGTCATGTAGTAAGTGTTGCTACGAACCTTAAAATAATGCAACAATAATGTAGTAAGAGTTGCTACGAACCTCAAAATATTGCGACAGTGATGTCGGAAGAAATGCTAAAGAACTCAAAATGATGCTAACAGTAATGTAGTGATAGTTGCTAATC
The DNA here is from genome assembly GCF_037954235.1 of Aulostomus chinensis. NCBI lineage: Eukaryota > Metazoa > Chordata > Actinopteri > Syngnathiformes > Aulostomidae > Aulostomus > Aulostomus chinensis. The sequence goes on along the minus strand of NC_141320.1, from coordinate 18,705,364 downwards.
AACTCAGTGATGCTTACACTAATGTAGTAAGTGTTTCGAATAACCTCAAAGTGATGCTTACAGTCATGTAGGAAGAGTTGCTACGAACCTCAAAATAATGTGACAGTAATGTATTAAAAGTTGCTACGAACCTCAAAATATTGCGACAGTGATGTCGGAAGAATTGCTAATGAACTCAAGATGATGCTAACAGTAATGGAGTGAAACTTTCGAATAACCTCAAAGTGATGCTGACAGTCATGTAGTAAGTGTTGCTACGAACCTCAAAATAATGCGACAGTGATGTTGGAAGAATTGCTAATGAACTCAAAATGATGCTAACAGTAATGGAGTGTACGTTTCGAATAACCTCAAAGTGATGCTGAAAGTCATGTACTAAGAGTTGCTACGAACCTCAAAATAATGCGACAGTGATGTCGGAAGAATTGCTAATGATCTCAAAATGATGCGACAGTGATGTCGTAAGAACTGCTCATGAACTCAAAATGATGCTAACAGTAATGGAGTGAACGTTTCGAATAACCTCAAAGTGATGCTGAAAGTCTTGTACTAAGAGTTGCTACGAACCTCAAAATAATGCGACAGTGATGTCGTAAGAATTGCTAATGATCTCAAAATGATGCGACAGTGATGTCGTAAGAATTGCTCATGAACTCAAAATGATGCCAACAGTAATGGAGTGAAACTTTCGAATAACCTCAAAGTGATTCTGACAGTCATGTAGTAAGTGTTGCTACAAACCTCAAAATAATGCGAAAGTAATGTAGTAAAAGTTGCTACGAACGTCAAAATATTGCGACAGTGATGTCGGAAGAATTGCTAATGAACTCAAGATGATGCTAAAAGTAATGTAGTGATAGTTGCTAAGAAACTCAGTAATGCTTACAGTAATGTAGTAAGAGTTTCGAACAACCTCAAAGTGATGCTGACAGTCAAGCAGTTAGCGTTGCTAATGAACTCAATTCAATGCTACAGTGATGTCATGAGAATATCTCAACAACAAAAAATGATGCTAACAGTAATGTAGTGATAGTTGCTAATAAACTCAAAGTGATGCTGACAGAAATGTAGTAAGAGTTGCTACGAACCTTAAAATAATGTGACAGTAATGTAGTAAAAGTTGTTACGAACCTCAAAATATTTCGACAGTGATGTCGGAAGAATTGCTCAACAACTCAAAATGTTGCTGAAAGTAATGTAGTGATAGTTGCTAATAAACTCAAAGTGATGCTGACAGTAATGTATTAAGAGTTGCTACGAACCTTAAAATGATGCAACAATAATGTATTAAGAGTTGCTACGAACCTCAAAATAATGTGATAGTGATGTAGTAAGAATTGCTAATGAACTCAAAATGATGCTAACAGTAATGGAGTGAAACTTTCGAATAACCTCAAAGTGATGCTTACAGTCATGTAGTAAGTGTTGCTACGAACCTCAAAATATTGCGACAGTGATGTCGGAAGAATTGCTAATGAACTCAAGATGATGCTAACAGTAATGTAGTGATAGTTGCTAAGAAACTCAGTGATGCTTAAAGTAATGTAGTAAGTGTTTGGAATAACCTCAAAATGATGCTAACAGTAATGTAGTGATAGTTTCTAAGAAACTCAGTGATGCTTCAAGTAATGTAGTAAGTGTTTCGAACAACCTCAAAGTGATGCTGACAGTAATGTAGTGATTGCTGCTAATAAACTCAAAGTGATGCTGACAGTAATGTAGTAAGAGTTGCTACGAACCTTAAAATAATGCAACAATAATGTAGTAAGAGTTGCTACGAACCTCAAAATATTGCGACAGTGATGTCGGAAGAATTGCTAATAATCTCAAAATGATGCGACAGTGATGTAGTAAGAATTGCTTATGAACTCAAAATGATGCTAACAGTAATGGAGTGAACGTTTCGAATAACCTCAAAGTGATGCTGACAGTCTTGTACTAAGAGTTGCTACGAACCTCAAAATAATGCGACAGTGATGTCGGAAGAATTGCTAATGATCTCAAAATGATGCGACAGTGATGTCGTAAGAATTGCTCATGAACTCAAAATGATGCTAACAGTAATGGAGTGAACGTTTCGAATAACCTCAAAGTGATGCTGACAGTCTTGTACAATGAGTTGCTACGAACCTCAAAATAATGCGACAGTGATGTCGGAAGAATTGCTAATGATCTCAAAATGATGCGACAGTGATGTAGTAAGAATTGCTAATGAACTCAAAATGATGCAAACAGTAATGGAGTGAAACTTTCGAATAACCTCAAAGTGATTCTGACAGTCATGTAGTAAGTGTTGCTACAAACCTCAAAATAATGCGAAAGTAATGTAGTAAAAGTTGCTACGAACGTCAAAATATTGCGACAGTGATGTCGGAAGAATTGCTAATGAACTCAAGATGATGCTAAAAGTAATGTAGTGATAGTTGCTAAGAAACTCAGTAATGCTTACAGTAATGTAGTAAGAGTTTCGAACAACCTCAAAGTGATGCTGACAGTCAAGCAGTTAGCGTTGCTAATGAACTCAATTCAATGCTACAGTGATGTCATGAGAATATCTCAACAACACAAAATGATGCGAACAGTAATGAAGTGATAGCTGCTAATAAACTCAAAGTGATGCTGACAGTAATGTAGTAAGAGTTGCTACGAACCTTAAAATAATGTGACACTAATGTAGTAAAAGTTGCTACGAACCTCAAAATATTTCGACAGTGATGTCAGAAGAATTGCTCAACAACTCAAAATGTTGCTTAAAGTAATGTAGTGATAGTTGCTAATAACCTCAAAGTGATGCTGACAGTAATGTAGTGATTGCTGCTAATAAACTCAAAGTGATGCTTACAGTAATGTAGTAAGAGTTGCTACGAACCTTAAAAAAATGCAACAATAATGTAGTAAGAGTTGCTAAGAACCTCAAAATATTGCGACAGTGATGTCGGAAGAATTGCTAATAATCTCAAAATGATGCGACAGTGATGTAGTAAGAATTGCTCATGAACTCAAAATGATGCTAACAGTAATGGAGTGAAACTTTCGAAAAACCTCAAAGTGATGCTGACAGTCATGTAGTAAGAGTTGCTACGAACCTCAAAATAATGCGACAGTGATGTCGGAAGAATTGCTAATGAACTCAAAATGATGCTCACAGTAATGTAGTAATAGTTGCTAATCAACTCAGTGATGCTTACAGTAATGTAGTAAGTGTTTGGAATAACCTCAAAGTGATGCTGACAGTCAAGTAGTAAGAGTTGCTACGAACCTCCAAATAATGCGACAGTGATGTCAGAAGAATTGCTAAAGATCTTAAAATGATGCGACAGTGATTTAGTAAGAATTGCTCATGAACTAAAAATGATGCTATCAGTAATGTAGTGATAGGTGCTAATCAAGTCAGTGATGCTTACAGTAATGTAGTAAGTGTTTCGAACAACCTCAAAGTGATGCTGACAGTCATTTAGTAAGAGTTGCTAATGAACTCAATTTAATGCTACAGTGATGTCGTGAGAATTGCTCATTAACTCAAAATGATGCTAACAGTAATGTAGTGATAGTTGCTAATAAACTCAAAGTGATGCTGACAGTAATGTAGTAAGAGTTGCTACGAACCTCAAAATATTGCGACAGTGATGTAGTAAGAATTGCTCATGAACTCAAGATGATGCTAACAGTAATGTAGTGATAGTTGCTAAGAAACTCAGTGATGCTTATATTAATGTAGTAAGAGTTTCGAAAAACCTCAAAGTGATGCTGACAGTCATTTAGTAAGAGTTGCTAATGAACTCAGTTCAATGCTACAGTTATGTCGTGAGAATTGCTCAACAACTCAAAATGATGCTAACAGTAATGGAGTGATAGTTGCTAATAAACTCAAAGTGATGCTGACAGTAATGTAGTAAGAGTTGCTAGGAACCTTAAAATAATGCAACAATAATGTAGTAAGAGTTGCTACGAACCTCAAAATATTGCGACAGTGATGTCGGAAGAATTGCTAATGATCTCAAAATGATGTGACAGTGATGTAGTAAGAATTGCTAATGAACTTAAAATGATGCTAACAGTAATGGAGTGATAGTTGCTAAGAAACTCAGTGATGCTTACAGTAATGTAGTAAGAGTTGCTACGAACCTCAAAATAATGCGACAGTAATGTAGTAAAAGTTGCTACGAACCTCAAAATATTGCGACAGTGATGTCCGAAGAAATGCTAATGAACTCAAAATGATGCTAACAGTAATGTAGTGATAGTTGCTAATCAACTCAGTGATGCTTACAGTAATGTAGTAAGTGTTTCGAATAACCTCAAAGTGATGCTGACAGTCATTTAGTAAGAGTTGCTACGAACCTCAAAGTAATTCGACAGTAATGTCGTAAATGTTGCTACGAACCTAAAAATATTGCGACAGTGATGTCAGAAGAATTGCTAATGATCTCAAAATGATGCGACAGTGATGTAGTAAGAATTGCTAATGAACTCAAAATGATGCTAACAGTAATGGAGTGAAACTTTCGAATAACCTCAAAGTGATGCTTACAGTCATGTAGTAAGTGTTGCTACAAACCTTAAAATAATGTGACAGTAATGTAGTAAAAGTTAAGACGAACCTCAAAATATTGCGATAGTGATGTCGGAAGAATTGCTAATGAACTCAAAATGATGCTAACAGTAATGTAGTGATAGTTGCTAATCAACTCAGTCATGCTTACAATAATGTAGTAAGTGTTTCGAATAACCTCAAAGTGATGCTGACAGTCATACAGTTAGAGTTGCTACGAACCTCAAAATAATGCGAAAGTAATGTAGTAAAAGTTGCTACGAACCTCAAAATATTGCGACAGTGATGTCGGAAGAATTGCTCATGAACTCAAGATGATGCTAACAGTAATGTAGTGGTAGTTGCTAATCAAGTCAGCGATGCTTACAGTAATGTAGTAAGTGTTTCGAACAACCTCAAAGTGATTGTGACAGTCATGTACTAAGAGTTGCTACGAATCTCAAAATAATGCGACAGTAATATAGTAAAAGTTGCTACGAACCTCAAAATATTGCGACAGTGATGTCAGAAGAATTGCTAATGATCTCAAAATGAGTGCGACAGTGATGTCGTAGGAATTGCTAATGAACTCAAAATGATGCTAACAGTAATGTAGTGATAGTTGCTAATTAACTCAGTGATGCTTACAGTAATGTAGTAAGAGTTTGGAACAACCTCAAAGTGATGCTGACAGTCATGTAGTAATGGTTGCTACGAACCTTAAAAAATGCAACAGTAAAGCAGTAAGAGTTGCTTCGAACCTCAAAATAATGCGACAGTGATGTCAGAAGAATTGCTAATGAACTCAAAATGATGCTAACAGTAATGGAGTGAAAGTTTCGAATAACCTCAAAGTAATGCTGACAGTCATGTAGTAAGTGTTGCTACGAACCTCAAAATATTGCGACAGTGATGTCGGAAGAATTGCTAATGAACTCAAAATTATGCTAACTGTAATGTAGTGATAGTTGCTAATGAACTCAGTGATGCTTCCAGTAATGTAGTAAGTGTTTCGAACAACCTCAAAGTGATGCTGACAGTCATGGAGTGATAGTTGCTAATTAAGTCAGTGATGCTTACATTAATGTAGTAAGAGTTTCGAACAACCTCAAAGTGATGCTGACAGTCAATTAGTAAGAGTTGCTTCGAACCTCAAAGTAATGCGACAGTGATGTCAAAAGAATTGTTAATGATCACAAACTGATGGGACAGTGATGTCGGAAGAATTGCTAATGAACTCAAAATGATGCTAACAGTAATGTAGTGATAGTTGCTAAGAAACTCAGTGATGCTTACAGTAATGTAGTAAGAGTTTATAACAACCTCAAAGTGATGCTGAAAGTCATGTAGTAAAAGTTGCTACAAACCTCAATTTAATGCTACAGTGATGTCTATGAATTGCTAATAAACTCAAAATGATGCTAACAGTAATGTAGTGATAGTTGCTAATAAACTAAAAGTGATGCTGACAGTAATGTAGTAAGAGTTGCGAGTAAATTAAAAATGATGCTGACAGTGATGTCGTAAGAATTGCTATTGAACTCAAAACGTTGCAAACAGTAACGTAGTGATACTTGCTAATAAATTCAATGATGCTTACAGTAATGTCGTAGAAGTTGCTACGAAACTTAAAATAATGCAACAGTAATGTAGTAAGAGTTGCTACGAACCTCAAAATAATGCGACAGTGATGTCAGATGAATTGCTAATGATCTCAAAATGATGCGACAGTGATGTCTTAAGAATTGCGAATGAACTCAAAATGATGCTAACAGTAATGTAGTGATAGGTGCTAATAAACTCAAAGTGATGCTGACAGTCATGTAGTAAGAGTTGTTACGAACCTCAAAATAATGCGACAGTGATGTCAGAAAAATTGCTATTGATCTCAAAATGATGCGACAGTGATTTAGTAAGAAATGTAATGAACTCAAAATGATGCTAACAGTAATGGAGTGAAACTTTCGAATAACCTCAAAGTGATGCTGACAGTCTTGTACTAAGAGTTGCTACGGACCTCAAAATAATGCGACAGTGATGTCAGAAGAATAGTTAATGATCTCAAAATTATGCGACAGTGATGTAGGAAGAATTGCTAATGAACTCAAAATGATGCGACAGTGATGTAGTGAAAGTTTCGTATAACCTCAAAGTGATGCTGACAGTCATGTGGTTAGAGTTGCGAGTAACCTAAAAATGATGCTGACAGTAATGTAGTAAGAGTTGGTAATAACCTCAAAATAATGTGACCGTGATGTCAGAAGAATTGCTAATGATTTCAAAATGATGCTACAGTGATGTCGTAAGATACGGTTATAAGCTCAAAATGATGCTAAAAGTAATGTAGTGATAGTTCCTAATAAAACTCAGTGATGCTTACAGTAATGTAGTAAGAGTTTTGAACAACCTTAAAGTGATGCTGACAGTCATGTGGTTAGAATTGTGAGTAACCTAAAATTGATGCTGACAGTAATGTAGCAGGAGTTGCTAATAACCTCAAAATAACACTACAGTGATGTCGTAAGAATTGCTAATGATATCAAAATGATGCGACAGTGATCGAGTAAGAATTGCTCATGAACTCAAAATCATGCCAACAGTGATGGAGTGAAAGTTTCGAAAAACCTCAAATTGATGCTGACAGTAATGTAGTAAAAGTTGCTACGAACCTCAAAATAATGCGACAGTGATGTCGGAAGAATTGCTAATGAACTCAAAATGATGCTAACAGTAATGTAGTAAGTGTTTCGAACAACCTCAAAGTGATGCTGACAGTCATGTACTAAGAGTTGCTACGAACCTCAAAATAATGCGACAGTGATGTTGGAAGAATTGCTAATGATCTTAAAATGATGCAACAGTGAGGTAGTAAGAATTGTAATGAACTCGAAATTATGCTGACGTAATGGAGGAAGAGTTGAAAATAACCTAAAAATGCTGCTACAGTGATGTCGTAAGAATTGCTATTAAACTCAAAATGATGCTAACAGTAATGTAGTGATAGTTGCTAATAAACTCAGTGATGCTTACAGTTATGGAGTGAAAGTTTTGAACAACCTCAAAGTGATGCTGACAGTCATGAGGTCAGAGTTGCGAGTAACCTAAAAATGATGCTGACAGTAATGTAGTAAGAGTTGCTACGAACCTCAAAATAATGCGAGTGATGTCAGAAGAATCGGTCATGATCTCAACATGATGCGACAGTGATGTCGTAAGTATTGCGAATGAACTCAAAATGATGCGACAGTGACATAGTCAGAATTGTAACGAACTCAAAATGATGCTAACTGTAATGGAGTGAAAGTTTCGAATTACGTCAAAGTGATGCTGACAGTCATGTACTAAGAGTTGCTACGAACCTCCAAATAATGCGACAGTGATTTTTGGAAGAATTGCTAATGATCTCAAAATGATGCGACAGTGATGTAGTAAGAATTGCTAATGAACTCAAAATGATGCTAACAGTATGGTAGTGAAAGTTTCGAATAACCTCAAAGTCATTCTGACAGTCATGAAGTAAGAGTTGCTATGAACCTCTAAATAATGCGAGAGTGATGTCAGAAAAATCGGTCATGATCTCAACATGATGCGACAGTGATGTCGGAAGAATTGCTAATGAACTCAAAATGATGCGACAGTGACGTAGTAAGAATTGTATGAACTCAAAATGATGCTAAGTGTAATGTAGTGAAGGTTAGCATCATTTTGAGTTCATTACAATTCTGACTACGTCACTGTCGCATCATGTTGAGATCATTACCGATTCTTCTGACATCACTCTCACATTATTTTGAGGTAATGATCTCAAAGTGATGCGACAGTGATGTCGTAAGAATTGCTAATGAACTCAAAATAATGCAACAGTGATGTCGTAAGAATTGCTAATGATCTCAAAATGATGCGACAGTGCTGAAGTAAGAATTGCAAATAAACTCAAAATGATGCTAACAGTAATGTAGTGAAAGTTTCGAATAACCTAAAGTTATGCTGACAGTCATGTGGTTTGAGTTGCGAGTAACCTAAAAATGATGCTGACAGTGATGTCGTAAGAATTGCTAATGAACTCAAAATGATGGTAACAGTAATGGAGTGAAAGTTGCAAATAAATTCAAAATGTACTGACAGTCATGTAGGAAGAGTTGCTACGAACCATAAATTAATGTAGTAAGAGTTACTACGAACTTCAAAATGATGTGACAGTGATGTAGTAAGAATTGCTTATGATCTGAAATGATGGGACAGTGATGAAGTAAGAATTGCTAATGAACTCGAAATGATGCTAACAGTAATGTAGTGAAAGTTTCGAATAACCTCAAAGTGATGCTGACAGTCATGTGGTTTGAGTTGCGAGTAACCTAAAAATGATGCTGACAGTGATGTCGGAAGAATTGCTAATGATCTCAAAATGATGCTACAGTGATGTCGTAAGAATTGCTAATGACCTCAAAATGATGTTGATGGTAATCTAGTAAGAGCTGCTAATAACCTAAAAATGAGTCTGACAAGAATGTAGTAAGTCTGCTAAAAACCTCAAAATAATGCTACAATGATGTATGAAGAATTGTTAATTTAATCAAAAATGATGCTGACAGTGATGTCGTAAGAATTGCGAATGAACTCAAAATGATGCGACAGTGATGTACTAAGAATTGCGAATGAACTCAAAATGATGCGACAGTGATGTAGTAAGAATTGCTAATGAACTCAAAATGATGGTAACAGTAATGTAGTGAAAGTTGCTAATAAACTCAAAGTGATGCTGACAGTAATGTAGTAAGAGTTGCTACGAACCTCAAAATAATGCGAGAGTGATGTCTGAAGAATCGGTAATGATCTCAACATGATGCGACAGTGATGTAGTAAGAATTGCTAATGAACTCAAAATGATGCGACAGTGATTGAGTAAGAATTGCTAATGAACTCAAAATGATGCTAACAGTAATGTAGTGAAAGTTTCGAAAAACCACAAGTGATGCTGACAGTCATTTAGTTAGAGTTGCTACGAACCTCAAAATAATGCGAAAGTGATGTCGGACGAATTGCTAATGATCTCAAAATGATGCGACAGTGATGTATTAAGAATTGCTAATGAACTCAAAATGATGTTGATGGTAATCTAGTAAGAGCTGCTCATAACCTCAAAATGAGTCTGACAGGAATGTAGTAAGTCTGCTAATAACCTCAAAATAATGCTACAGTGATGTAGGAAGAATTGTTAATGAAATCAAAAATGATGCGACAGTGATGTCGTAAGAACTGCGAATGAACTCAAAATGATGCGACAGTGATGTAGTAACAATTGCGAATGAACTCAAAATGATGCGACAGTGATGTCGTAAGAATTGCTAATGAACTCAAAATGATGCGACAGTGATGTCGTAAGAATTGCTAATGAACTCAAAATGATGCGACAGTGATGTAGTGAAAGTTTCGTATAACCTCAAAGTGATGCTGACAGTCATGTGGTTAGAGTTGCGAGTAACCTAAAAATGATGCTGACAGTGATGTGGTAAGAATTGCTATTAAACTCAAAATGATGCTAAAAGTAACGTAGTTATAATTGCTAATAAACTCAGTGATGTTTACAGTAATGTAGTGAGTGTTGCGAACAACCTAGTAAGTAAGAGTTGATACTAACCTCAAAAAAATGCAACAGTGATGTAGTAAGAGTTGCTACGAACCTAAAAATAATGCGACAGTGATGTCAGAAGAATTGCTCATGAACTCAAAATGATGCTGACAGTAATGTAGTGAAAGTTTCGAATAACCTCAAAGTGATGCTGACAGTCAAGTAGGAAGAGTTGAAACTAGAACAACAAACTGTCCTCTGATGGATGGACAGGTTGGTTTGGTCCGTCCTCTCACTCATCATTAAAAGCCCTTATTACTCATCCTTCATCCAATCTGACACTCACGTCTGCAGTGGGGAATCCCCAGCAACCCGCGGCCCACATGGAGCAGTCTCGGCCAATCACGTGGGGCCTGCAGCGGCACCGACCACCAAAGGACTCGCAGGTGTCACTCTCAGCTCCAACCTCATGGCAGGCACAAGGCAGGGCGCCGTTGGTGAAGAGAGCCCAAGAGACACAGCTGAGCTGAGACAGAATGGAGACGAAGGACAGGAGGGACGACAGAGAAAAAGGAAACGTTAGCGAGACATTTTAGGAAAATTAGTTTAGTGGGGAAACGGTTCTTAGCCAAACTTGCTAAATGGAAGGACAACAAAAAACAAAGATCTTCAAAAGAAAATTAGCACAAAATGAAACCCTGCAAGAGAAAGTAAATCAAGAACTAAATATTCTTGAGGCTCAGGTCTTTAGTTCCAATGCTTGTAAATGACATCTGAATGCATTCACAACCCAAATCTGAGCAGACAGAAGCGTCCCAGTCAGGCCCAGTTTAGTTCCTCTAGAACATTCAGGGATACAGAACATGGACCAACTCAGGCTGAGAGACACCGACTTGACATGAAAGCTGTTGAGGCCACAGTTGCTGATGAAGTGGTCAGATTTCTCCAGTGGTTCTTGGTTCAGGGAGCTGGAGCTGGAGCTGCTCTCAGGCACCACCAGGACGTGATCCTGGAGAGACAGAAGGAAGAAGTCCAGGCCTGACAGAGGAGAAGGAGGCACAGAGTAGAAACAGCAGATACGTGTGGGGAAAGGGAGAGGGTATCAGTCCAGCAGAGGAGCAGGAAACCTACCACCACAGGGCTCTGCCTGCAGGAACCTGCAGGTGAGGAGGACCTGGTGGTCCGGCACATCCAGAATGATCTGGTTTTCAGACACCAGCACGTTTCGGCAGCCGTAAGCGTGGGGACAGAAGGAGGCGTTGGCGTGGCCTGAAAGACACAAACAACCATCTCCATTTGAATGTTTCTCAAACAGCCGGAGCAGGAAAGCTCAGATGAATCAAAGATCCTCCACCCTGCCAGATCCGACCCTGGTAATGTAGACCTGCACAGGGTGGGTGGGGTGGAGCGGCTGGTGGTGGTGGAGGATGAAGACGTATCTGCCCAAAGCCTGGACACGGTGGAGTCCACCGCAGCGTTCTGAGTAGAAGGATGAGAGCGATGTTCAATGGTACATGTTTTCTTTCCTGAACCGCCGATGTTTCCAATCACGAATCTCAGTCATGAGATTTGAACATCATGGAGGAGTTCAAAAGTGTCAAACTGGGCCGGTCTCCATTTTATGAGTCCGGAGACAGAGGATAAAACTACAAGTCCCTGGTTCAGATTTGACTCGTCTGAATCCAAACACAGCAGCGTTCTTCCACCAGGCCAGATGAGTTGATCATGATAACAAGATATCTTCATGCTACTACAACACACAAACTCATCACAAGAAAAGACTTCATGGTGGAACAACAAATCTCCTCTCAATGGGAAAAACATTGAGTTGAACAATCAACTTTTCCATGATGACATGGAGAGCTTGGCAGCAGCAGCAGGCTTCCATTGGGGGCTGATATGCCAGCTCCACTTAGCCTTCTTTGGAATGGTTTCATCTGGAGTGATGCTGTTATTGAGACCTTTTATCTGGAACAACACCACCTGCATGGAGACTGAGGACTTCAACAGATGCAGATGTTGACCCAGAATAAATCTAAATATTCCAGATGTGTGAAATCAATCCAGCAGCAGTGGTGGGAGCGTCGTAAACTCCCTCACTCAGCAGCCATCAGCCTCCGTACCTGCACGGAGTCCAGCCTGATGTGGTCTCTGTTGTCTGCTCCCAGAGGTGGTCTGTCACCTCTGAACCAGGGGGCTCATCTCTCTGGTGGGAGGTCAGTGGAGGAGCTGCAGCGGGGGAGGCCAGGATGGGCTCCTGTAGGAGGAGCTCTGGCCCTCCTTCAGCACCAGCCAGTGGGAGGGAGTTTGGAAACGTGGGGGGACAAAGGAGGAGCTACAGGGGGAGGGAAGGTGGATCAGAACCGTTCTAACAAGAGCGCTGAGGGGACACAGGAGGAGCTACAGGGGGAAGGAAGGTGGATCAGAACCGTTCTAACAAGAGCGCTGAGGGGACACAGGAGGAGCTACAGGGGGAGGGAAGGTGGATCAGAACCATTCTAACAAGAGAACTGAGGGGACACAGGAGGAGCTACAGGGGGAGGGAAGGTGGATCAGAACCCTTCTAACAAGAGCGCTGAGGGGACACAGGAGGAGCTACAGGGGGAGGGAAGGTGGATCAGAACCGTTCTAACAAGAGTGCTGAGGGGACACAGGAGGAGCTACAGGGGGAGGGAAGGTGGATCAGAACCGTTCTAACAAGTGCGCTGAGGGGACACAGGAGGAGCTACAGGGGGAGGGAAGGTGGATCAGAACCGTTCTAACAAGAGCGCTGAGGGGACACAGGAGGAGCTACAGGGGGAGGGAAGGTGGATCAGAACCCTTCTAAAGAGAGCGCTGAGGGGACACAGGAGGAGCTACAGGGGGAGGGAAGGTGGATCAGAACCGTTCTAACAAGAGCGCTGAGGGGACACAGGAGGAGCTACAGGAGGAGGGAAGGTGGATCAGAACCGTTCTAACAAGAGCCTGAGGGGACACAGGAGGAACTACAGGGGGAGGGAAGGTGGATCAGAACCGTTCTAACAAGAGCGCTGAGGGGACACAGGAGGAGCTACAGGGGGAGGGAAGGTGGATCAGAACCGTTCTAACAAGAGCGCTGAGGGGACACAGGAGGAGCTACAGGAGGAGGGAAGGTGGATCAGAACCGTTCTAACAAGAGCGCTGAGGGGACACAGGAGGAGCTACAGGGGGAGGGAAGGTGGATCAGAACCGTTCTAACAAGAGCGCTGAGGGGACACAGGAGGAGCTACAGGGGGAGGGAAGGTGGATCAGAACCGTTCTAACAAGAGCGCTGAGGGGACACAGGAGGAGCTACAGGGGGAGGGAAGGTGGATCAGAACCGTTCTAACAAGAGCGCTGAGGGGACACAGGAGGAGCTACAGGGGGAGGGAAGGTGGATCAGAACCCTTCTAACAAGAGCGCTGAGGGGACACAGGAGGATCTACAGGGGAGGGAAGGTGGATCAGAACCGTTCTAACAAGAGCGCTGAGGGGACACAGGAGGAGCTACAGGGGGAGGGAAGGTGGATCAGAACCGTTCTAACAAGAGTGCTGAGGGGACACAGGAGGAGCTACAGGGGGAGGGAAGGTGGATCAGAACCGTTCTAACAAGAGCCTGAGGGGACACAGGAGGAGCTACAGGGGGAGGGAAGGTGGATCAGAACCGTTCTAACAAGAGCACTGAGGGGACACAGGAGGAGCTACAGGGGGAGGGAAGGTGGATCAGAACCCTTCTAACAAGAGCCTGAGGGGACACAGGAGGAGCTACAGGGGGAGGGAAGGTGGATCAGAACCGTTCTAACAAGAGCGCTGTCCCACTAATATTCCTCACCAGAATCCACCTGTCAGGGGGGAACCGTCCATGGGTGCAGCGGACTGAAGGTTCAACGTAGTCCATGCTGAACTGGTCTTTAGGCACCAGGTGGACTTTGTGCTAAAAACAGCAGAATTAAAAATAAAAATAAAAAAAATAAACACAAAAAGGGGAGAATTTTAACAAAAGTATGCAAATGAGCTGAAGATCAAAATACAAAAAGTAAATCAAGGTTTTTTTCAAATGATTGCCAGCTATTTAGCTAAGAGAAGGACAAATGTCAATCAAGATGTCAGAATGGAACGATCCCACTGGCTTCTGGTCAAGGGAACCATGGAGATGCTACCTTCCTGTAGGACTATCAGGGTGTCTCATCCCTGACATGCTAACTTCCTGTTGGACTATCAGGGTGTCTCATCCCTGACATGCTAACTTCCTGTTGGACTATCAGGGTGTCTCATCCCTGACATGCTACCTTCCTGTTGGACGATATGGGTGTCTTATCCCTGACATGCTAACTTCCTATTGGACTATCCGGCTGTCTCATCCCTGACATGCTAACTTGCTGTTGGACGATAAGGGTGTCTCATCCCTGACATGCTAACTTCCTGTTGGACGATAAGGGTGTCTCATCCCTGACATGCTAACTTCCTGTTGGACGATCAGGGTGTCTCATCCCTGACATGCTAACTTCCTGTTGGACGATAAGGGTGTCTCATCCCTGACATGCTAACTTCCTGTTGGACGATAAGGGTGTCTCATCCCTGACATGCTAACTTCCTGTTGGACGATAAGGGTGTCTTATCCCTGACATGCTAACTTCCTATTGGACTATCCGGGTGTCTCATCCGTGACATGCTAACTTCCTGTTGGACTATCAGGGTGTCTCATCCCTGACATGCTAACTTCCTGTTGGACTATAAAGCCTGATTTAAGCCTGATTTATGCTTCTGTGTAGCGTAATATTCGTACCTACGCCTTCGACGCAGACCGTACGCCGTAGCCTGAAACGCGCCTCCAAAATATCCTGCCTCCGCATCGCGTCGCCGCGGGGTGACGTCATCGTCGAGGACTGTCATTGGTCCGCTCAGAACGTCATTTCCGGTTCAGTCGCAGCAAAACAACACCGCCATTTTCAAAGTTTCTGAGGTGAAAGCGTCAAGAAAAAATGGACCAAGACGAAGAAAGGAGTATTCGCGGCACTACAAAGACTGACAAATGGCCAACAATTGTTGTCTGTGACCGGAAGAAAACCAAGGAATCCGACAAGAGCCCCGTAAACAATACAAAGACAAAGCCACACCCCCTAGCGGCTTGGCGGTGTATTGCAGAGCAACGCGTTCCCTCGACGCAGAATAAACCAGGCTCTTCAGTCGCACCTGTTTTACGCCCCCGTGCCAGATAAGGACCCCCATCGGGCTGTGCCACTCTGGAGGGAGCGGTCTCACAGTCAGTTAGCGGAACCATGCGGATCCGGGCCGGAGCTGTGGGAAGGAGCGCCAATTGTATCGGGTTGTTGTTTTCTGGACTGCAGCAGAACAGGAGCAGCCGGGACTGGAATGTAGAAGTAGGTTATCTTGAAGTTGACTAAGTTATGGTGAACGATATTGTGTTTCAACACTTTAATGAGCTTTAAGGCAAACACATTTCATGAGGAAACAACGCCGGAATTGGACGGATTTCAGCGGCACACAACAACGTATCCGAGACACCTCATTGGAAACCTGGTGGTCTAAGACTAAGAAACACCAGTCACCATGAAGAAAGGAACTTTTAGCTGAGTACTCATGTTCTTTTCTGCAGGTTGAATGTGGCATTTGTTGGACAGAAGCGTCTCATCTCAACAAAAGCACCTCTTCAGTGCTGAGGCATGATGGGGCCAGGCATGAGAATGAAGTCCGAGATCCACCAGGATGAACTCAGGTATACAGCCACTCTCCAACTGACTCACAGTTGCTTCATTGATCATTAATTCCTATTCATTTCTTCTCTCCTTCATCTTTAACCATCCAGCTTCCAGGAAGCAGATGCTGGATGAGGCTCTGCTGAATTTCATCCTGAAGGACTGCCAGCCCCTCAGCACTGTTGAGAGGGAAGGGTTCAGGGAACTGGTTCAGGTCCTTGAGCCTCCAGCAGCTCTTACTACATGACTGTCAGCATCACTTTGAGGTTTTTCGAAACACTTGCTACATTACTGTTAACATCATTTTGAGTTTATTATCAATTCTTCCTCCATCACTGTCGCATTATTTTAAGGTTCGTAGAAATTCTTACTCCATTACTGTAAGCATCACATAGTTTATTAGCAACTGTCACTACATTACTGTTAGCATCATTTTAATTTATTAGCAATTCTTCTGAAATCACTGTCGCATTATTTTGAGGTTTGTAGCAACTCTTACTACATGACTGTCAGTATCAGTTTGAGGTTATTCCAAACCTTCACTACAGTAATGTTAGCATTATTTTGAGTTCATTACCAATTCTTCAGACATCACTGTAGCATTATTTTGAGGTTCATAGCAATTCTTAATACATGATTGTCAGCATCAATTGGAGGTAGTTCGAAATACTAACTACATTACTGTAAGCATCACTGAGTTCATTCGCAACTGTCACTACATTACTTTTAGCATCATTTTGAGTTTATTAGCAATTCTTATGACATCACTGTAGCATCATTTTAACGTTAGTTTCAACTCTTCCTACATTACCGTCAGCATCATTTTGAGTTTTTTTAGCAATTTTTCCAACATCACTGTCGCATTATTTTTAGGTTCGTAGCAACTCTTACTACATGACTGTCAGCATCACTTTGAAGTTATTCAAAACTTTCACTACATTACATTTAGCATCAATTTGAGTACATTCGCACTTCTTACTCCATTACTGTTAGCATCATGTTGAGTTCATTGGCAATTCTTCCGAAATCACTGTCGCATTATTTTGAGGTTTTTCGAAACACTTACTACATTACTGTAAGCATCAATGAGTTGATTAGCAACTATCACTCCATTACTGTTACCATCATTCTGAGGTTCGAAGCAACTCTTAGTACATGACTGTCGCATTATTTTGAGGTTTTTCGAAACACTTACTACATTACTGTAAGCATCAATGAGTTGATTAGCAACTATCACTACATTACTGTTAGCATCATTTTGAGTTCATTAGCAAGTATCACTACATTACTTTTAGCATCATTTTGAGTTTTTTAGCAATTCTTACGACATCACTGTAGCATTAAATTGAGTTCATTAGCAACTCTTACTACATGACTGTCAGCATCACTTTCAAGTTGTTCGAAACACTTACTACATGACTGTCAGCATCACTTTGAGGTTGTTCGAAACTCTTACTACATTACTGTAAGCATCAATGAGTTGATTAGCAACTATCACTACATTACATTTAGCATCATTTTGAGTACATTAGCAATTCTTACTCCATTACTGTCGCATCATTTTGAGATCATTAGCAATTCTTCCGACATCACTGTCGCATTATTTTGAGGTTCGGAGCAACTCTTACTGCATTACTGTTGCATTATTTTAAGGTTCGTACCAACTCTTAGTACATGACTGTCAGCATCACTTTGAGGTTATTCGAAACTTTCACTCCATTACTGTTAGCATCATTTTGAGTTCATTAGCAATTCTTACTCCATCACTGTCGCATCACTTTGAGATCATTAGCAATTCTTCCGACATCACTGTCGTATTATTTTGAGGTTCGTAGAAACTCTTACTACATGACTGTCAGCATCACTTTGAGTTTATTAGCAACTATCACTACATTACTGTTAGCAACATTTTGAGTTCATGAGCAATTCTTCCGACATCACTGTCGCATTATTTTGAGGTTAGTAGCAACTCTTACTACATGACTGTCAGCATCACTTTGAGGTTGTTCGAAACTCTTACTACATTACTGTAAGCATCACTGAGTTTATTAGCAACTATCACTACATTACTTTTAGCATCATCTTGAGTTCATTAGCTATTCTTACGACATCACTGTCCCATCAGTTTGAGATCATTACCAATTCTTCTGACATCACTGTCGCATTATTTTGAGGTTCGTAGCAACTTTAACTACATTTCTGTGGCATTATTTTGAGGTTCGTAGCAACTCTTACTACATGACTGTCAGTATCAGTTTGAGGTTATTCGAAACTTTCACTCCATTACTGTTAGCATCATTTTATGTTCATTAGCAATTCTTACTACATCACTGTCGCATCAGTTTGAGATCAGTAGCAATACTTTCGACATCACTGTCGCATTATTTTGAGGTTCGTAGCAATTCTTACTACATGACTGTTGCATTATTTAAAGGTTCGTAGCAATTCTTACTAAATTACTGTCAGCATCACTGTGAGTTTATTAGAAACTATCACTACATTACTGTTAGCATCATTTTGTGTTCATTATCAATTCTTACGACATCACTGTAGCATTAAATTGAGGTTAGTAGCAACTCTTACTAACTTACTGTCAGCATCACTGTGAGTTTATTAGAAACTATCACTACGTTACTGTTAGCATCATTTTGAGATCATTAGCAATTCTTCCGACATCACTGTCGCATTATTTTGAGGTTCGTAGCAACTCTTACTACATTACTGTAAGCATCACTGAGTTTATTAGCAACTATCACTACATTGCTTTTAGCATCATTTTGAGTTCATTAGCAATTCTTACGACATCACTGTCCCATCAGTTTGAGATCATTACCAATTCTTCTGACATCACTGTCGCATTATTTTGAGGTTCGAACCAACTCCTACATTACTGTAAGCATCACTGAGTTAATTAGCAACTATCACTACATTACTGTTAGCATCATTTTGAGTTCATTAGCAATTCTTCTGACATCACTGTCGCAATATTTTGAGGTTCGTAGTAACACTTACTCCATCACTGTTGCATCATTTTGATATCATTAGCAACTATCACTACATTACTGTTAGCATCATTTTGAGTTGTTGAGCAATTCTCACGACATCACTGTCAGCATCATTTTTAGGTTACTCGCACCTCTAACCACATGACTGTCAGCATCACTTTGAGGTTATTCGAAACTTTCACTCCATTACTGTTAGCATTATTTTGAGTTCATTAGCAATTCTTACTCATTCACTGTCGCATCATTTTGATATCATTAGCAATTCTTACGACATCACTGTAGCATTATTTTGAGGTTATTAGCAACTCTTACTACATTACTGTCAGCATCATTTTTAGGTTACTCGCAACTCTAACCACAAGACTGTCAGCATCACTTTGAAGTTATTCGAAACTTTCACTACATTACTGTTAGCATTATTTTGAGTTCATCAGCAATTCTTACTCCATCACTGTCGCATCATTTTGAGGTTCGCTGCAACTCTAACTAAATGACTGTCAGCATCACTTGTGGTTATTCGAAACTTTCACTACATTACTGTTAGAATCATTTTGAGTTCATTCGCAATTCTTACTCATTCACTGTTGCATCATTTTGAGGTTCGTTGCAAATCTTACTACATGACTGTCAGCATCACTTTGAGGTTATTCGAAACTTTTACTACATTACTGTTAGCATCATTTTGAGTTGATTAGCAACTATCACTACATTACTGTTAGCATCATTTTGAGTTCATTAGCAATTCTTACTACATCACTGTCGCATCATTTTGAGATCATTAGCAATTCTTCCGACATCACTGTCGCAATATTTTGAGGTTCGTTGCAACTCTTACTACATTATTGTTGCATTATTTTAAGGTTCGTAGCAACTCTTTCTACATTACTGTCAGCATCACTTTGAGTTTATTAGCAACTATCACTACATTACTGTTAGCATCATTTTGAGTTGTTGAGCAATTCTCACGACATCACTGTCGCATTAAATTAAGTTCATTAGCAACTCTTCCGACATCACTGTCGCAATATTTTGAGGTTCGTAGCAACTTTTACTACATGACTGTCAGCATCACTTTGAGGTTATTCGAAACGTTCACTCCATTACTGTTAGCATCATTTTGAGTTCATTCGCAATTCTTACTAAATCACTGTCGCATCTTTTTGAGATCTTTAGCAATTCTACTGACATCACTGTCGCATTATTTTGAGGTTCGTAGCAACTCTTACTATATGACTATCAGCATCACTTTGAGGTTGTTCGAAACACTTACTACATTACTGTAAGCATCACTGAGTTGATTAGCAACTATCACTCCATTACTGTTAGCATCATTTTGAGTTTATTAGAAATTCTTCCGACATCACTGTCGCAATATTTTGAGGTTCGTAGCAACACTTACTACATTACTGTCAGCATCACTTTGAGGTTATTCGAAACTTTCACTCCATTACTGTTAGCATCATTTTGAGTTCATTAGCAATTCTTACTACATCACTGTCGCACCAGTTTGAGATCATTAACAATTCTTTTGACATCACCGTCGCATTACTTTGAGGTTCAAAGCAACTCTTACTACATTACTGTCAGCATCACTTTGAGTTCATTAGCAACTATCACTACATTACTGTCAGCATCACTTTGAGTTCATTAGCAACTATCACTACATTACTTTTAGCATCATTTTGAGGTTAGAAGCAACTCTTACTACATGACTGTCAGCGTCACTTTGAGGTTGTTCGAAACACTGACTACATTACTGTAAGCATCACTGAGTTGATGAGCAACTATCACTACATTACTTTGAGCATCATTTTGAGTTTATTAGCAACTATCACTACATTACTGTTAGCGTCATTTTGAGTTTATTAGCAATTCATAGACATCACTGTAGCATTAAATTGAGGTTAGTAGCAACTCTTACTACATGACTGTCAGCATCACTTTGAGGTTGTTTTGAAACACTTACTACATTACTGTAAGCATCACTGAGTTTATTAGCAACTATCACTACATTACTGTTAGCGTCATTTTGAGTTTATTCGCAATTCATAGACATCACTGTAGCATTAAATTGAGGTTAGTAGCAACTCTTACGACATGACTGTCATCATCACTTTGAGGTTGTTTGAAACACTTACTACATTACTGTCAGCATCACTTTGAGTTCATTAGCAACTATCACTACATTACTGTTAGCATCACTTTGAGGTTAGTAGCAACTCTTACTACATGACTGTCAGCATCACTTTGAGGTTGTTCGAAACTCTTACTACATTACTGTAAGCATCACTGAGTCTATTTGCAACTATCACTACGATACTGTTTGCATCGTTTTGAGTTCAATAGCAATTCTTACGACATCACTGTCAGCATCATTTTTTATTTCCTCGCAACTCAAACCACATGACTGTCAGCATCACTTTGAGGTTATTCGAAACTTTCACTCCATTACTGTTTGCATCATTTTGAGTTCATTAGCAATTCTTACTACATCACTGTCACATCATTTGAGATCACTAGCAATTCTTCCGACATCACTGTCGCATTATTTTGAGGTTCGAAGCAACTCTTACTACATGACTATCAGCATCACTTTGAGGTTGTTCGAAACTTTCACTCCATTACTGTTAGCATCATTTTGAGTTCATTAGCAATTCTTACTAAATCAGTGTTGCATCATTTTGAGATCTTTAGCAATTCTTCTGACATCACTGTCGCATTATTTTGAGGTTCGTAGCAACTCTTACTACATGACCGTCAGCATCATTTTGAGGTTATTCGAAACTTTCACTCCATTACTGTTAGCATCATTTTGAGTTCATTAGCAATTCTTACTACATCACTGTCGCATCATTTTGAGATCATTAGCAATTCTTCCGACATCACTGTCACATTATTTTTAGCTTCGTAGCAACTCTCAGTACATGACTTTCAGCATCACTTTGAGGTTGTTCGAAATGTTCACTCCATTACTGTTAGCATCATTTTGAGTTCATTAGCAATTCTTACTAAATCACTGTCGCATCATTTTGAGATCTTTAGCAATTCTTCTGACATCACTGTCGCAATATTTTGAGGTTCGTAGCAACTCTTACTACATGACTGTCAGCATCACTTTGAGGTTCTTCGAAACACTTACTACATTACTGCAAGCATCACTGAATTGATTAGCAACTATCACTACATTACTGTTAGCTTCATTTTGAGTTAATTAGCAATTCTTCCGATACACTGTCGCAATATTTTGAGGTTCGTAGCAACTTTTACTACATCATCGTTGTTTTATTTTGAGGTTCGAAGCAACTCTTACTACTTTACTGTTAGCATAATTTTGAGTCTATTAGCAATTCTTAAGACATCACTGTCGCATTAAATTGAGTTCATTAGCAACTCTTACTACAAGACTGTCAGCATCACTTTGAAGTTGTTCAAAACACTTACTACATGACTGTCAGCATCACTTTCAGGTTGTTGGAAACTCTTACTACATTACTGTAAGCATCACTGAGTTGATTAGCAACTATCACTACATAACTGTTAGCATCATTTTGAGTTTATTAGCAATTACTCCGACATCACTGTCGCAATATTTTGAGGTTCGTGGCAACTTTGACTACATTACTGTCACATTATTTTGAGGTTCGTAGCAACTCTTACTACATGACTGTCAGCATCACTTTGAGGTTGTTTGAAACACTTACTACATTACTGCAAGCATCACTGACTTGATTAGCAACTATCACTACATTACTGTTAGCATCATTTTAAGTTCATTTGCAATTCTTCTGACATCACAGTCGCATTATTTTGAGGTTCGTAGCAACTATCACTACATTACTGTCAGCATCATTTTGAGTTCATTAGCAATTCTTACTAAATCACTGTCGCATCATTTTGAGATCATTAGCAATTCTTCTGAAATCACTGTCGCATTACTTTGAGGTTATTAGCAACTCTTACTACATTACTGTCTGCATCATTTTTAGGTTACTTGAAACTCTAACCACATGAGTGTCAGCATCACTTAGTTTATTAGCAACTATCACTACATTACTGTTCGCATCATTTTGAGTTCATTAGCAATGTGGGGCTTTGATTGGGAATTGTAAGAAAAATCACTGAATGAACAACACAAACACAGACTGTGTCTGAAATTCCACACCTGCACCCGACTCAGAATGAAAAACCAGTGTGGACTCAATTGTATCCACTAACCATACTGATTCTGGAGAAATTTCTTTGTGTGTTTTGATGGACGCGAGCCAAGTAGAAATTTCCCACAATGCAATAGGGCGGCGTTTGGTCAGTGTTGAGCAGGCGTCAGTCTGACAATGATGTCATTTTATTGTGTCATCACCTGACCAGACCCAAAAGTAGGCTCAGGTATCAGTTTCTTCTCAATGCTAATGTCTGCTAGCTTAGTCTGCTACTTTGATGGCTCTGCCTGCTCAAAGGTCCAGACCCCTGGATGTGGTGGTTCCTACCTGAACGTAGATTCTGTCAGCTCATGTTGTTAAATCAACTCACCAGGAACACCAGTAGATTTCAATGGACTGACAATGAGTCTCATTGAATGGGTGTCTCGTCCAACGAGAAACAATCAGTCTCAGGTTGGAGCTCATCAATGAGGTCTTGTGGATCGGTGGCTTGCATGAATGAATGAGTTGGAAGACTTCTTGGAAATTAAAGAGGATTTAATACAATTAAGAAAACCCTTAAGACAGAGTGATAATTCCAGCAGAGTAATTAAGGCCCATATTGAGTGGTGACCTGTCCAGGGTGAACCCCGCCTCTGGCCCGTAGATGCTGGGATAGGCCCCAGCCTCCCCTCGACCATCAATGTAGGTCTTTTGTTAATTGCATGCCACATGAAATTATTGTACTACTACTAATACTTGCTCTTCTGTGGCAGGACGTAGGGGAGAGTTTGCTTGCTCTTCTGTGGCAGGACGTAGGGGAGAGTCTGCTTGCTCTCCTCTGGCTGGACGTAGGGGAGAGTCTGTTTGCTCTTCTCTGGCTGGACGTAGGGGAGAGTCTGCTTGCTCTTCTCTGGCTGGACGTAGGGGAGAGTCTGCTTGCTCTTCTCTGGCTGGACGTAGGGGAGAGTCTGTTTGCTCTTCTCTGGCTGGACGTAGGGGAGCGTCTGTTTGCTCTTCTCTGGCTGGACGTAGGGGAGAGTCTGCTTGCTCTTCTCTGGCTGGACGTAGGGGAGAGTCTGTTTGCTCTTCTCTGGCTGGACGTAGGGGAGCGTCTGTTTGCTCTTCTCTGGCTGGACGTAGGGGAGAGTCTGTTTGCTCTTCTCTGGCTGGACGTAGGGGAGCGTCTGTTTGCTCTTCTCTGGCTGGACGTAGGGGAGAGTCTGTTTGCTCCTCTCTGGCTGGATGTAGGGGAGAGTCTGTTTGCTCTCCTCTGGCTGGACGTAGGGGAGAGTCTTTTTGCTCTTCTCTGGCTGGACGTAGGGGAGAGTCTGCTTGCTCTTCTCTGGCTGGACGTAGGGGACAGTCTGTTTGCTCTTCTCTGGCTGGACGTAGGGGAGAGTCTGCTTGCTCTTCTCTGGCTGGACGTAGGGGAGAGTCTGCTTGCTCTTCTCTGGCTGGACATAGGGGAGAGTCTGTTCTCTCTTCTCTGGCTGGACGTAGGGGAGAGTCTGCTTGCTCTTCTCTGGCTGGACGTAGGGGAGAGTCTGCTTGCTCTTCTCTGGCTGGACGTAGGGGAGTGTCTGTTTGCTCTTCAGAAGTTTGCTGGACCTTCGCTTGAAGGCCATGATTTTCCTCTTTCAAACAGCTTTTTAAATCATGAAGATTTCCCAGGATTTCCCACTGAGCACTGCTCCTTTTCTTCTTTTGTGCTGTCACTGCACATAGAAGACTCTGAACTTCACCGTTCAGACTGCCAGTCTTTGTGGGGTCCTGGTCCTTCCTTGATTCAAGGTGGGCCAACTCAGCAGTGAAGGTCTCTGTCTCCTGAGATGCAGTAGAAACTCGTCTCCTCAAACATCCATTTTCTGCCTCTCTCTCCTCACTCTGGGATCTCAGCTGTTCAAGAGTCGTCTTCTTCTCAGTGAGTTCTTCTCTCATTTTGTTCTTCTCTGCCTGGATGGAGTTGAGCTCACACTTGAGGTCACACTTCTCCTTGTAAACCATCTTCACCTCAAGCTGAAGATTGTGGACTTGTGTGTTCAGGTCTCTGATCTGAGTCTGGTTCTCCTCCCTCACAGATTCAAGGTTGCCCACCATGGCAGACATGTTCTCTACCAGCTGATATGCAATAATCTTCTCTTGTCCAAGACTAGAAACTTGTCCCCACAAATTCTGGTTTTCTGTCCATCTCTTGTCACACAGAGACTGAAGCTGATCAAGTGCACTTTTCGTCTCAGTCAGGTCTTCCTCAAGACATTTCATCTCCACCTGTTCACTCTCCCTCAGAGACTGAACCTGGGTCAGCTCTTTTCTGAGCTCATTGTTCTCTCCATCAACCTTCCTCCCCTCACACTGAAGACTGTGGACTGTTGCGTTCAGGTCTTCTATCTGAGTCTGGATCTTGTCCTGGTCCATTTTGAGGTTGGCCACCACAGCAGTGAGGTTCTGTAGCTCCTGGATTGCTCTTTTATTCTCACGTTCAAGAGTAGAAACTTGTTCCCTCAAATTCTGGTTTTCTGCCTGTGTGTTGTCACTCAGAGACTGAAGCTGCTCAAGGGCAGCTTTCTTCTCAGTCAGGTCCTCCTGCTCTGTCAGCCTTAGAGATGGAGGAGCAGGATCACATTGACCAGGATCATTCAGTGGATAAATACAGCTCGTACTGAGATCCACCAGATCTCTGAATGCTCCAACTATACAATCCAATGGAGTCATAGCCTTCTGTCCTGGGTTGATCTGAAGATCTTGAGCCAGACTAAATCTCCTGGAACTGTCAAGTGTTTAAAGACCAAAACTGCCCCATAAATGTGGAGTCTGGGTTCTTTTCTATAATGTGACGGCAGTGACAGTCCTGCAGAGTGACATCACTGACATGACTGGATGACTTCAGTCACATGACTGAAGTCATCCAGTCACATGACTGAAGTCATCCAGTCATGTCAGTGATGTCACTCTGCAGGACTGTCACTGTAAAATAGTTGGACCCAGCAGAGCTGCTAGATTAGGAGTTGATGGAGTCGTTGCAGATACCAGGGTCCAAAGTCCAGCTTGAACCTGGTTTGTGCAGTTCTTTTTTTTTTTCAAACATCTCTTTATTATATTTTGGGATAAACAAATACAAGGACATGACAAACAGAATGGGCAAATAACAATAAACAAATGTATAAATTAGGATACAAAGGTAGAAAGGGACACAGGAGAAAAAAAAATGCCGTTTCCAATCAATTCAGTTTTCCAATCTAAGCCTCAGTTTGTATCTCATTCTGTTCCAGATAGTTGTAAAAAATATGCCAAATCTTCCAGAATTTTTCCAATTTATTTTTAGTGAAATAACTTATCTTTTCAAGGGCAAAATTAAAGGACATTCCTTTCAACCACTGAGAAATTCCACTGATAGATTGATCCTTCCAAGAACGGGCAATACACCTTTTAGCTTCAAGAAAACAAATATTCAGGAGGGATCTTAGGCTTTTTGAAGCGACAAAATCATCCGGGTAAATATTTAGAATGCATGTTTTAGGGTTACATGGAACCTCTTTACCAATAATGCGACTGACTAGATCCACAACCTTTCCCCAAAAACAAGAAATTTGGGGGCATTCCCACATACAATGAATCAATGACCCTTTCTGGTGATTGCATTTAATACACGTGTCAGGAATATTAGGGTTAAAGTGGTGTAGCCTAGCTGGAGTAATATACTGCCTGCTTAACCACTTATATTGTAGTAATTTGGAGTGTGTGTTTGCAGTTTGAGTTTGAACAAATGAGCAAGCCTGTGTCCATTCCTCCTGTGTTATATTCTCTGTAAGTCCATCCTCCATGCTTGGAAGATATTGTTAGAAGATTCTTTGCACTTGCTGATGAATAGGTCATATAATATGGTCACTTGTCCCCTACCTTGACAGTGTTTTAAAATTATTTCTTCCAATGAAGAGAAAGGGGGAAGCTCCAAACTACTACCCTGTCTAGACATTATAAAACTTTGTAATTGGAGATATTTGAAAAAGTGTTTAGTGGGAATATCGTATGTGGCTTTGAGTTCTTCAAATGACATAAATTTACTGCCAATGTAAAGATCAGCCACCTTAGATATACCTTTAGTGGACCAAAGTTTAAAGCCTGAGTCTGCCCTGCCTGGTTGGAAGTTGTCATTGCCAAAAAAAGGAGAAAATCGTGATAGTTGTTGTGTTACATCAGTATATGCTAAAACCTTATGCCAAATCGTTATTGAATTCTTCAGAACGGGATTTTTTGTCTGTTTGATCAATCTTTTTACCTCTGCCGAGTATATATAAAGATTTAAAGGAAGTGAAATCGAGTGAGATTCAATCGTTACCCACACTGGGGGGTGATCCTCACCAAAATAAAACATGCTTGCCCTAATCTGAGCTGCCCAGTAATACCACAAGAAATTTGGTAGCTTCAAACCACCTCTGTCGTATGGAAGATAGAGCAAGGAAAGCCTAAGTCTTGGTCGCTTATTGTTCCATATGAAGTTTGAAAATATTTTCTTCAAAGATTGGAAGAGAGAGAGAGGAGGAGAGAGTGGGATCGTTTGGAAGAGGTATGAGTATTTGGCCAAAACTGTCATTTTTAGGATATTAATGCGTCCAATCAAAGAAATAGGTAATTTTGTCCACCTATTGATAAGCTGTGTAACAGCATCTGTAAGGGGGTTATAGTTCGCTGAGATCATTTCATTAACATCTGGCGTGATTTTAACTCCTAGATAATTAAATCCTTCTTTTGATATTACAAATGGAGTCAAAACTGGAGGGCTGAGTCTCTCTCTTTCTGTCAAAAACATTATTACAG
The DNA here is from genome assembly GCF_037954235.1 of Aulostomus chinensis. NCBI lineage: Eukaryota > Metazoa > Chordata > Actinopteri > Syngnathiformes > Aulostomidae > Aulostomus > Aulostomus chinensis. The sequence goes on along the minus strand of NC_141320.1, from coordinate 18,677,592 downwards.
ATTTACTATTATTTATTTTAAAACCTGAGAAGAGCCCAAAAGCCTGTGCCAAATTTAGCAAGGCTGGCAAGGTTTGTTTTAAATCGGAGCAGAATAGAATAACATCATCCGCATAAAGGGCTATGCGGTGTTCAGTACCACCAACTGTTATTCCCTTTATAATGTCATGATTACAAATTGCCATGGCCAGGGGCTCGATAGCAAGGGTAAATAACAGGGGAGATAAGGGGCAACCCTGTCTTGTGCCTCGATTAAGTTTGAAAGAGTTAGAAGCCAGGCCATTGGTCAAAGTTTCAGCTTGCGGGTTAGAGTAGAGAAGGCAAATCCACCTAAGGAAATTTTCCTGAATACCAAACCTCTGTAGGACTTCAAACAAATACGACCACTCTATCCTATCGAAGGCCTTCTCTGCGTCCAACGACAGGACAGCGTAGCCAGGGATCCCAGACCTCTCAAAGAGAATATTAAGTACTCTCCTTATATTATGAAAGCCCTGCCTTCCCTGTATAAATCCATTCTGGTCCGAGTGGATCAATTTGGGTAAAATACGTTCCAACTTCATAGCCAGTATTTTAGACAATATTTTAAGGTCATAATTGATGAGGGATATTGGCCTGTAAGATCCGCATTGGTCCGGTGACTTCCCAGGTTTCAATAGTAATGTAATTGTTGCCATATTAGGAGAGAGAGGAAGGACTCCATTATTGAATGATTCTTGATACATTTCAAGTAGTGGTGGTATCAGTTTAGATTCAAATATTTTATATATTTCAACTGGTATCCCATCTGGCCCAGGAGTCTTTCCTCCTTTCAAATTGGATATAGCCTCGGACAAATCCCTGGCACCAAGATTAAATTCCAGAGAGCCCACAGAGTCCTCATCCAAGGGGACAAAATCTAGAGAGTCTAGAAAGTTCTTTTGGTGGTTTGTAGCTAAATCTGAGTATTCAGATTGATATAATCTATGATAGAAATTTAGAAATGTGTTGTTAATGTCAACTGGGTCAGAAGTTAACACCCCTTTGTCTGTTTGAACTGAGTTTATTGTTCTTTCTGTTTGCATCTGTTTAATGCGCCATGCCAACAATTTGCTGGCCTTTTCACCTAGCTCATAAAAGGATTGTTTTAGTTTTAACAGGCTCCTTGTAGCCTTATTTGTGGATAAAGCATTATACCTCGCCCTCAGTTTATGGAGCTCCATAGTTTGATGATGGTTAGGATTCTGGTCAATTTGGTTTTCAATTTCTTTTATTTTTTTTTCAAGTTGTTCCATTTCTAGTCTTTGGGATTTGTACTTAAAGCTTGTAAAGCTTATCATTTGGCCTCTTAAGAAGGCTTTAAAAGCTTCCCACCTTACAGACGCGGATGTTTGGTCAGTGTTGTATTCAAGAAACAGATCAATTTGTGTACCAATAAATTTTATAAATTCAGGGTCTGTCAGCCAGCTTGTTTGTGGGCGCCATCTTAAAGAGTGGTGTAACCTGCCGTGCAGTCTGAATATAAATGAGGTTGAGGCATGATCTGAAATTAAGATACTGTCATACCAGGATTTTGTAATTTGGGGTCTTCAGCTGAGATTAGAAAATAGTCAATTCTCGAGAAGGTCTGGTAGGTACTAGAGTAGTAGGAGTAATTTTGTTTGTTGGGATACATATTTCTCCACACATCAATCAAGTTAAAATCCTTCATACACAGAAATAACTCTTTCCTTGTTTGACTGTGTGAGGTGTCTACCCCAGTAGACCTATCCAGTTGTGGTTGAAGTACACAGTTGAAATCCCCACCAATGACAAGGTGACCAGATAAAGTGGCTTGTGATAAGAAAAGATTTCTGAAAAAGGTGGGGTCGTCATTATTTGTCCCATATACATTAACCAGGTTTAGTCTGATTGAGAAAATTTGGCATTGGATAATAAGATATCTGCCAAATTTATCTTGAGTAACATTGATAAGTTGAAAAGGTAATGATTCATGTATAAGGGTGATTACTCCCCGTGAGTGAGAGCTGAAGGATGCTGAAAACACCTGACCATGCCATCTCCTTCTCACCCTGACAATTTCCTCCGAGATTAAAAGGGTCTCCTGGAGGAAGACTATCTTAGCTTTTAAATGTCGTATCCTACCCATGACTTGTTTTAGTTTGACAAGGCTATTTAGACTTCTTACATTCCAAGAGGTAAACTGAAGTTCAGACGTCATAAACTGTTTCTTCTCGTTCTTGGATGAAGTTAAGTTGGCTGCTAACAGGAACTACACCAAAACACAAAGAAAGGGGGGGGGGGGGAACTACAGAGATGCGCAACTACAACAAAAGGAGAAAGAACATTTGAACAATTACTGGGTGAATTTCCCCAACTGAAAAACACCCCCCCCACCCCACAATATGTGAATCCCGAGGAGCCCGTAACGGGGCCCAACCATGGCGCTTTGCTGGTCCACACCAGCCGTCAGCGTGGCGAGGAACAGCATGCCTAACACAATAGGCCAAGCCCTCCAGGAAAAAAAAAATGTAAGCAAAAATATTGAAAAGCTAAGACAACCAAACATTATAAATCAGTTATTAGCCTGCAAGCAGCTTCACAAGGTTACAGTCCACTGTATATTTAGAGGCCAAACATAAACCAACATAAGCCGAGCAGTAGTGTTATAAAGGCATATTAGAGTTTTTGCACAGTTCTGCTCGTTACCTATTATGCCAAAAAGATAGAAAAGAAAAAAAAATACAGCAAACCAAGCTGTGTTAGTGTCAATAAGGCGATATTAGTATTTACCCACGGCCTGCTCGTTGTAGTCCCAATATAAATTTCTCTGCCGCTGCCGAGGTGTCGAATACGTGCCGTTTCCCTTGGAGGGTAACCAGGAGTTTAGCCGGGTGAATAATCCCAAACCGTAGATCTGGAATGCTGAGAGAAGCCAAATCCTTCTTCACTTGGTCGAAGATTTTCCTCCGTCTAAGCAAGTCGGCGGAAACGTCGGGAAGGAGCATGATCGTCTGATTGTCGAGTAACAGCGGGCCCTTCGTCCTGGCAGCCTTCATTACCCGGGTCTTGTCCGCGTAGTTAAGGAACTTCATTATCACTGCTCTGGGTCGCCCTGTTGATTGTTGGTCAGTTACGTTGATTTGGCCGATTCTGTGTGCTCTCTCGATCACGAGCGGCCCCGGAAAGTTGTCCGCTCCGAGCACATCGGTTAACCATTTCTCCAGAAATGTGCACAAGTCAGACCCCTCTTTCTTTTCAGGGAGGCCAAGCAGACGAAGGTTGGAGCGGCGGCTGCGGTTTTCCAGGTCGTCAACTTTAAGCGCCAGCTTCTCCACGGTCGTTTTCATGGTAGCATTTTGAGCTAGCAGAGATGCGATATCATCGTCATTGGAGCTGATTCTGTCCTCCGCTTCCGTGACCCGCATAATGACCTCGTTCAATTCGCTTTCACTTTGTATTGCGTTCAATAGTCCATCAAATCTTGTCGTGAAATCTTCTTTCATTGCTTGGATAGCGGTCAGGACTTGGTCTTGGCTTGCTATCAGGCTAGCACCTGTTGTTTCTTCGCTAGCCATAGCCACGCTGTTAGCTTGCAGTACATGATCAGGTGTGGAGTCCGTTTTCGCAGGTTTTTGAGCCTGTTTTGCTGGTTTCGGAGCCATTGAGAATGAATCACACCACAACTTTAGAGCGAGGAGGAGAAAAAAAACAAAAAACTGCTGTACAGGATTATTTTAACCGTTTGGTTGTCCTAACTTCTATATAAGTTCTGAAATTGCACACTTGAGAGAAACCATTTGTCACGACCTGGCACTCAACCCTGAAGGAAAGTGAGTGGATTGTGGTGTAGACAATGTGTTTACACAGCAAATAATTATGAGAACACACATGAAAACACACATTGTAGAGACATTAATTTTGCTGAGTTAGTTGCTAAAGCTCCTCAGCTCAGGAAACTTGAGAAGACACAATGGAAAAATGTCCTTTGCCCATTCTGCCCATGCCTGCTCCTACACAGACAGAGTGGTCCTGCTCAGGCAGGCTGCTGTGCTGCTGGGCACCACTGAAGCAAATACACGGTTGCTATGCAACGGACTAGTTGGACTTCCGATGTCCGGGAGGGCCGGCTGTAACATACAGGATGAATTTTCACACTGAAGTTCTTCTTCTTCTTCTTCTACAGCTGAATTAAAGTGTAAACAGCCATCCACACTCCTTTTAACTGTTCTTTATAGACTTGTCTTTTATTAAACGTTCTGTACACTTAAAGTTCTCAGTGATTTTGTTTCCACATCAAAGCTCTTCTTTATCTCTACTGAGGCTTTATGCTGCTTTAAGTGTATGTTATTGTTGATTTGTCTGTTTATCTGCTGCCCCCACAACCTGCATTAGGAGATAATTAGCGGTATGTACCGAAAACCAGTTTGCTGTAAAACAAAATCCCTGCAATTGTCAATAATAATAACAATAATAATAATAATAATAATAATAATGATACAAGAACACACCTTAGGTTCATTTTGTGCCTGAATTTTCCTTTAAGAGCTAGAAAAGATGGATTTTATTGGAAGCCAGTGCAGCGAAGCTAAGACTGGGTGATATGGTCTCTCTTCCTATTTCCTGTCAATATGTGTGCAGCTGCATCCTGGAGCAGCTGCAGAGTCTTTCACCACTTGTCAGTGCAGCCTGATCATAAAGAACTACAATTCCTCTCATTATGTATTTACCCACAGCAAGATGAGCAAGAGGACCAGGAACAAACCCTGCTGTGAGGGAGGAGGACCACCGAGCTCCCAAAAGAAGGACTTTGTCGTCATCTCGGCTGGAGAGCCTGCTGGGGCAGAACTTTACTGATGATCAAGTGCAACAGCCGAGCAGGTCTGCCTGTGCCAGGGCTCAGGAAGAAGTTAAGAAGTACTGTAGTTCTCCACCTCTCCGTCTCTGGGGACCCTCTTGACTGGTGGGGTGGGAATGAGCTACGTTTTCCTCTTATTTCCAGGCTTCCCAAAAGGTACCAATGTGTTTTTTTTCAACAGCAAAATAAAATATAATAGAAATGAGTTCAACTCTTGTTTTTATTCCAAATATATTGTTTTTAGAAAATTGTTGCAAAAATGTGAAAAAGTGCATCAATAAACATAAATTAAAGATGCATCAATAATCATTTTGTGATTGAATCGTAGCCCCTGAATTTTAATAATCGAATCGTGAGGTGTCCAAAGATTCCCACCATTAATTGCAGTAGAGTTTCCAATATATTCCACTATTTTCTCGTTTTGTAGGAGGGGCTTTAATGTCTGTCTTTGATGTCTAAACTCTGACTCTGATGTCATTGGTGCTGACTGAATTCTACCCCCTGACAGACTGGGAAGGCTCCTATTGGTGATGTCATCATAAATACATGAAGGTCTTGTTTCAGTGTCAGGAACCAATCAGAGCAGCCTCCTCCTGACTAAACAGCTCTACTCATCAAGCCCCTGACCCCAGACTCTTCTTGGTGAACTGATCAGAGATCAGATTAGTAGAGAAGCAGTGACACAAAGGGAAACTTCCTCATTCCCTGAACGCAGCTTCATCAAACAGAGCAATGCTAACTGGTCACCTGCAGTAGTGATGTCATCAGGACAGGAAGTTGATCAGACATGGGAACTTTGACTCAGATCAACCAGGGAGGGAGGAGTTATCAGAGTCTGATTGTGCTGATGAATCATCAGAACTCTCCATCACGCCGCGGTCTCAGCGTTTGACCTGAAGTCCCAGGCTTCAAGTCAATTTTGTCAATTTTATTTGTATAGCGCCAAATCACAACAAAAGTTCTCTCATGACTCTTTACAGGTAGAGCAGGTCTAGAACCAAACTCCTTCAATGAACCTCCACCCAACAATTCTCCATCAGCAAGCACATCCTGCAACAGTGCTGACAAAAACCTTCCTTTTAACAGGCAGGAACGTCAAGCAGATCCAGGGTCAGTGGGGACGGCCTTCTGCTTTGACCGGTTGGGGGGAAAGAGAGCAGGAGAGTGGGGCAGAGACAAAGACAGATAATGGAGGAAGACAGATATGCAGAAGGAAAGAGAGGGACAGAGATAAAGAGAGAGAGAAGGGAAGAGACTGATGAACAGACCATGAGCAGGTGGAGCTACGGGTGACAGCTTGAGCCTCTTCAGGTCTGCAGCCTCCTCCAGCAGCACCAGGATCTGGGATGAGGGGAGCCTGAAGGCTCTGGAGAAGGAGACGAGTTAGTAATACATATGAGTATGATTTATGTATGACACATATAGGAGGACAGAAAGGAGGAGAGAGAAGCCCAGTGCACCATGGGAGATCTCCCAGCAGCCTAAGCCTATAGCAGCATATCTAAGGGCCAGCCTAAGCAGCCCAACTATAAGCCTGATCAAAAAGGTTGCTCTTAAAGGTCGAGAGGGTGTCTGCATCCTGGACTGAAACTGGGAGACGGTTCCACAGGAGGGGAGCCTGATAGCTGAAGGCTCTGGCTCCATTCTACTTTTAGAACTCCAGGAACCAACAGTAACCCTGCATCCTGGGAGCGAAGGGTTCTAGCTGGATAATAGGGGACTAGGAGCTCTGTCAGGTAAGAAGGAGCCTGACTGTTGAGGACTTTGTATGTTAGAAGGAGAATTTAGAATTCTATTCTGAATGTGACAGGGAGCCATGCAGAGAAGCCAGTACAGGAGAGACATGGTCTCTTCTACCAGTTCTAGTCAACACACGGGCAGCAGCATTTTGGACCAGCTGGAGAGTCTTTAGGGACCTACTGGTGGAGCCTGATAGGAGGGAATTGCAGTCATCCAGCCTGGAAGTGACAAAGGCATGGACTAGTTTTCCTGCATCTTTTTGAGACAGGATGTGTCTGATCTCAGCAATGTTTCACAAATGAAAGAAAGCAGTCCTAGAAATTTGCTGAATGTGGGCATGAAAGGACAGATCCTGATCAAAGAGACCTCCTCGGTTCCTTAGGGTGGTGCTGGGGGCCAAGGTGATACCTTCTAGGGTACCTGTCTCATTAGATAGGGTGTCTTGAAGATGTTTTGGGCCCAGGACAATGACTTTGGTTTTATTGGAGTTTAATAAAAGTTTAATAAAAGGAAATTAAGGGTCATCCAAGGGTTCTCCCCAAACTCTCAGGGTGGGTCTGACCACATCTGAGCAGGACACCATGAACAGGCTAAATGAGGACATCTCAGTGTCAAATCTGTCATTTCCTGTTGCCAGTAGGTGGCGCTGTGGTCACTACTGACCTGTAGATGTGTTCAGACTGGGATGTTGATCAAACCTGGAAGTTTCAAACAGATCTGACAGGTGGAGAGGATTCAGAAGAGTTGAAGCTTCATTTTAGTTGGAGCCTGAAAATGAGGTGAGACTGAGGGCTCACAGGAGTTGCAGGTAGGTGCTGCCCCCTAGTGACCCAATGGAGAACGACATGTAATGACATGCACGTTCTACATTTTCCATTTCTTGAGGCCGTTACATAAAAATAGGAAGTTGATCCAAGTCAGAAACCTTCAAACTGGATGTGAGTCCAGTTGTTTAAAGTAGAGTCAATGGTGACACCCCAGTAGTTTGTAGTCTGCTGGGTGTCATAGAATGTTTGCTAGTGAATGAAACGTGGCAGCCCTGCACCAACTGCTCAGAGTCCATGTTGCCTGGGTGGACTGCATGTTTGTGTTCCGTCGTTTGTCTTGGAAGCCTCGTCTGGTTCTTCCTCCACAGAACTCTTTGCTCACAGGACATTCCAGTCTGTTCATGACAAATGTGGTTTTCCAGGTCATGGAATGATTCATAGGGAATTGTTTTTGGGAGGCAGCATCCTGGAGGGTTTGGTTTGCTCTCCGTTTGCTCAGTGATTAAATAGAAACCAACCTTTGACATGACAGTGCAGTGTTGCTGATGTTTGTGTCAAGTAAGTTGCATGGAACAAACAGCACTGCAAACTGGGTTTCAGCTGGAGGTTCAGAGGAAAGTAGAGAAGTCTTCCAGGGGCCTGGAGCTCTGTGGTGGGTTGGAGCTGAACTAGAGAGGATTGATGGTGGAGGACCAGGAACACGTCACTGGAACCAGAACCACACTGCAAGCCAGTTTGCTCTCTTGCTTCCTTCCAAACGTTCAAATGTTCCATTAGAAGTGGAACCTTCCTGTCTCACTTTACTGAGTCCCAATGAGGGTGTGGCTAATCTGAACAGGTCAGACCAGCGTTGACTGCACACTCCAAACATCTTATTAGGAAGGGGTGGTGAACACAAACATGCTAACTTCCTTAGCGCGAGCCAGAGACCAGTCAGTTTACAGTCCAGCCCTCATTTGGTCTCAAGCTTTTGGTTTGTGAGTGAAAGAAGAATGGAATCCAATGTTGTTGAGGAAGTCCAATCAGCTGAAACTCAAACATTTCTGTTTTAATGGAGAAACTCCTGGTAAAATCTGGTTTTACCATCAAAAATAATCTAAATGTTCTTTTCACCTTCAAACAAACTTTCCTTTCCCCGTGAACAATGAGCATAAATCAGCTGCAGCCATGTTTTCGGAATGTTCCTACTGTGTAGTGACCAGTGAGGAGAGGCTGTTACCATGGGGACAATGTTTACTTTGTCCTGTTACTAGGAGGAGGGATTTACCTGTGGCTGAGCATCGAAGGCAGCTTCAAGGAACCAGAAATGCCCTTATTTTGACATGACTTGGTTCAAGGATTCCCCTGAAATTCAAGGCCCTGAATGGGAAAGTATTTACAAACCTGGTAACGTAAACAACAAACCAGTCAAACCACAGCTACCAGTTTAAACTTCAGACTTGGAGGTTCATGTTCATGATCGACTTCCAAAACTTGACTTCAGAAATCTTTGAACCCAGGATATTTTTTTATTCTTTGATTTCAGAATTTTGTCTTTGATGTCATCGTGACACAATGGACCGAACCTCTAGATTTGATAGTCTACTGCCCTCTGGTGGTGAGGCAGTGGGGATGCAGGTGATCTGCTGGTCTGGTTGAACGTGAGTGGACAGAAACCTTGTTGAGGTGACTGGGAGTTCCTGACTGTGGTGAGCTGCCTTGCTTCTCCTCAGGTCTTCATGGTGGCTTTCTGCTGGACTGTTGTTGAAGGGAACATGGCATCGTATCATTTTCAGATCTGACATCTGGACAGTGGACAGATGTGACATCATCATGGTCTCACTGCCTGCTTTGTTCATGGATCAATGGAACGTTGTGTTGGAACCTTTATTGTAGAACTGCTATGAGCTGAGAGCTCAGTGTTGTTGGAACAACGCAGCTCCACATGGGACTGATGTGATGAAGAGGTTTTTATTGAGCTGAAGCTGGAGAGCAACAATCAAAATGGAGCAGCAAACATTCTGATGGCAACGTTTACAGAGGAAAACTGTTGCAGAGTTCAGAGTCCCAGTGAGTCAGGTCAGGACTGGGAACACTGGTCTCTCCTCAGCACCTCTGACACTGGAGTCTGGGAGCCCTGGGTGGCCTCACAGCTCACCGAGCCCACCTTCCTCCACTGGTCTGCAGGGAACCTCAGGGTGCTGCTCCAGCTGTAGAGCCCGTCCTTCTCCAGCACCCCGGGGCTCCTGCTCTCCTCCCCGCCGCCGCTGCTGCCGTCCACCTTCCAGGCCAGACTCCAGTCTGAAGGGAAGCCCTTGTTGGCCAGACACACCAGCGTGACCCTCTCCTGCTGCAGCTCCTGGCTGGAGGGGGGCAGCACCGTCAGGGAGGGAGGGACATCACCTAGAAGACACCGCTCAGATTAGAGGACGGGGCAGCTGTCAATCAAACCCTGCTGCTTGGACACCAGGACTGTGAGAGCAGATTTCCTCTTGAAGGAGTTTCTGTCAGATGTTTCTCTGCTCCAGCAGTCACTCACTCACACATTGTTTCACTTCCCTTCAAGAAGCGTCTCAGAAAGAGTCCTCACCACCCAAATAGAAGCAGGACCCTGACAATGGAGGAAAGCCCCTTTGGCAGCAGCTCCACTTTGAAAACTGCCATCAACTGAAGCTTCTCTGTTCAGTCATGAAGATGAAGAACAAAGAAACCCCACACATTCCAATCTCCCTGATTCAGCTGCTGGTAGAATGGACTTGTAGCAGATTGAGTCCTTGAACAGAGGGGTTCACCTCACTGAGGCTGACAGTCTCCAAGCAGAGTGAAGCAACCAGCACCAATGATTCTACAGGGGATTTTCAACCTGCACTCATCAAACACTACAAATGAGTGACAAGCAAACGGCAAATTAGAAAATTACATTGAAATGAAATGAAATCTGTTCAATTCACCATGTAAAACTGGGCCATTTTCAAATGGAAGCGTCCGTTCTTCTTGATGTGGACTTCAGTCCTCACTCATCAAACAGTTCAAACTGAAGGGACACCCATTGGATCATTTCTACACTTCAAGGAGTTCAATTTCAGTCTGACAGGAATTTGGACAGAAACCTTCTTGGAGTTGTTCTCCACGTTAAAGCAGGAGAACTCAACACATCAACACACCAACACACAAACTGTTAAAAACACACAAAAACTCTGCTGCAAATGTTCCCTGATGGAATTTACAACCAAACTGGACAACATTTTCCTCAGAGTTTGAGCAGAAACTTACGTCCAACATCCAGTCTGGTTCCTCCACCGAACGTCCACCACAGTGACACAAACTCATTGAAGCGCCGTACAAAAACCTCTGACTGTAGAGACACGACTCTCTGACTGGGAAACACACACCCACTTGAGTCAGAAGCCAGCAGTCAAACGTCTGAGCTGCTTTGAACCCTGCCAGCACAGCAGCAGGTCAACAAGTCTGCTTCCATGTTCTAGATGGTCATGAATCAAGAGATTAGACCTGAAAATGAAGAGAAGTCATGGAAGCTACGGAGCCCCAGAGCGGCCAAAGACCGACTTGAACAAGTTCCCTCAGTTCATCAATCCATGGCCAGGAGATAGAACCTGTTCCCTCTGATGCAGAACTTGGAACCGGTTCTATTTGATGACCACAAATTAACGAGGCTCATCATTAAAAAATCAAAAAAATCAAATGAATCCCATTGTGGGAGCAACATCTGGCTCCAACATGTGTTTTCTGTCTCTCTGGCCTCTCCAGGGCTCCGTACTCATCACATGAAGGTCAGAGCAGCTAAAAAGGAGCTCTGACACATCCTGATCAATACTCTGATCAGGTGATTGATTGATTGACGGATGCAGCAGCAGCATCAGAGCGTCCACGTCTCTGCTGAGTCCCTCTGAACATTTCCATAGAGAGACACTTTGCATCAGCAGCACCATGCTCCAGTGCTCCGGGACACTTTATAGTCCTGAGACTTGAACCCTGGATGACTGACAGCTGTCCGTCACCACAACAGAAGCCACAGAAATCTGCTCATCAGAAACATGGCGTTGACCTCCGCCCTCGTCTGGACGCTCCTCTGCTGCTGCTTGACAGGTAAAGTCCAGAGGGTCCAGCTGCTGTCCTCCATCAACATGGGTCCTCTGAGATGAAGCTGCTTGATGGTTGTGTGTGTGTCTCCTCAGAGTCCAGAGGTCAGGTCACCGTGACTCAGCCTGCAGCAGTGAGATCTGCTCCAGGAGCCTCCGTCTCCCTCCCATGTTCAACCAGTCAGGATGTTTATAGTGGGAACTATTTATCCTGGTACCAGCAGAGAGAAGGAGAACCTCCTAAACTTCTCATTTACTGGGCCACCTCGAGAGCATCAGGGACTCCAGCTCGTTTTTCAGGCAGTGGATCAAACTCTGGCTTCACTCTGACCATCAGTGGAGTTCAGGCTGAAGATGCAGCCGTTTATCACTGTCAGAGTTCACAGCATCAACAGTCAGGGGGTGTTCACACTGTGAAAAACCATCGTACAAAAACCTCCCTCAGTCACACTGAAGTGAAACTGAACTGACTGCTGCAGCTGGGAGCTGCTGACACACACACACACACACACACACACACACACACACACACACACACACACACTCACACACACACACGCACACAGGCTTGATGAGAAGAACTAGAACTAGAAGAACTAGGATTCAGATTTTCTGCTGATGACGTTGTGATCTTCATCACCAATTCTTCATCCTGATTGTGGTCCTTCATCAGATTAGCAGCTTCTCTCTGATGATGTCACTCACATCAACTGTGCTTCTGCTTGGATTTTCAATGAACTTCAAGAAAAACCAGCAGCAGCAGCAGGGAGGGACGACTGGACCCTGCAGAGAGAGACTGAGCAGCTCTAAAAGGGACAGGAGGCTGAGACTTCTGCTGCTTGTCCTCACACGACTCTGCTGAGGAGACTTGGAGGAAACTTGTCTTCGGTCTCTCATTTCTCTCTGAGCTCAGTAACCATAGCAACCGAGAGGCATCGCTGCTGGACCGTGACAACAGACGGTTTCAGAACTAAAGATAAGAAGAAGAGAGAACTCACCGTTCCTAAGTTTCAACAGCCAAAATAAAAGCAGCTTTGGAAAGTTTGAAAAACCACCAGAATGAACACTTGTTGGTTCATCTGGTTTGGTTTCACTGAAGCCAAACACAAGATCCAGATTCTCATGATCTTTGTGTCTGCCTTGACCAATGGTGTGAGAGAGAGAGAGATTTTTAATTTTTTAAAATCCATTTTATTTGCTGCTCTTATATATTAAAGCATTTCACTGTGTACTTTGAATGATCACATTCTCAACAAAATCACCCTTCCTTTCAATCAAAAGATCAGTTTATAGACACTCATGCTGAACGATACACACATGGACCTACACAGACATGAACATATGTACACTGTAAAAAACCACCTATAGTATTTACCCAATAAATCTGAGGTACATTTGCACTCTTTATTTAGGTAGATTTAATGACATATTTTAGGTATAAAGTACCTCAAATAAAAAGCTATGACATACTAAAATAAATTGAGTAAAGTTCACCTCACATTCCGCTGTACATTCAACTACTAATTACTCAATGAAATTGGGTAGTATTTACTCTTGATTGTTAGTACTACTACACTAGTTACTTAATAATTATTATTCAAAATTGATTATTATGAGTAAATAAACATTAATTATTCAAGGAAGGTAAGATTGACCTCAAAAAACTTGCTTCAGACAAACAGGTGAAAATGTCAATGTTTTTAATGAACAAAAAGTTTAAAAGCAGACACAACATAAAGGGAGCCTTTGTCCATATTTCCAAAAGGTGTGTGGTCCTGCATCACAGAGCACTGATGTGGAAGGACAGGAGATGACATAAAATAGACTGTGAACATTCAGAAGCTATCGGCTTTATTCTTGAAATCATCGAACTGAAATCATGAACGGTGACAAACACTGGTTCAGAGGCTGCTGTGACTTCACTTCATCCTGGTCTTTATCTTCAAACATGCTCCTAAATACATTTTACAGTCGACCATTTTCAGTCATAAATGTGAAGGAAACTATGTCATAGCGGGCATTTCTCTCAGATGCAACAGACAACATAGTGGAGAACTATAAAGCATCAAACATCAGCAGATGATCAGTCTTTAAGGTAGAAACTGGTGCATGGAAGCGGCCGTGTGATTGATGCTTCTTTAACTAAAGGAACAGCTCATGTTTTCCAGCTGAACAAACGAAGCCCACCGTCACCTCAGTGTAACGGAGAGAGTAAAGAGACGAGAAGAGAGAGGGAATAGAAATCTGCTGAGAGGAAGAGTGGTTCAACGATGGAGAAGCTGCTTTTAGAGTGTTAAAGCAGGAGTCCCCAATCATGTCCCATGGAGGGCCGAGTGTGCAGGTTTTCATTCCAACCACTCGCGACACCATCGACCAGAGACCAAGAGAACTAATTAGAAAAAAGAAAGAAAGAAAAGAAAACAAGGAAAAGAAAAAAGGCAAATCTGTTGGAGTCTTTTTTTAAATTTTGTATCTGTTTGCAATTTTTTTTGTTTTTGATGGCTTGATTTTTTTTGGGGGGGGGGGGATTGCTTGAAAAAGAAACCAAAAAAGCTCCATTCTCTCAGCCCCCCATGGCACATGATTGGGATCCCTGATGTAAATAGTTCATTCCATTAGCTTGGTTTTGAGGGTGTGGACCTTCTTGAACAGCTTTGCTCCATCAAGCTCCAAGAAGAGTTTCTGGAATACTTGGAAGGTATTTTGGAGTGTTTTGGGATACTCAAGGTTCAGGGCACAGATCAAGCCCATCAACAGCATGCAGGCGTTGGTTGGGTTTCCACACCCAGCCAGAACTTGGTTGCCCTCAATCACAACTGACACTTCTGCGGGATCCTCCTCAGCCATGACATTATGGACCAGGATCACCTTCATCGTTTGTTCTGTGGTCCTCACATGAGTCCTCCATGTTAAAAAGGAATAAGAAAAAGCATGTGATTTTTTAATTTAAGGGTGTATATATATATGGGAGGAGAGAGGAGAGATGGGAGAAGAGGAGAGAGGAGAGATGGGAGAAGAGGAGAGAGGAGAGATGAGAGATGGGAGAAGAGGAGAGAGGAGAGATGGGAGAAGAGGAGAGAGGAGAGATGGGAGAAGAGGAGAGAGGAGAGATGGGAGAAGAGGAGAGAGGAGAGATGGGAGAAGAGGAGAGAGCAGAGATGAGAGAAGAGGAGAGAGGAGAGATGAGAGAAGAGGAGAGAGGAGAGATGGGAGAAGAGGAGAGAGGAGAGATGGGAGAAGAGGAGAGAGCAGAGATGAGAGAAGAGGAGAGAGGAGAGAGCAGAGATGAGAGAAGAGAGAGGAGAGGAGAGATGGGAGAAGAGGAGAGAGGAGAGCAGAGATGGGAGAAGAGGAGAGCAGAGATGAGAGAAGAGGAGAGATGAGAGAAGAGAGAGGAGAGGAGAGATGGGAGAAGAGCAGAGATGGGAGAAGAGGAGAGAGGAGAGCAGAGATGAGAGAAGAGGAGAGAGGAGAGCAGAGATGAGAGAAGAGGAGAGATGAGAGAAGAGGAGAGAGGAGGGGAGAGATGGGAGAAGAGGAGAGATGAGAGAAGAGGAGAGAGCAGAGCAGAGATGAGAGAAGAGGAGAGATGGGAGGAGAGGAGAGATGGGAGAAGAGGAGAGAGCAGAGCAGAGATGAGAGAAGAGGAGAGAGGAGAGCAGAGATGAGAGAAGAGGAGAGAGGAGAGCAGAGATGAGAGAAGAGGAGAGAGGAGAGCAGAGATGGGAGAAGAGGAGAGAGCAGAGGAGAGATGGGAGAAGAGGAGAGAGGAGAGCAGAGATGAGAGAAGAGGAGAGAGGAGAGATGAGAGAAGAGGAGAGAGGAGGGGAGAGATGGGAGAAGAGGAGAGAGGAGAGCAGAGATGAGAGAAGAGGAGAGAGGAGAGCAGAGATGAGAGAAGAGGAGAGATGGGAGGAGAGAGGAGAGCAGAGATGGGAGAAGAGGAGAGAGCAGAGGAGAGATGGGAGAAGAGGAGAGAGGAGAGCAGAGATGAGAGAAGAGGAGAGAGGAGAGACGAGAGGAGAGGAGGGGAGAGATGGGAGAAGAGGAGAGAGGAGAGCAGAGATGAGAGAAGAGGAGAGAGGAGAGAAGAGGAGAGCAGAGATGAGAGGAGAGGAGAGAGCAGAGATGGGAGAAGAGGAGAGAGGAGAGATGAGAGGAGAAAAGATAACAGAGGAGAGGAGGTAGGGGAGGAGGGAAAGCAGGTAAAGGAGGCCAGTCAGCCATCAGTCACTTCCCAACATACCTGGCAGTCTTGGAAGAGCTCTTCTTGCCTGTCCCCAAGATGACTGATGAGGCAGCGGAGAACTCCATCCCTCTTCTGGTAAATGCTCTGAGACTGTGAGGAGATCCATTTATTAAATACACATTTACATGCCCTTACACTGAAGGCACTTTTTCACACACAGTATTTGACACTTCACTGATTTTATGATGAACTCTTGGTTAGAGCTTTCACTTCATGGATGACAATGCAAATGTTTCAAATGATCTCACTTCTATTTCACTTCAATCACATCTTGCTCATTCCTCAAAGCAAACATACCTCATTTATAGAGTCCAGCAGAGGACGCATCTTGGAACCAGTAGCTCCTCCTTTTGCACGCATCAGCTGCAGAAGACGGGGTGTGTACCCATCAAGTTTAAGCATGAATGTCCCCTCCAAGGACATTGTCGTTATACGACGGAACTCTTCTTTGATGTGGTGAACGAGTCAATGAACAGTGTACGAAACGTTCAATGGCAGACACCAGACATCAAAGTTAAAGTAAACAAATGAATGTTTCTTGGTGGAGAGAAAGATGATCAAACATTCTCACCTGAGCCTCACTGAATAATGCGGGCCACCTTTCTTTGAAGACACTGATGGATGGGCTGAGGGTCACCACTTCGACTCTTCGACTTGAAAAGGTTTTGGACATTTTTTCTGCGATTGTCTTTGCATTATTCTTCTTTTTTATTTCACTGATCAATTCAAGTCTCTCATTCTCCAACGGGTCTTCATCTTCTCCAGCAGGATGCGGAGGGAGATCATTTACCTCGGCTTTCTTTGGCTTTTTCACATTTTTAGCGGGACCTTTACCGTCTGGATGCTTCCTCCTTAATGTGTTGACTTCTACTTCAGGATAGGCATATTTTGGTGACTCTAGCTTGGCACGGTAATTGTGCATTTGGTACTTGATGCGCTGCTGCCAGCCGTATAACCCAGCAAACGATCCCGGCTCCTGAAGGCATGGAAACTTCTGAACAAGGGCTTCAGACACTGAGGTTGTTTGCTCATTTGTGGGGTATGCAGTGACAGAGAAAATTACTTTTGAAAGGTCATGCATTATTGCTGATTTCACACTTGCATCTCGGAAGTGTATTCCAGTGTCTTGATAAGACTTGTTTGCATCTGCAAGGATAAGCTCAACATCACGGGAAAACTGTGGAATTTTAAATGGCACTGGCCATGGAGCAGAGCGGCATGAACCAGGGAGAATGATGGTGTCTTTGAGCTGGACGATGCACAGACACTTGAGAGGATGGATCAGGATCTCCCGGATGGGTGTCAAATTCACTTTTACTCTCATGAGTGGTGTCCAGTGAGCTCACTGTTGAGGACAGTCCTGATTCATCCAGTGGTAGTGGGTGTAGGTCAAGGGTGATCAGTGGTTCTTTTCTTACCACTTTCACAGTGGCCTTGTGGTGCAGATCCGCAGTTGAGGTAAGAGTAAAAAAATGGTTCCCAAAGTCTTCGTCTTCATATAATAGTCCAAATTCCCCATGTAACTGGAAAGTTTTACCAACAACTGAAACAAGGTCTTCCACTGTATGAGGCATTCCTGCCGGAAGCATCAGCTTCTGTATGTTTTGTTCTTCTATTAGGACTCGTAACCGGACCGCCATTGTTGTTGGGAAGTGTTGTCCTCAGCTGTATTGACAGATAACCTAAAGAAATTTAGACAGTTGATAGATATGTTTACTTGCACAGGTTCATTTCATTTTCATTTGAACATTTCCAGACTTTACACACCCTAGTTTAGTACCATGTGGTGAGTACAGGATTGAGTAGTTTTATTCTTATATTTGTTAGTGTGGACAGCCCTTTAAACTCATGTATTTTGTTTTAAGACACCAAGTTCTTGTTTTCTTTCAACTGGCAAAGTGTGCACACAATTGATATGACAATTACTCAACCCAAGTCTACTTCCTCAAATGTGCCAATGAAGTGTTTAAGGCTCACCATCCGACCATCTGCTGTACTGTATGCAGCCAGGGGGTATGTATCCTTGAGTTTTGAATGCTGGAGGATTTTTCTCTCTCCTGTTGGCTCCACCTTAAAGCTCCTCATGTGTTCACCATCCACTCAGCAATTTCAGGCCCAAGACTGGGGTTTCATGCACAATTATTATTTGCAGTATTTCTCCAAAGTCAGGCAAGCCTCCTGTCGATCCAAAGGGCAGCAGCATTCCAACGTTGTAGTCTGTGCCTAAAATGGTTACCTTGCTTGTCATGTTTACAACCTCTGCCCTGGGGAACTCCCTTGCAAATGACTCCTTAATGCTGTCATTTAGAACATCGACTGCCACTTGAGTCATCCGGGACACCGACAGTGTTGACCTCTGATTGTTGCAATCAGGTGTATGATATGCAATCATTGACTGGTGTTTTTTTGCCAGTGTCATGACAATGTTTCTAAAAGACACAGTCTGCCTCACAATCCTTTTGAAAAATCGATGTTTGGCTTCAAAACCGCATTGTCCAGAAATTCACAAGTGGCCCAAAAACAGTCGTAAGCCATGGATAATGTTCAAGGAAGTGGTGTTTTGGTTTCAATGTCTCCTCTGGGAACACTTCTTGAAACCTATAACGGTGTTCACTGATCTTGCTCTCCATGTACCCAAGTGTCTTTCTGTGCTTTTGTTTTAAGTTGAACATGAATGTGGGTATTTTATTTTGAATGAACTATATCCTGAGCGGAGGCTGCCTGAGAGGAGCCTGTGGGAGGAGCGACCTCACAGAGGAGGTGTGCAGACTAACAGTACAGTGTATAATCTTAGATTGTATAGACGGCAATCATTAATGAGAACACTGTACTGTTAGTCTGCACACCTCCACTGTGAGGTCGCTCCTCTCAGGCAGCCTCCGCTCTCAGGCAGCCTCCATTCGGCATACAGTTCATTCAAAATAAAATATCCACACTCATGCCAACATAAAACAAAAGCACTTAACGAAATTTTTTAAAAAAGTTTAGTAACAAAAAAAAAGATATACTATTGACAAGTAATTAAAATATTTTACGTTATATTGATTACTAATGAATGCATTGGTGAGAAAAGCGACGCTAACGGAAGTGCCCTCACGATTTTATTTTGAAATGCGAACACGAGTTCAGTCGGTTCCAGTCACTCTTTATGCAGTCTATGAGGACAGTACCGGCTATGGAGTTAGCATGCTAATCGACGCTAATGTCCAGACGACTAAAAAAAAAACAAAAAAACCACACACAGTTGTCAGGAGGCAAAAGCTTAAACAGGCTTTAAATGGGTTGAATTATTCTGTGAAGTTGAGGGGATTTAACATGGTGCTCACAGGGAATTCTCTCGGTTTTGCTCTGTTTTGGATCCCTGGTATAGTCGCCATTTAATGAATTGCAATTTTTGGTAGGTTGCCGCTTGATTCTGCCCGTTAGCTGGTGGCGCTATATGCTATTGCTAGCAACTTTGCTAACTTAGCGATAGCATATAGCGCCACCTGCTAACGGGAAGAATCAAGGGGCAACCTACCAAAAATTGCTCCAACTATGTCTGAAAAATCGACTCGCAAAATAACAAGTCGTTCACATCCCTAAATACGATATGTAAACAATGTAGAGTTATAACGTACATGTACGCATGCTACCACCACCGAGGTATGTGAACTCCCGCGCGCGAATTGCGCGCAAAGCCACTAATGGTCCATTATTAAGGAGTTAAAAGAGCGAATATTGTATCATAATGCAGCGGAGACGACATAACTGGGCAATAAAACAACTTCACTACATGTTATGATTCACAAACAAGCTGGACTGTGCACGTACGCATAACATTACTGAATAAAGAGCTGCCACCTATCACTGATTGAAACATTTGGTTCAAGTATTCAGAATCAAGCAGGAGACCACAACTCGTGAAGTATCTATCATTTCATAAATCAACATTTACATTCGTGATTATATAAAGAGCAAAATGTAAAAGAGTCGTCTTAATTTACCTTCAGTCCAGTAACGGTACTCCGACGATCTGCAGCCTTCGGTTAGAATCAGGTTCAAATCCAGTCGCAGTCTGGCACATGCGCAATTTGCTGCATAGGACTGATGGCTTCTGGGTATATTTTATTAAATTTTTCGATGTAACACTTAATGCTGTTAGCAGTTGGGGATAGTTTACCCTATTTTTATTTATTCTCTTGCTGACTAGAATAATCGAGTAAATTTTAGACGATTTTCATGGATTATAATTACTACTCTCAAAAATCATTTATTACAGTGTACATGCACACACACACACACACACACACACACACACACACACTGAGTGTGTGGTGAAACCCCCCAACGACCACCCCTGAAACTCCCTGACACCGCACAACGACTGTCGTTTGGAGAGGCCAGGTGAGTCTCGGGAGGGTCGTTTCCACCACAATAGCACTGACCACTCCCACATAGGTTTATAAGCTGGAGTTTCCACACTCTTCACTAGAACTGAAGAAGCCTCTCGGATGAGAGGTGAAACGTCTTCAAGATAAACTTACGTCCAGTTGACCAGATTTTACTTCGCTTCGATCTACGATGACCTGGATGAATGAGAACCTACACAGACATCTTGCCGAACACTATGGGAAGGACATCCTTAGTGTGGTGCGGGAATGCGAAAGGACTGCAAGGAAAATCGCAGACTACAGGAACCATCTACGTTTCAACCTCCGATGCCGCCAACACAACCTCATTCCCACTAGCCTACTACTAGGATCCACCGTGAGGGGCCACAGGGCCAGCAAGATTTTGGAACGGGCCCAAAATCAGCTTCTCAACGAGAGAGTGAGACAGGTCCATTTCACCATCGAGGGACTAAAGAGCAAGCTAGATCACCTTAATCAAGAGTTAACGCCTTTTTTGCCACCCGCCATCTTGGACAAAGTCACCTCCTTCGTTGGGACAGCCCAACTATCTCAACATCAGAAGAGCAAGGAGAGGCAAAAAAGGAAATTCGCTCGCCTCCAGTCTCGCCTCGACCGGGAACGAGAAGCAGAAGGCCCAACCCCAGCGGACTCACAGGACAGGTGGATAAGGAACTTATCCAACAGGGAGCTCACCAGTCCTGAGAAACGCGTCCTTGCCAAAGGAATGAACTTTGCTGTCACCCCGAAACATCTCCCGACTGTGGACCTCATCACTGCCACAGAATCCGCCATCAAGAAGAACAACCTCTCCACCACAGAAGCAGATGAACTACGACTCAAGGTCACAGCGGCCCTCTCCGAAGCGAAGGTCCCCTCTGCCAACCTCTCGGTCCAGGAAAGGAAGGCCTTGAATGCACTGAGCAAAGATGAGAACATCACCATCCTTCCGGCTGACAAAGGAAGATGCACGGTGGTCCTTGACACAACTGACTACCAGAACAAGATCAGTTCTCTTCTCAGTGACATTCACACATATGAGACCTTAAAACGCGACCCCACCAGCAGCTACAAGAAGAAAGTGGTGGAACACCTACAGAAGCTGCAAAAGGGGGAAATCATCAACCGCTTGGAGTATCACCGCCTGTACCCCGGAGACGCAGTTCCACGGATTTACGGCCTCCCCAAAATCCACAAGGAAGGTGCCCCGCTCCGACCCATTGTCAGCAGCATAAACTCCGTGACGTACAACATCGCCAAACACGTCGCCACCATCTTAGCCCCCTTGGGAGGGAAAACCCCCCACCACGTCCAGAATTCCATGGACTTCGTGAACAAGGTTAGAGAACTCAAGCTGGACCCAGATGAGACCATGGTGTCCTACGATGTGACCTCCTTGTTCACCTGCGTCCCTACCGTGGAGGCTGTAGAAACAGTGAAGAAACGCCTACAGCTGGACAACACCCTCAGCAACAGGACCAACCTCAATCCGGACCAAATCTGCCAACTTCTGGACCTTTGCCTGAACACAACCTACTTCCAGTACAGAGGGAAGTTTTTCAGGCAAAAACACGGCTGTGCCATGGGTTCTCCCGTATCTCCTATCGTGGCCAACCTATACATGGAAGAGGTGGAACAGAGGGCCCTGACTTCCTTCAGTGGACCCTCCCCCACCCACTGGTTCCGATACGTTGATGACACCTGGGTGAAGATCAAGATTCAGGAGGTACAACCGTTTACAGCACACATCAACTCGGTAGACGTCAACATCAAGTTCACCAGAGAGGATGTGAAAGACAACCATCTGCCCTTTTTGGACTGTGACGTCTACATTCAAGAGGACAGGAGCCTGAGGGTGGATGTGTACAGGAAACCCACCCACACTGACCAATACTTGCTTTTTGACTCTCACCATCCTCTGGAGCACAAGTTAGGTGTCATCAGGACGCTGCAACACCGAGCGGAGACCATCCCCACCAGCGTCCAAGGCCGGAAAAAAGAACAGCAGCATCTGAAAAGAGCACTTAAAACTTGTGGCTTCCCAGACTGGACCTTTGTAAAATCCTCTTCCAGGTCCAGAAAGGAGGAGAGCTCCAGGAGGAGGGAAGATGAAGAAGGCAGGAGAAAAAACATAGTGATCCCCTATGTGGCAGGGGTTTCTGAGAAATTAAGGAGAATCTATAATAAGCACCGCATCCCTGTGTCTTTTAAACCAGACAACACTCTGAGACAAAGACTGGTTCACCCCAAAGATCCCACCCCTCACAGCCAGAAAAGCAATCTGGTATACGCTGTCACATGCAGTGAGGCCTGCACGGATCTCTACATAGGGGAAACCAAACAGCCCCTCAACAAGCGCATGGCCCAACATAGAAGAGCCAACTCTGGAGGACAGGACTCAGCGGTTTTCCTCCACCTCAAGGAGGAAAGCCACTCCTTCCAGGACGACCATGTCCAAATTCTCGACAGAGAGGACAGATGGTTTGAAAGAGGAGTTAAAGAAGCCATCCACGTCAGGATAGAGAAACCATCTTTGAACAGAGGAGGTGGACTGCGACATTTCCTTTCACCTATTTACAACCAAGTCCTTTCAAAGCTTCCCCAAAGAGTTCAGCTGAAAGACCCATGTGGAACGGCTGATGCCAGCACAGCCCATTAGCATCTGAGTGGTCGGTGAAACCCCCCAACGACCACCCCTGAAACTCCCTGACACCGCACAACGACTGTCGTTTGGAGAGGCCAGGTGAGTCTAGGGAGGGTCGTTTCCACCACAATAGCACTGACCACTCCCACATAGGTTTATAAGCTGGAGTTTCCACACTCTTCACTAGAACTGAAGAAGCCTCTCGGATGAGAGGTGAAACGTCTTCAAGATAAACTTACGTCCAGTTGACCAGATTTTACTTCGCTTCGATACACACACACACACACACACACACACATTTTATCTTCAGCAGGTTCACCAACAACAGCTTGTTGTCTTCCACAGGACTCAGGACTCTCTGGTGGCACCACACATTTCTAAATGAGTCCAAATCTCCTGATATTTGATGAAAGCTGAAGTCCAGCTGGATCCTGGATCCTGGATCTGATGAGTTCCACACACAGGAACAGAACCCACCCTCCTCCTTCAGCTCACATACACCACCATCTTGGCCTGGACCGGCACAAAGAATACTTTTTACTTTTGAGAGTGAGGTTCCCATACATGGAAATCTAATATTTATTATACTGCAGTATATTTTCCAATATACTTTGATGTCTGAACTCTGACTGTGATGTCATTGGTGCTGACTGAATTCTACCCCCTGACAGACTGAAGGCTCCTATTGGTGATGTCATCATGAATATATGGAGGCCTTGTTTCAGTGTCAGGAACCAATCAGAGCAGCCTCCTCCTGACTAAACAGCTCTACTCATCAAGCCCCTGACCCCAGACTCTTCTTGGTGAACTGATCAGAGATCAGATTAGTAGAGAAGCAGTGACACAAAGGGAAACTTCCTCATTCCCTGAACGCAGCTTCATCAAACAGAGCAATGCTAACTGTTCACCTGCAGTAGTGATGTCATCAGGACAGGAAGTTGATCAGACATGGGAACTGACTCAGATCAACCAGGGAGGGAGGAGTTATCAGAGTCTGATTGTGCTGATGAATCATCAGAACTCTCCATCACACCGTGGTCTCAGCGTTGGACCTGAAGTCCCAGGCTTCAAGGGTTCTCCCCAAACTCTCAGGGTGGGTCTGACCACATCTGAGCAGGACACCATGAACAGGCTACATGAGGACATCTCAGTGTCAAATCTGTCATTTCCTGCTGCCAGTAGGTGGCGCTGTGGTCACTACTGACCTGTAGATGTGTTCAGACTGGGATGTTGATCAAACCTGGAAGTTTCAAACAGATCTGACAGGTGGAGAGGATTCAGAAGAGTTGAAGCTTCATTGTAGTTGGAGCCTGAAAATGAGGAGCGACTGAGGGCTCCCAGGAGTTGCAGGTAGGTGCTGCCCCCTAGTGACCCAATGGAGAACAACATGTAATGACATGAACGTTCTACATTTTTCCAGTTCTTGACTTCATTCATCCTCCAACTTCTTCAAGCTGGAAGAGAGTGAGATCATTTAAAGTAGAGAGTCAATAATCAGCATCTCATCACTCATTTGTTCTCTGGTGGTGACCTCACGACTCAGCAGTGTGACATCACACATTTCGCTGATGTCATCCTCAAGTGTGTCACTCAGTTCATGCAGCCTTCATTGTTTTATTTTATTATTTCCTTTCACTTTGATTTTCACAAAGACAAAGTGCGTCTGATGGAGGCACCGCTGATAGAGTGGAATGTTTCCATGTTGCCATGACAACGTGAGGCCCCTCACCTCGTCTGTTCCTTCTGCCGGTCGGCGTCAGAAGAGCAAGATGGCTGCTTCTCCATCTGGGTGGATGAGCAGCTCCTCCCATCTCAGGCAGACGCTCCCTGGCTGCATGTCAGCAGCTCCTCAAAGCTCCTTCTGGTTTCTTTGCTCTCCTGATGCTGTGCTGGTGGATTTGTCCACCTCTCATTCTCCAGGGTTCTCAGCCTCATGTTCTCTCCCTCCTGTTCCAGCTCCTCCAAGTTTCCAGTGGAAGTTTGGCTTTTGTTTGCTACTTTGTCTTTTCTCCTCTGTTGGTGCTTTGAGTTCCTTTGTTGTTCTTTGTCTTTTCATCAATCAAGCCTCCTTTTGTTGAACGCTCCTCTCCCCCGTCTGTATTTGGGTCCTGTTCTCCTCCACTTTGGCCAAGAAGGCGGCCCAACAAGAGTCACCAGTGATGTCACAGCTCCTGGATGCCCCGCCCCTTCATCTGGTGCAGGTCGTGTGATGTCACTGAATCCCACTCAGACCAAACCAGTCAGAGATCAGTGTGTTTGTGTCAGTGATGTCATCGCTGCTGACGTCACAGCCCTCCATCCACACACGCCAGACTGAGGTGGAGGAGGTGATGTTGGGGTTTTCAAGGTCTTCGTCATGAGTGGGAGGGGCTGAGCTGGTGAATGATCAGCTGACCAGGTCTGGGCTCAGTTGAGATGTTGAGCCACTGCTGACTGCCATTTGTCTGAGGAAGACCCAACGTTCCCCTCAAGAAATGGAGGGCAGTTTTTAGTGCAGCGTTCATTCTGGTTGGAGTTTTCCTTTCCTTTGCCCTGCACCTCTCTGGTGGGGAGGTGCTCCCTGTTGACAAGGACTCAGTGGAGAAGACTGGACCAGGACCTTCACTGGTTCAAGGAGCACCGAGGCAAAGGGAGGCCCAGACCAGCAGCCAGGGTGACCAGTTTGAAAAGCTGCTCCTCTTCCATGCTGACTTGTTGGTGTCTCCTCTTTTATTCCTGAGTGATTTTAATCTCAGCTCTCTGAACCTGAATGGAGCAGAACCAGGAAATCATTGCAGGAAATCATGGAGGAGAAATGAATGAATGAGACTTCCAGTCAAACTGAGACAAACGTCCAGGTTTGGTCATCAAAGATATCTGACATTCATCAGTAGACTGACAAAGATGCTCATTATTATTGCAGCAGATTAAACTAGAGAATAAACAGGGTCTCACTTTGGAAAAAAAATATTGCAGTATATTTTTGTTTTATCAGAGAGGCTTTAATGTCTGTCTTTGATGTCTAAACTCTAACTCTGATGTCATTGGTGGTGACTGAATTCTACCCCCTGACAGACGGAAGGCTCATATTGGTGATGCAGGTAGGTGCTGCCCCCTAGTGACCCAATGGAGAACGACATGTAATGACATGAACGTTCTCCATTTTTCCACTTGTGAGATAAAAATACCTCACAGTAAGAAGGTTCAGGGTTCCAGTCCTGGCTGGAGCACAAGATCTTTCTGTGTGAGTCTCCATGTTCTCCCTGTTCCTGTGTGGGTTCTCTCTGGTACTCCAGCTTCCTCCACAATCCAAAGACATCAAGAGGGGACGAGGCTGATTGATACTCTAAATTGACCGTAGGTGTGACTGTGAGAGTGAATGGTTGTCTGTCTATATGTGTTGGTCCTGTGATGGACTGGTGACCTGTCCAGGGTGAACCCTGCCTCTCACCTGTAGACGCTGGGATAGGCTCCACCCCCCATGACCCTTAATAATAGGAATAAGAGGAAGACAATGGATGGATGGATATTGGAAATGACTGCAATACAGTATATAAATATTCTAGTTCCATACATGGGAACCTGGTTCTTCTGCTCTTTAACATCCTCCAATAGGAATGGACCGTCTATGACAAAGTATCAATAAATCTATCAAGGAGGAAGAAGAATTCTGATCAAAGAACTGAAGTCAATCTGGAGATCAGTTGATCTCTGGAAGGAGGAGGAGGAGGCATCCCGTGCTTTTATGTCTCTGTTCATGTTTCCTGCTGTGTGTGTGTGTGTGTGTGTGTGTGTGTGTGTGTGTGTGTGTGTGTGTGTGTGTGTCCCAGCTGCAGCAGTCAGTTCAGGTTCCTTCAGTGTGACTGAGGGAGGTTTCTGTCCGATGGTTTCTCCCAGTGTGAACACAGCCTGACTGCTGATGCTGTGCCGACTCTGACAGTGGTTCAGTTTTTCTCAGTGGCTTTGTTGCTGCTCTCAGATCAGAATGAAAGTTCTCTCAACTCTGAGTTCAGCCTCCACAACATGGAGTCACTTGTTTCTCCTTCCTTTGATCAAATAGCGAACGCTTTTGGACGAGGAGGGAGGAAACCACTGCGTTTCACTGCTTTACATTTAGAATCTCAGGCCAAGCCGGAGAAGCAGGTCCGAATCAGTCACGTGGTCACTGCCGGCTGGCGAGGCTTCGAACGTCATCAATACGTCATCAATACGCGCTTCACAGAACGAGACGAAGACGCGGGACGTTTCAAACAACAAGGAAAGAAGGAGAAGTCCGTGAACCCCCGGCCTCGGTCTTTGTCTCCTGAAGGCTGAGTGGCGCCGGTAGAACCTCAACATGTGCGCCGCGCAGCTGCTGCGGGTGTCGGTCCAGGAGCGGATCCTCGCCGCCGCTGAAGACTTCCTGCTGCAGCTGGGAGAAGGAGACTCAGCGGTTGGAGTACCGGTGCTGAGAGCGCTGCTCACCGAGCGGCTGGCGGCGGCCGCGGAGCAGATCGTGGCTCTGCTGGAGGAAACCGTGGCGGAGTACGAGCGGGAGAACCGCCGGCAGAGGTTGCTGCTCGATGCCGTGCTGAAGCCCCGAGTCAGGCTGGACAGAGCAGGTGAGTCCCCCAGGGACCTGCTGGGCCCCGAATTCAGTCCAGGAAGTGGAGCTGCAGAGGCCCTCAGAGAGCATTTTAGGGGATTTTAGGTGTAAAAAGCCATTTCCGGGTTGTGTGTGAACGTCTGAAAGGTAAAATGTAAAAATTCAAAGGTCAAAATCGAAGGGTAAACTAGTTTTTCTGTGGATTGTTGTCCAGCCTTCTTTTGTAGTTTTTAACCTGTCCTGTTCAGCAGCAGCATCCATGTTCCTGGTGCTTTGTTGGACTGAAGCAGTTCTACTCTGCTAAGGAGGAACCTGATAAACTCCTCCTATCACCTTCTGTGTTGAACTTTATTAGGAATGGTGTTGGTTCATTGATGAAGCTACCGGACTGAGGCTCAGGAGAGGACAGGAAGAGAGAGCAGGGACAGGACAGGAAGAGAGAGCAGGGACAGGACAGGAAGAGAGAGCAGGGACAGGACAGGAAGAGAGAGCAGGGACAGGACAGGGAGGACAAGGGGGGGGCAACAATTGGAGAAAAACAAACAAACAAAACCCGTAACAACAATAACAACAGAGATTTATCGAGAGTTCGATCGGAAATTCTACTGGTCACCAAGAGACAAACTATAAAAATAGACCAGAGAGAGAGAGAGAGAGAGAGAGAGAGTAGAGCCAGCAGGTATTTCTTCTCAGAGTATTACAGTTCTACAACACAGAACAACAGAAGTTATCAGTCGAGAAAAACTCTCACTGACCTTTCTTTGTAGCCAGAGAGGCGTGTATTTTGAGACCAGGTGTGTGTGTGTGTGTGTGTGTGTGTGTGTGTGTGTGTGTGTGTGTGTGTGTGTGTGTGTGTGTGTGTGTGTGTGCTACGGTTTGTCTTGAATGCAGTGGGTAGCTGACTGTAGCTGATGTGGGGGACCAGAACATCACACCCCCAGTCCAGGATAGCAGGCAGGTCAGGACCAAACCACCAGGGCACCCAGAAACCCCCTGAACACAGGGAGCCCCAGGAACCCCACCCCCCAGGCCACAGGCCCAGCCCATGCCCGCGCTGGTGCAGTTAGCAAAAGGGGCAGCAATGGACTCACTCCCTGCCCCAGCTGCCCCCCCATCCCAACATGGGTGCAGGGTGTGTGTTGTGCGTGGGAGTGTAGATGTGATGGTGTGGATGACTAGAATGTAGTTAATATTCAGGGAGGCACCCGGGGCGTGGGAGCGCCGCCGGTTGCTTGTTTGTGTGCCATTTATTCTTTTTTATATATAAATATTAATATTAATATTGGCCCAGACGTTATGTGTGCCAGAGAGCTAAGTATTTCCTGTGTCGGTGTTTTTTGTGTTGTGTTATTTTTTGATGGCGCCATGAGGATCATGAAGTGAAAGAAACAAAGACCTGACGCATCAGTGGATCTCAGGAATCGTCATTCCAGGGCTGGAACCTGAGGTGTGAGTCACTGTCAATGGTCAATGTTAAGAACACTCCCATTGACAGGCATCAGAAGCATGTTACCATTGGACTGAACCAAGACAAGACCAAGCTGAGGGGACATTCACACTGTGTTGCTAACTCCTGCTAACTGAGTCGTGTGTGACAGGCTGGCCCAGCATGCTGTGCATGTTGGTGTCCTTGTGTCGTTCTTCTGTAGGCTGCTACGGTGCTACCTTGTTAAAAGATGATCCTGTAGACTGGAAATTATATCAGCCCATGTTTAGCATCGGTACAGGTTCCCTCTGGTTCTAGGGACTGAACTCTCATTCTCCTACAGGGTCTCATTCTAGAAATGAACATTCTGACTAGCAGATGTGATCATGAATGGACAAAACCATTCAGCAGAGGGGACCTTTGACCTTTGACCTGGGTGACACAACGTTGATCCAAGCATCTGAAGCCAGCGTTTCTGTTCCCAGTTTGCTGACTGGTCGTCAGTAGCAGGACGTCTCTGTTCATTGAGTTGATTTCTGTTTCTGTCTGTTGCTCCGCTGTTTCAGAGTCAAATGAAGAGATTTCTGATGTTGCTGTTTGTGTCCTGCAGATGTGGAGCAGCTGCTGGTGATTAAAGAAGAGGTTCCCCCTGAGCTGCAGGACCCAGAGCCCCCCCACATTAAAGAGGAGTGGGAGGAGCTCTGGACCAGTGAGGAGGGAGGGCAGCTTCAAGGGCAGGAGGAGGCTGATATCACCACGTTCCCCTTCACTCTGGTCCCTGTGAAGAGTGAAGGGAACGAAGAGAAACCTCAGTTCCCACAGCTTCATCAGAGTCTAACTGAGGAGAACTTGAAAGAAGAGTCTCTGACCAGCAGCCCAATTCATCATCTGAAAACAGAAGCTGTTGGAGAAGAGTGTGGAGGACCAGAACCAGAACCAGCCAGCAAGGTAGATCCAGATCCACTTGTACAACCCCAGACTGAAGACCAGATGTCAGACTCTTCTGAAGCTGAGACTGAAGTCAGTGAGGATGATTGGGTCAGACCTGATAACACGACTACCTCTGAGCACAAGGAACCCTTTGGCTCAAGGAGGAATTTGCTTCAGAAACTGAGCCCAGGACAGGAAGTGAGTCATTGCAGCTCAAAAGAGCAAAAAGTAAAGACTGAAAGAGGATCAGAGATCATTAGGGACGTGACCTTTGGTCCTTCTGAATCTGAGACAGAAGTCAGTGAGGATGAGCGTCCCTTTAGGTGCTCAACATGCAGTAAAGGTTTTAATTACAGAGGTGGTTTGGATATACACATGAGAACACACACTGGGGAGAAACCATTCTCATGCTCAGTTTGTGGAAAAAGATTCTCTGTCAGGGAACATTTGAAAACACACATGAGAACACACACTGGGGAGAAACCGTTCCCCTGCTCAGTTTGTGGTGGAAGGTTTTCAGAAAAGGGATATCTGCATAGACACATGAGAACACACACTGGGGAGAAACCATTCCCGTGCTCAGTTTGTGGCACAAGATTTTCAGAAAAGGGGCATCTGAAAAGACACATGAGAATGCATACTGGGGAGAAACCATTCCCATGCTCAGTTTGTGGCACAAGATTCTCAATTAAGGCACATTTAGAATCACACATGAGAATGCACACTGGGGAGAAACCACATCCCTGCTCAGTTTGTGGCAAAAGATTCTCAGTTAAGGGAGATCTGAAAACACACATGAGAACGCACACTGGGGAGAAACCGTTTCCCTGCTCAGTTTGTGGCGGAAGGTTTTCAGAAAAGGGATATCTGAATAGACACATGAGAACACACACTGGGGAGAAACCATTCCCGTGCTCAGTTTGTAGCACAAGATTTTCAGAAAAGGGGAATCTGAAAAGACACATGAGAACGCACACTGGGGAGAAACCATATCCCTGCTCAGTTTGTGGTAAAAGATTCTCAGTTAAGGGAGATCTGAAAAGACACATGAGAACGCACACTGGGAAGAAACCACCTTTGCAAGAAGTGGCTTTGAAGCATGACAAGAGTGGGGGACGCAGGTTGAAGGCCAAATAATGAATTTATTTAGTGAAAAGAACAACGATAAACCAAAACTGAACTCAGACAACAATGTGATGTGTGTCAGTAGAGTCAGTGGTGTGGGTTCATGTGTGCATGTGTGTAAGGGAGGTGGAAGGAAGAGATGTTGTCTGCTGAAAATCAAAGTGACAATGGATGAGGAGGAAGAGAGGCTCCTGGCCAGCAAGGCGGGTTCTGTATGTAGAGAGCACCGGGCCCAGGAGCTTCAACTAGGAGGAACGAACAGCCCCCCACCTTCCAGATACCTGCTGCAACACCAGAAACAGCATGAAAGGCACCAGCCACGGGACCTTTATACCCCCCCCACACACACACACACACAAGAAAGGGGTCACCAAAGTACCTTAAATGTATTTGTTTAAATAAAAAGCCAAAATGATGATTAACCAAACCCCCTCAAACCATGTACATCACCCATTGTTCTGTACAGATGAGGTAAACCTATCAGGAGGTGAACCAGTGGCTGCTCCGGTGGTCCAGCATTTCTTGTTGCAAGATACCGCATTGACCGGTGCACCCAGAAAGCAATGATGTAGGAGGCTAGGAAAAGACAAGAGGAGAACCAGAGAGAGGAAAACAGTTCACTGTCAATTTCCACACTGAAGGAACTCTGGACAACGCGTCCACCACCACATTGTTGGTCCCCTTCACACAGGAAATATCCAGTGTGACAGCAGGAACAGAGACAAAGAGAGGAGAAAACACAGCAGGAAAGAGACAGGATGAAGCTGAAATCATGGAGCCACCATTGGACAGGAGGGTGTGAGGGCTGATCTGATTTCTCTGAGGTCACCATCAAAGATCCACTTGGCACCAAGTACTGATCTTTATATTGATGTATTGATCCTGATCAAACACTGAATTGTCTTTGAGATGTGTGAAAATAAATGAGTGGGCGGAGTCTCTGATATCAGTGATGTCATCCAGCTGATGGAGAAATATGGGACATCAGCTGGAGCCTCCGGTGAAGTACCTTTAGTAGTAGTACACATGCAGTATACGCTCAGTACCGGCTCCTACACAGACACAGCAAGCGCTGCTTTAACAAATACATGGTTCCTATGTGAGGGATTGGTTGGATTTCCGGTGGATCAGGACCAGGACTGAAGTTGGTCCCTGACCGTCCTGGAGGGGCGACTGTAACACAGGATGAGTTTTCACAGTGAAGGTCTTCTTCTTCTACAGCTGAATTAAAGTGTAAACAGCCGTCTACACACCTTTAACTGTCCTTATAAACTTGTCTTTTAATAAACTTTCTGTCCTCTTTTAAAGTCGTCAGTGCTTTTGTTTCCATGTAGAGGCTCTACTTGATCACCACCCTTGTGTTCGACTATTTGGAGTGGATGTTGTCTACAGACATCTTTCTACTTTAAATAGATTAAAGACTTGTTTTTCCATCTCATGTTGTTCCTGCAATGATTGAAGGCAACAAACAACAACACATTATTTGCCATTTTTCATGTTATTTTGAACTTTTCAATTTTTATCTCAGTTATGGATAAAAATCCTTCTTCCTCTTCTGTGTTTTACGGCAGCTGTTCTCTAAGTTTGAAACTCCACATTAGAACTGCAGCAATCAATCAGTCAATCAATGGATTTGGATGTATTTTGCGTTTGTTTTGTCTTCTCTTTTATTCCTTGTACTTGTGGTCATCATTGTCTCCAATCAGAAAATCTGAGGCTGGGACGTCTTGATGACGCTTGAAGAAAGGAAGCAGGTCTCAGAAGAGTGTCAACAGTCTGGTGCTGCATTTCTCTCTCTTCTAGACTCAACTGGTGTCCATCAGTCTGTCCATGAACGCCCTCACTGTCACAACCACACCTCCACCTCCTCCTAACATGTGGAACTGAAGCTGAACATCTAGTTGTGTTTCCACAGAACGCTTTTATCAGACAGCCAATCAATCACTTTGGAATTTGGACTAATCAACTACACTCCACTCAGGAAAACTGTGGTTTCCAGATGTTTGTCTGATCAGGCCACACCTGGATTTAAGGAAGCGATTCCAGTGGCGCTTAATCAGTGTCGTGTCCCATTGTTACAGAGGACACTGTTGTCCACCTTAGTCCCTCCCAAATTGATAGTTTCATCGATAGTGCAACAGGCACCTTAGGATCAACTCTGGACTCATTTGCCCCACTAAAAACTAAATCTATAAATCCAAGGAAACAAGCACCTTGGTACAATTCAGAAACCAGACAGCTTCAACAAAAAACCCAGAAGTTCAAGAGAATATGGCGCTGCCCCAACTGGAGGAGTCTCATTTAGTCTGGCAAGACAGCCTTAAAAGTTACAAGAAAGCCCTTCGTATACCGAGAGCAGCCAACTACTCAGCACTAATAGAGGAACACAAGAACAACCCAGGTTCCTCTTCTTTCATGGACTTCTTTAATGACAAAATTGTCCTTATTAGAGAGAAAATTCACCTCCTCCTGCCATCAGCTGACAACATGGCACCTATAGCCTCAGAAGCCTTAGAGGCTGCTGGAGGACCAGACGTACACTTGGACAGTTTTTCTACCGTTAGCCTTTATGAGTTCAGTTCAGTCATTTCCTCCTCTAAACCATCCACCTGTCTTCTAGACCCCATCCCAACCAAGCTACTTAAGGACTCTCTACCCCTCGTTAGCACCTCCCTCTTAGATATGATCAATGTGTCTGGTATCTGGTTACGTCCCACAGTCCTTTAAAGTGGCAGTAATTAGACCCCTCCTCAAAAAGAAACCCTGGATCCAGAAGTTTTGGCCAACTTCAGACCAACATCAAATCTTCCTTTTCTCTCCAAAATTCTGTAGAAAGCAGTTGCTAAACAGCTCTGTGACTTCTCCATAGCAACAGCCTATTAGAGGATTTCCAGTCAGGGTTCAGGATTCATCATAGCACAGAAACTGCACTCGTCAGAGTTACCAATGACCTCCTACTAGCATCAGATGAGGGACTGGTCTCTGTGCTGGTCTGATTTGATCTTAGTGCAGCTTTTGATACCATTGATCACCATATCCTTCTACGGCGACTGGAACCTGTCATTGGCATTGAAGGAACTGCACTTAACTGGTTCAGGTCCTATTTACTAGGTCGATCTCAGTTTGTACTGACTAATGATAAACCCTCGGAAACCACTGCAGTCACTTATTGTGTTCCTCAAGGCTCTGTGCTTGGACCAATCCTCTTCACCCTTTATCTGCTTCCTCTCGGTCACATTATTAAGAAACACTCAATTAATTTTCACTGCTATGCTGACGACACACAGCTGTACTTATCAATGCATCCACATGAAATAAATGAGCTGACTAAACTGGAGGCCTGTCTAAAGGAGATAAAAACTTGGATGACCCTTAATTTCCTTTTATTGAACTCTGACAAAACTGTGTCATGAAATAACTTCTGTTGTGATTTGGTGACTTGACTTGACTTTTAGGTTAGAATTAATTTTAAAGCAGAAAACCTTCCCTCTTCAAACCTGTCACTCAGTGTTGTAAACTGTTTCAAACAAATTCTACTGTTCAACAGTTCAAGTGTTTGTAATGAAGCTGAATGTTCTCCTCTACTTTCCTCAGTTGTGTTTCTTTCATGTCCTCCTGAGATCAAAGACAGAATTCTAGCTACTGTCAAAGGCCTGATGACATCATCAGGAATTCTGACTTTGATCTGGAGACTCTTGCTTTAATCTGAATTTGATCTGACGAATGTTTTAGTTTAGGTTGCATGATACCGACCACCTCATTTCTCCTGATGGACTGGTGACCTGTCCAGGGTGAACCCTGCCTCTTGAACAATGTCACCTGGGATCGCCCCCCCCCTCCCCCCCCATGACCCTTAAAGGACAAGCATAGAAAGTGGATGGAGGGATGGACTCAACAGTGAAATCAGCTGATCTGATCCACATTCTAATGTTTCCTGTCCCTCTTTAGGAGTCAGTGAGAATAGTAGTGTATATAATAATGTATATCCAACCTTGTAGTATCTTTCCAAGGCTTTTAGTATTTCTTCTTGTTTCTACTTGTAGTTTTAGTGTCTGGATCTTTTCTTTTGATATCCTGCTGTCTGCTCTTTGCTTTTGGAGCTTCCTTCAACAACTACCAGGCCTCCTGGGTACTGTAGGAAACATGGTCAAGTTCTTCTGACTTCTCCAGGAACGTCCTGCTCACATTGGTCTGTCTTCATTTTGACTCCGCCCACTGCCACAATGACCAGCCTTTATACTCTTGGTGACTGGGGCCCTGGTTGCTGCAGGCCTCAACACCAGCCTGTGGTTGTGAGCAGGGCAGAACAGAACTGACAGTATCTCCCATGCAGGACCTGGGTCAGCGCCTGGTGCCAGCTGGGGCACCGCTTTAACCTGGACCCCTAGAGGATCTTCTCCAGGAACTGGCCTTTTTGGTTCCATCAAGGCCTGAGAGGATGGTGAAGAGTGATCCTCCACCAGGCAGCACAGTCAGCAGCAGCCATTTTGTTCCACTAGAATCAAGTATGATAGTGACAGACTGGTGAGTACTTGCTAACTGACACTTCCTGTTTTTCCTGCTATTCTTCCATGAATGTGCTCATGTTGGCTGGTCCCCAACCACAGTTTCAAAGCCATGATGACATCTTTCATCAACAATCAGACTTATTTTTTCTCTATTTGGACAAAAAAGGTTTCAACTGACACGGCTGGCCAACGTCCTGGAGTTCATTCAGCCTGGAGAACCAGGTGCTGGTTCCTTCTTTTACCAGGCAGGAACGGGCAGCAGATCCAGGATCAGTAGGTGAAGATGTCTGCTTTGACTGGTAGGAGGAAAGAGAGCAGGAGAGCTGGTCAGAGACAAAGACAGATCATGAAGAAGGAGTGCTGTATTCTGCTAGCACATGCTAGTGACAGTCAGAGATCAGGAGTCTCAGCAGGGAAAGATTCATCTCTTCTTTCAGAGGACAATTGGACGTTCACTGGAAGACTGTGAATGTTTGAGGGTCAGAGGAGAAAAAGAGGACAAGTGCACCTGTTGTGTGTGATGGGGCACCAGCATGGAGGAAGTTGTCCAACATTTTGAGCGAAAAAGCGTGAATCTTCAAGTAAAGAATTAAAATGATTTAGTTAACAATGAGGTCTCTGTCATAAAACAAAAGGAACAACTGACTCCCTCACCATTTCCACCTTCTTCAACAGATTCACATTTCAAAACAACCAGGTTTATTTTGTTCCCTTCTTTTAGCAGAGGATGGTTTTGATCCATCCACCTCTGGGTTCTGGGCCCAGCACGCTTCCTCTGTAAATCCATATTTTGGGTTCTGGCTTGTTCTGCTTTTCATTTTGTGTTTGTATTAAAGTTCTGTTGCTGAAAAAAAGACTTTTTTGCCTTTTTTAAAAACACACACACACACACACACACACACTACAGCCAAGCATATAGAATGATACAGTCTGAGGTGGTTTTGACTGGTAGGCACCAGTGTGCACTGTTTGGCACTGAAGTCACGTGACTGAAGTCATCCAGTCATGTGACTGAAGTCATCCAGTCATGTCAGTGATGTCACTCTGCAGGACTGTCACTGCTGTCTCATTCTAGAAAAGAATCCAGACTCCACCTGTGGCTCCATGATAACTGATGGACCTCTGGTTGGAGGCTGGACGATGATGTTTGGTCTGGGGGGGTTAAGATGGTGGGGCTGTTTCAGTTCTAGTGCTGAAGGCTTTCACCATGACAGTCAGACTCTCCTCTGTCCTTCATGGTCCCTCAAATGTGCAGTGTGGACCTCACACACTGAATTTAGCCTGAAAACTCTTCATGAACAGCAGGAGACTCAGAGTCTCTGTGGCGCTTGGCTGTTAACAGAGAGGCTGGTGGTTGGAGCCCCCCAGGGACCAGGACCAGGCTCTACTGGTGCTGAGGACTCTGTTGATCAGCTGCTGAGTTGCTACTTGATGTCAACATTGGTCTGTTTCATCCTGAGTAGTTTGATCCTAGCAGAGTCGCTGCATCGATGATCTGAATGTGGACGGACAGATTGACCCTCCACAGCAGACGCCTGTCACAGATCTCTGGATGAGACACTTTGAGGTAAAGCCAGGTTCTGCCAGTCCCACTCACATGTTTCAATCACATGTTCAGAGATGGGTTTGTTGTTCCTGAATCCATTTCTTATTTTCTGATCACCTTGTGGATTGTTCATCATTCTCCTCATCACCATACTTTAGGTTGCAGTACGAACACCTGAGTTAGTCTGGGGTTGCAGGAATCATACAGCATCCAAATAATAGCAGGCTGAAACATTTATTTAAAAGAGTTTTACATGGTTACACACACACACACACACGCAGCCTTTCTTTGGTATAAAATGGTCTGTCACATTCTCTCACATTGCACAACAACACAACAAACAAAGACGGCAGGTCCAGTGTGGTCCTGAAAAGACCACTGGACTGCAGGGTCCCAGTATCACTGGTGACAATGGTTTTACCAGCTGGGACCTTGGACAAGAACTTCTCAGAGGAAACTCATCATGGAGGCTCAGTGAAGAAAACTAGACCTGAGCTGCCTGCTGGAACCTAGCAGGTGAAGGACAGAGCTCCACCTCTTTAGAGACACCACCACTGTGGGCTCATGTTGGCAAAAAAAGTGGGTCAGTTTTTGACACACACACACACACACACACACACACACACACACACTTGGATATATATGCCTTTAACTGCTTCAATTACTGCAGGAACCAACCAGAACCATCCAGAACCTGAACCTCTATATCTGATTCTGGGTCTGTTTGTTTCCATAGGCTAGCACACGGCACAGGTCGGCCTGGTTTCCAAAAGTTTCTTGGAATCCTTATTATCAATAAAGTATCAAATATTTTGCATAATAAACGCATGCATGGCCTAATATTTTGCCATTTTAACGTGCTTTAAGTTGACGGTGCCCACCTGTCGTGTCAATGTTTCTATGTTTGTCTGTTCTGGTCTGAATGAAAGAGGAGGTTTTCTTGGTCATGTGACGTGGATGAGAGTTCAACTAGAACTTCCTGCTTCAACAGGATTTTAGTTTGTTGGGACTTTGTCAAAGACACCAACCAAACCTCTGAGTGGTGCAGATGTCTGCTGCCTCCTCAGAGCAGACTGGAGCTCAGCCTCACTCACCTGTGGGAGCCCCAGCAGAGCCACCGTGTGATGGAGTTTCAGTTCAGGCTACAAGGTCCTGGATTGAATTGGTGTTTTGTGTGTTTTTAGGCCTCCTGGCACCATCAATGGTAGAGCAGAGTGGCTCAGAGGAAGCGTGCTGGGCCCGTAACCCAGAGGTTGATGGATCAAAACCATCCTCTGCTAGAAGAAGAAAAATAAAATGAACCTGCATCTTTAGAAATGTGTGTCTGTTAAAAAGAGGTTCATAAGGATTTTGTCTTCCTCCACAATCACCAACCATTGTGAGAGTTAACAACAGTCCACT
Organism: Aulostomus chinensis; assembly: GCF_037954235.1. Taxonomy (NCBI): domain Eukaryota; kingdom Metazoa; phylum Chordata; class Actinopteri; order Syngnathiformes; family Aulostomidae; genus Aulostomus; species Aulostomus chinensis. Next base: position 18,639,386 of record NC_141320.1, on the reverse strand, counting down.
TTCTGACTGAAGCAAAAGTAGACTTCAAAAGGTTTTTCTGATTCAACATAGCAGCTAAATTTCCATTTCCATTTCCTGAACAGGACAGGTTAAAAAAAAGGGAATGTCATGACTTCCTCTGTATGTTAGAATATGAACGACTAAAAATGTTCATGCCCAGTTTTAAGTTAGAATTAAACTGAAAATACAAAAATCTCCCCTCTTCAATCCTGTCACTCAGTGTTGTAAACTGTTTCTAACAAATTCTACTGTTCAACAGTTCAAGTGTTTCTAATGAAGCTGAATGTTCTCCTCTACTTTCCGCTATTGGGTTTCTTTCATGTCCTCCTGACATCAAAGACAGAATTCTGGGTACAAATAAAGACACTATCAAAGCCCCCTGATGACATCATCATCAATTCTGTCTTTGATCTGTGTCTGTCCAGCTTGTCCTGAGTGGATCCAACAGTTTCCCATGGGTGACACTGTCATGGTCTCTCTCCTGCTGTCTCCAACTCTCAGAGTGCTTCTACTGGTTTCTCCCCATTGTCCCTGTTGCTAGGCAGAGCACTGGTGAGGACTGAGGCCAGTGATGTCATCACCTCCAGCTGAGACCTGCCAGGTGGTCCTGCTTCATTCAACTCTGCTGCCTCTGCCACTGCCCTGACTGGTGAGGCTGACAGCAGGTTCTCTCTCATCTAAACTCTCTGGTTACAATGGAGGCTGAAATCCTTGTGATTGGTGGTTCAATCATCAGGTCTGTTGAACTCCCAGGTGCCATCACCTGCTGTCTTCCTGGTGCCAAAGTTGTGGACATTATTGAACGTCTCCAGGACTCATCGATCTCCACCCCTCCTGCAGGTTCTCCCTGTCTCTGTGGTGGTTCTCTCTGGTACTCCAGCTTCCTCCCACAGTCCAAAGACATCAAGAGGGTAGTGGTTACCTGAACACTCTAAATGACTGTGAGTGTGAATGGTTGTCTGTCTGTGTGTGTTGGTCCTGGGATGGACTGGTGACCCATCAAGGGTGAACCCAGGGCTGGACTGGCCATCTGGCCGATGCACATCTTTGGGCCGGCCCATAACTGTCATAATTTTTTTTTCAAAAGTGTATAGTTTTTAATCGACCGTAACGGTATCGGATACGCGAAACGCGGCCCATTGGTTGATTTTCTTGAAGGACATTGGGCTCGTCCAATGAAATCTCTCAGCTCTCTCTCTTTCTCTTAGTCAAGCCATGCTGTTGCAATGGAAGTGGAGGAGTCAGATCAGTCAGTTGGAGACTATTTTAGTCTCCCTTCTTCCACACAGAGGACTGATTTTTTAAAGTTTCATCCTCAACAAGATTCCATGAACCCTGTCGTCCAGAGGCTCTTCGTTAGAACGGACGGCACGACGTGGAAATGGCTGACTCATTGTGGTCAACGTCATGCTTTGTTTTGTTTTCTTTGCCCTGCTTTTAGCAAGCCCAGTGATCCAAGTGTCTTCATTAGAGGCCTGACAGACTGGAGGCATGTGCACCAAAGAGTAGAGGAGCATGAGAGAGGCATGGCACAGAGGCAGTGTGCTGAGGCCTATTTTTGAAACTGCTCCAGAGCAAGACTGGCCACCACCTTGAGGGAAGACAGCTGACAGGACACCGTGAGCAGGTTAAGAAGCAGGGCTGGACTGGGACCAAAAAATGGCCCTGGCATTTTTCATCCCTGGCAGCCCTCCATGGTTATTTACACGATATGTGTAAGCACACGCCATACCAGAGGATGTATGCGCACATTTTGAAGTTTCAAAAATTAAAATAAAGTGCAGTATTCTACATGGAAGACAGTAACCATGTTAAAAGAGTGATACTCTTTCACTACTCACAGAGACCTTCTTCTTCCACTACACGTTCCAACACCTGACGTCTCTTCTTCCCAGTCCAGCCCTGGAAAGAACACGTAGAGTTTTGGAAATTCGGCTGCTTTTCTTCTCGGGAGTGTCTCTTTTTCGGCTCCTCCTTTCTCCTTCCTCTTACTGGGCAAAATTCTTCATGGCTTCTGACTGCAAGGCGGCCGCTGAGTGGTGGCACTACAACTGGATGGGTCTGTTTCTCATTTTAACACAAAAACAAACTAACCGCTGTTTCTGCGTTTTTACCAGAAATATATATTTTGAAATGCCTGCTCACACCGGCCCATCCGGCTACATCCACCAAACTTTACACACATAATATAATATAATACTAATAATATAATACCCCTAAACACAAGCCCCAAAGCAGTAGTTGTTTTGTTTTTCTTCATAAAGGAGGTGCACAGTCATTACTACGATATCTCTGGCAACAAACATGGAAGGGGCTTTGGGGTCTTGTGTTTCAGCTCTGTAACTTCTGGATGGCTGAAAATGTCAGAATCAGTCCTCTCACTGACATCAACCATTGGTGTGACTTTTGGTGGCTTCAGCTCAAATGAAACCAGGGAAGAGGGGCCAGACTTTGAGGAGCCCCTTAGGGTTAGTGGATGCCCCGGGACCGTGCTTGGGCCCCTTAGCACCTAGATGGCTGAAATTCCCAGCACATGCTACTCTGGGGCATCACACTATGTGTGTAAAGTTTGGTGGATGTAGCCCAAGTAGAGAGGCCCGCATGAAAGAGTCACATGAGGGAAGGGGGTATGGGGTCATGGGGGGGGGGGGGGGGGCGATCCCAGGTGACGTTGTTCAAGAGGCAGGGTTCACCCTGGGCAGGTCACCAGTCCATCAGGAGAAATGAGGTGGTCGGTATCATGCAACCTAAACTAAAACATTAGTCAGGTCAAATTCAGATTAAAGCAAGAGTCTCCAGATCAAAGTCAGAATTCCTGATGATGTCATCAGGGCTTTGACAGTAGCTAGAATTCTGTCTTTGATCTCAGGAGGACATGAAAGAAAGACAATTGAGGAAAGTAGAAGAGAGCATGGCAGCATGATGGTGCAGTGGTGAGCACTGTGGCCTCACAGCAAGAAGGTTCTGGGTTTGAGTCCAGGCTCGGGTGGGGAATCTTTCTGTGTAGAGCCTGCATGTTCTCCCCATGAATGCATGGGTTCTCTCTGGTACTCCGGCTCCTTCCCACTGTCCAAAGACATGTAATTGGGGACGAGGCTGATTGGACACTCTAAATTGACCGTAGGTATGAATGTGAGTGTGAATGGTTGTTCGTCTCTGTATGCTGACCCTGTGATGGACTGGTGACCTGTCCAGGGTGAACCCCGCCTCTGGCCCGTAGATGCTGGGATAGGCTCCAGCCTCCCCTCGACCATCAATGTAGGTCTTTTGTTAATTGCATGCCACATGAAATTATTGTTGGTCAGTTTTCTAGCGACTGTCTCACAGTGGCAAGACAAGAACACTTCTACTTTTAATGTTGACAGTTTGTTCAACACTAAACTTCATCCAGTACCATGTTGTCAAACACTGGAACCTCCACAGCACCTGAACAGGGACTTGAACCCTGGACCCTCAGATTAAAAGTCTGATGCTCTACCGTCTGAGCTCCTCAGGCTCTTTCTACAGCATTGAGACAGGAACAGAAACACCTGTGAAGGTCAAACTGATGCTTTCTTGACTTTTTCAGTCCTCCATGTTGAAGTCCACCATGCTTTTGATTGGCTCTGATTCTCTGTGGCAAAATCCAACAAGAGGCTCCAAAAATGTCCTGAATGTCACAAGAATGCACAGGACAAGATGTTAGTTTCCTTCATGTCTGCAGTTCCTCCACTGGAAAGTAAAGTCAATGCTGCTCCTCTGCTGAAACCTGGGATCAGACCAGGGACCTTTAGATCTTCAGTCTAACGCTCTCCCAACTGAGCTGGTTCAGTTCTGAGTGAGGGCCCTGCTTCTCTCATTTATAATCTCTTCCACTCTCACTAGAACTTAGAGAGGATTGGAGCTTCTGAAGTCCTGAAACAAATCAAACCAGGGACTCTGAACCACACAGTGAAGGAGTTGGTCATCAAGGTTGATGGCAGCTTATTAAGTTCTAGGTTATTAGCAATTCTTAGTACATCACTGTCGCATCATTTTGAGATCATTAGCAATTCTTCCGACATCACTGTCACATTTTTTTGGGATCATCAGCAATTCTTACGACATCACTGTCGCATCATTTTTATTTCATTTGCAATTCTTACGACATCACTGTAGCATTATTTTGAGGTTATTAGCAACTCTTACTACATTACTGTCAGCATAATTTTTAGGTTACTCGCAACTTTCCCTACATTACTGTTAGCATCATTTTGAGTTCATTAATGAGTTCATTAGCAATTCTTCAACATCACTAGCATTATTTGAGGTTATTAGCAATTCTTAGTACATCACTGTCGCATCATTTTGAGATCATTTGCAATTCTTCCGACATCACTGTTGCATTATTTTGAGGTTCGTAGCAACTTTTACTACATTACTGTCGCATTATTTTGAGGTTCGTAGCAACTCTTATAACATGACTGTCAGCATCACTTTGAGGTTATTCGAAACTTTCACTACCATACTGTCAGCATCATTTTGAGTTCATCAGCAATTCTTACTACATCACTGTCGCATCATTTTGAGATCATGAGCAATTCTTCCGACATCACTTTCGCATTATTTTGAGGTTTGTAGCAACTCTAACTAAATGACTGTCAGCATCACTTGTGGTTATTATAAACTTTCACTACATTACTGTTAGCATCATTTTGAGTTCATTAGCAATTCTTCCGACATCACTGTCAGCATCATTTTTAGGTTCCTCGCAACTTTCACTACATTACTGTTAGCATCGTTTCGAGTTCATTAGCAATTCTTACTACATCACTGTCCCATCATTTCAGATCATAAGCAATTCTTACTACATCACTGTCACATCATTTTGAAGTTCGGAGTAACTCTTACTACATTACTGTTGCATTATTTTAAGGTTTGTAGCAACTCTTCGTACATGACTGTCAGCACATTTTGAGTTTATTGGCAACTTTCACTACATTACTGTTAGCATTATTTTGAGTTCATTAGCAATTCTTACTCCATCACTGTCGCATCATTTTGAGTTTTTTTGCAACTCTTACAACATGACTGTCAGCATCACTTTGAGGTTGTTCGAAACTTTCACTCCATTACTGTTAGCATCATTTTGAGTTCATTTGCAATTCTTACTACATCACTGTCCCATCATTTCATATCATAAGCAATTCTTACTACATCACTGTCACATTATTTTGAAGTTCATAGTAACACTTACTACATTAGTGTTGCATTATTTTAAGGTTCGTAGCAACTCTTCCTACATGACTGTCTGCATCACTTTGAGGTTATTCGAAACTTTCACTACATTACAGTTAGCATCATTTTGAGTTCATTACAATTCTTAATACGTCACTGTCGCATCATTTTGAGTTCATTAGCAATTCTTACGACATCACTGTCGCATCATGTTGACATCATTACCGAGTCTTCTGAAATCACTCTCGCTTTATTTTGAGGTTCATAGAAACTCTTACTACATTACTGTTGCATTATTTTTAGGTTCATAGCAACTCCTACTACATTACTGTCAGCATCACGTTGAGGTTATTCGAAACTTTCACTTCCATACTGTTAGCATCATTTTGAGTTCATTAGCAATTCTTACTACATCACTGTCGCATCATTTTGAGATCATTAGCAATTCTTCCAAAAATCACTGTCGCATTATTTTGAGGTTCGTAGCAACTCTTACTACATTACTGTTGCATTATTTTAAGGTTCGTAGCAACTCTTACTACATTACTGTCAGCATCACTTTGAGTTCATTGGCAACTTTCACTACATTACTGTTACCATCATTTTGAGTTCCTTAGCAATTCTTACGACATCACTGTCGCATCATTTTGAGATCATTAGCAATTCTTCCGACATCACTGTCGCATTATTCGGAGCTTCGGAGCAACACTTTCTACATTACTGTTGCATTATTTTGAGGTTAGTAGCAACTCTTACTACATGACTGTCAGCATCACTTTGAGGTTGTTCGAAACACAAAATGACTGTCGCATTATTTTGAGGTTCGTAGCAACTCTTCCTACATTACTGTAAGCATCACAGAGATGATTAGCAACTATCACTACATTACTGTTAGCATCATTTTGAGTTCATTAGCAATTCTTACGACATCACTGTCATATCATTTTGGGATCATTAGCAATTCTTACGACATCACTGGAGCATCATTTTGAGGTTAGTTTCAACTCTTCCTACATTACCGTTAGCATCATTTTTAGTTTATTCGCAATTCTTACGACATCACTGTCGCATCATTTTTAGATCATTAGCAATTCTTCTGACATCACTGTCGCATTATTTGGAGGTTCGTAGCAACTCTTACTACATGACTGTCAGCATCACTTTGAGTTTATTGGCAACTTTCACTACATTACTGTTACTATCATTTTGAGTTCATGAGCAATTCTTACTACATCACTGTCGCATAATTTTGATATCATTATCAAGTCTTTGGACATCACTGTAGCATTATTTTGAGTTCATTAGCAAATCTTACTACATTACGTTTGCATTATTTTGAGGTTAGTAGCAACTCTGACTACATGACTGTCAGCATCACTTTGAGGTTATTCTAAACTTTCACTCCATTACTTTTAGCATCATTTTGAGTTCATTAGCAATTCTTACTAAATCACTGTCGCATCATTTTGAGATCATTAGCAATTCTTCTGACATCACTGTCGCATTATATTGAGGTTCGTAGCAACTCTTACTACATGACTGTCAGCATCACTTTGAGGTTATTCGAAACACTTACTACATTACTGTAAGCATCACTGACTTGATTAGCAACTATCACTACATTACTGTTAGCATCATTTTAAGTTCATTAGCAATTCTTACTAAATCACTGTCGCATAATCTTGAGTTCATTAGCAATTCTTCCGACATCACTGTCAGCATCATTTTTAGGTTCCTCGCAACTTTCACTACATTACTGTTAGCATCGTTTCGAGTTCATTAGCAATTCTTACTACATCACTGTCCCATCATTTCAGATCATAAGCAATTCTTACTACATCACTGTCACATCATTTTGAAGTTCGGAGTAACTCTTACTACATTACTGTTGCATTATTTTAAGGTTTGTAGCAACTCTTCGTACATGACTGTCAGCACATTTTGAGTTTATTGGCAACTTTCACTACATTACTGTTAGCATTATTTTGAGTTCATTAGCAATTCTTACTCCATCACTGTCGCATCATTTTGAGTTTTTTTGCAACTCTTACAACATGACTGTCAGCATCACTTTGAGGTTGTTCGAAACTTTCACTCCATTACTGTTAGCATCATTTTGAGTTCATTTGCAATTCTTACTACATCACTGTCCCATCATTTCATATCATAAGCAATTCTTACTACATCACTGTCACATTATTTTGAAGTTCATAGTAACACTTACTACATTAGTGTTGCATTATTTTAAGGTTCGTAGCAACTCTTCCTACATGACTGTCTGCATCACTTTGAGGTTATTCGAAACTTTCACTACATTACAGTTAGCATCATTTTGAGTTCATTACAATTCTTAATACGTCACTGTCGCATCATTTTGAGTTCATTAGCAATTCTTACGACATCACTGTCGCATCATGTTGACATCATTACCGAGTCTTCTGAAATCACTCTCGCTTTATTTTGAGGTTCATAGAAACTCTTACTACATTACTGTTGCATTATTTTTAGGTTCATAGCAACTCCTACTACATTACTGTCAGCATCACGTTGAGGTTATTCGAAACTTTCACTTCCATACTGTTAGCATCATTTTGAGTTCATTAGCAATTCTTACTACATCACTGTCGCATCATTTTGAGATCATTAGCAATTCTTCCAAAAATCACTGTCGCATTATTTTGAGGTTCGTAGCAACTCTTACTACATTACTGTTGCATTATTTTAAGGTTCGTAGCAACTCTTACTACATTACTGTCAGCATCACTTTGAGTTCATTGGCAACTTTCACTACATTACTGTTACCATCATTTTGAGTTCCTTAGCAATTCTTACGACATCACTGTCGCATCATTTTTAGATGATTAGCAATTCTTACGACATCACTGTAGCATTATTTTGAGGTTCGTAGCAACTCTTACGACATTACTGTCAGCATCATTTTTAGGTTACTCGCAACTCTGACCACATGACTGTCAGCATCACTTTGAGGTTGTTCAAAACACTTACTACATTACTGTAAGCATCACTGAGTTTATTAGGAACTATCGCTACATTACTGTTAGCATCATTTTGAATTTAATAGCAATTCTTACGACATCACTGTAGCATCATTTTGAGGTTAGTTTCAACTCTTCCTCCATTACCGTCAGCATCATTTAGAGTTTATTAGCAATTCTTACGAAATGACTGTCGCATTATTTTGAGGTTCGTAGCAACTCTTCCTACATGACTGTCAGCATCACTGAGGTTATTCGAAACTTTCACTCCATTACTGTTAGCATCATTTTGAGTTCATTAGCAATTCTTACTACATCACTGTCACATCATTTTGAGATCATTAGCAATTCTTCCGACATCACTGTCGCATTATTCGGAGCTTCGGAGCAACTCTTTCTACATTACTGTTGCATTATTTTGAGGTTAGTAGCAACTCTTACTACATGACTGTCAGCATCACTTTGAGGTTGTTCGAAACACAAAATGACTGTCGCATTATTTTGAGGTTCGTAGCAACTCTTCCTACATTACTGTAAGCATCACAGAGTTGATTAGCAACTATCACTACATTACTGTTAGCATCATTTTGAGTTCATTAGCAATTCTTACGACATCACTGTCATATCATTTTGGGATCATTAGCAATTCTTACGACATCACTGGAGCATCATTTTGAGGTTAGTTTCAACTCTTCCTACATTACCGTTAGCATCATTTTTAGTTTATTCGCAATTCTTACGACATCACTGTCGCATCATTTTTAGATCATTAGCAATTCTTCTGACATCACTGTCGCATTATTTGGAGGTTCGTAGCAACTCTTACTACATGACTGTCAGCATCACTTTGAGTTTATTGGCAACTTTCACTACATTACTGTTACTATCATTTTGAGTTCATGAGCAATTCTTACTACATCACTGTCGCATAATTTTGATATCATTATCAAGTCTTTGGACATCACTGTAGCATTATTTTGAGTTCATTAGCAAATCTTACTACATTACGTTTGCATTATTTTGAGGTTAGTAGCAACTCTGACTACATGACTGTCAGCATCACTTTGAGGTTATTCTAAACTTTCACTCCATTACTTTTAGCATCATTTTGAGTTCATTAGCAATTCTTACTAAATCACTGTCGCATCATTTTGAGATCATTAGCAATTCTTCTGACATCACTGTCGCATTATATTGAGGTTCGTAGCAACTCTTACTACATGACTGTCAGCATCACTTTGAGGTTATTCGAAACACTTACTACATTACTGTAAGCATCACTGACTTGATTAGCAACTATCACTACATTACTGTTAGCATCATTTTAAGTTCATTAGCAATTCTTACTAAATCACTGTCGCATAATCTTGAGTTCATTAGCAATTCTTCCGACATCACAGTCGCAATATTTTGAGGTTCGTAGCAACTTTTACTACATTACTGTCGCATTATTTTTAGGTTCGTAGCAACTCTTAGTACATGACTGTCAGCATCACTTTGAGGTTATTCGAAACGTTCACTCCATTACTGTTAGCATCATTTTGAGTTCATTAGCAATTCTTACTAAATCACTGTCGCATCATTTTGAGATCATTAGCAATTCTTCTGACATCACTGTCGCATTATTTTGAGGTTCGTAGCAACTCTTACTACATTATTGTTGCATTATTTTAAGGGTCGTAGCAACTCTTCCTACATGGCTGTCAGCATCACTTTGAGGTTATTCGAAAGTTTCACTCCATTACTGTTAGCATCATCTTGAGTTCATTAGCAATTCTTCTGACATCACTGTCACATTATTTTGAGGTTCGTAGCAACTCTTACTACATTATTGTTGCATTATTTTAAGGTTCCTAGCAACTCTTACTACATAACTGTCAGCATCACTTTGAGTTTATTAGCAACTATCACTACATTACTGTTAGCATCATTTTTAGTTTATGAGCAATTCTCACGACATCACTGTAGCACTGAATTGAGTTCATTAGCAACTCTTACTAAATGACTGTCAGCATCACTTTGAGGTTGTTCGAAACTCTTACTACATTACTGTAAGCATCACTGAGTTTCTTAGCAACTATCACTACATTACTGTTAGCATCATCTTGAGTTCATTCGCAATTCTTTTGACATCACTGTCGCAATATTTTGAGGTTCGTAGCAACTTTTACTGCATTACTTTCGCATTATTTTGAGGTTTGTAGCAACACTTTCTACATGACTGTCAGCATCACTTTGAGGTTTTTCGAAAGTTTCACTCCATTACTGTTAGCATCATTTTGAGTTCATTAGCAATTCTTACTAAATCACTGTCGCATCATTTTGAGATCTTTAGCAATTCTTCTGACATCACTGTCGCATTATTTTGAGGTTCGTAGCAACTCTTAGTACATTACTGTCAGCATCACTTTGAGGTTATTCGAAACTTTCACTCCATTACTGTTAGCATCACTGAAATGATGAGCAACTATCACTACATTACTATTAGCATCATTTTAAGTTCATTAGCAATTCTTCTTACGTCACTGTCGCATTATTTTGAGGTTCGTAGCAACTCTTACTTCATTGCTGTAAGCATGACTGAGTTGATTAGCAACTATCACTACATTACTTTTAGCATCATTTTGAGTTCATTAGCAATTCTTCCGACATCACTGTCGCAATATTTTGAGGTTCGTCGCAACTTTTACTACATTACTGTCGCATTATTTTGAGGTTCGTAGCAACTCTTAGTACATGACTGTCAGCATCACTTAGAGGTTATTCGAAACACTTACTACATTACTGTTAGCATCATTTTGAGTTCATTAGCAATTATTCCGTCATCACTGTCGCAATATTTTGAGGTTCGTAGCAACTTTTACTACATTACTTTCGCATTATTTTGAGGTTCGTAGCAACTCTTACTACATGACGGTCAGCATCACTTTGAGGTTATTCGAAAGTTTCACTCCATAACTGTTAGCATCATCTTGAGTTCATTAGCAATTCTTCTGACATCACTGTCGCAATATTTTGAGGTTCGTAGCAACTTTTACTACATTACTGTCGCATTATTTTGAGGTCCGTAGCAACTCTTAGTACATGACTGTCAGCATCACTTTGAGGTTATTCAAAACGTTCAGTCCATTACCGTTAGCATCATTTTGAGTTCATTAGTAATTCTTACTAAATCACTGTCGCATCATTTTGAGATCATTAGCAATTCTTCTGACATCACTGTCACATTATTTTGAGGTTCGTAGCAACTCTTACTACATTATTGTTGCATTTTTTTAAGGTTCGTAGCAACTCTTATGACATTACTGTCAGCATCACTTTGAGTTTATTAGCAACTGTCACTACATTACTGTTAGCATCAATTTGAGTTCATGAGCAATTCTCACGACATCACTGTAGCAATTGAATTGAGTTCATTAGCAACTCTTACTACATGACTGTCAGCATCACTTTGAGGTTATTCGAAACACTTACTACATTACTGCAAGCATCACTGAGTTGATTAGCAATTATCACTACATTACTTTTAGCATCATCATGAGTTCATGAGCAATTCTTCCGACATCACTGTCGCAATATTTTGAGGTTCGTAGCAACTCTTACTACATTATTGTTGCATTATTTTAAGGTTCCTAGGAACTCTTACTACATTACTGTCAGCATCACTTTGAGTTTATTAGCAACTATCACTACATTACTGTTAGCATCATTTTGAGTTGTTGAGCAATTCTCACGACATCACTGTAGCATTAAATTGAGTTCATTAGCAACTCTTACTACATCACTGTCGCATCATTTTTAGATCTTTAGCAATTCTTCTGACATCACTGTCGCATTATTTTGAGGTTCGTAACAACTCTTAGTACGTGACTGTCAGCATCACTTTGAGGTTATTCAAAACACTTCCTACATTACTGTAAGCATCACTGAGTTGATTAGCAACTACCACTACATTACTGTTAGCATCATTTTGAGTTCATTAGCAATTCTTCCGACATCACTGTCGATATATTTTGAGGTTCGTAGCAACTCTTACTACATTATTTTTGCATTATTTTAAGGTTCGTAGCAACTCTTACTACATGACTGTCAGCATCACCTTTAGGTTATTCGAAAGTTTCACTCCAATACTGTTATCATCATTTTGAGTTCATTAGCGATTCTTACTACATCACTGTCGCATTATTTTGAGGTTCGTAGCAACTCTTATTACATGACTGTCAGCATCACTTTGAGGTTTTTCGAAACACTTACTACATTACTGTAAGCACCACTGAGTTGATTAGCAACTATCACTACATTACTGTTAGCATCATTTTGAGTTCATTAGCAATTCTTCTGACATCACTGTCGCAATATTTTGAGGTTCGTAGCAACTTTTACTACATTACTGTCACATTATTTTGAGGTTCGTAGCAACTCTTAGTACATGACTGTCAGCATCACTTTGAGGTTATTCGAAACTTTTACTCCATTACTGTTAGCATCATTTTAGGTTATTCGAAACACTTACTACATGACTGTCAGCATCACTTTGAGTTTATTAGCAACTTTCTCTACATTACTGTTAGCATCATTTTGAGTTTATTCGAAATGCTTCCGACATCACTGTCGCAATATTTTGAGGTTCGTAGCAACACTTACTACATGACTGTCAGCATCACTTTGAGGTTATTAGCAACTATCACTACATTACTGTTCGCATCATTTTTAGTTCATGAGCAATTCTCACGACATCATTGTAGCATTGAATTGAGTTCATTAGCAACTCTTATTACATTATTGTTGCATTATTTTAAGGTTCGTAGCAACTCTTACTACATTACTGTCTGCATCACTTTGAGTTTATTAGCAACTATCACTACATTACTGTTCGCATTATTTTAGTTTATGAGCAATTCTCACGACATCACTGTAGCATTGAATTGAGTTCATTAGCAACTCTTACTAAATGAAATCAGCATCACTTTGAGGTTGTTCGAAACTCTTACTACATTACTGTAAGCATCACTGAGTTTCATAGCAACTTTCACTACATTACTGTTAGCATCATCTTGAGTTCATTAGCGATTCTTCCGACATCACTGTCGCAGTATTTTGAGGTTCGTAGCAACTTTTACTACATTACTTTCGCATTATTTTGAGGTTTGTTGCAACACTTACTCCATGACTGTCACCATCACTTTGAGGTTATTCGAAAGTTTCACTCCATTACTGTTATCATCATTTTGAGTTCACTAGCAATTCTTACTACATCACTGTCGCATAATTTTGAGATCATTAGCAATTCTTCCGACATCACTGTCGCATTATTTTGAGGTTCGTAGCAACTCTTTGTACAAGACTGTCAGCATCACTTTGAGGTTATTCGAAACGTTCACTCCATTGCTGTTAGCATCATTTTGAGTTCATGAGCACTTCTTTCTAAATCACTGTCGCATCATTTTGAGATCTTTAGCAATTCTTCCGACATCACTGTCGCAGTATTTTTAGGTTCGTAGCAACTTTTACTACATTACTGTCGCATTATTTTGAGGTTCGTAGCAACTCTTACTACATGACTGTCAGCATGTCTTTGAGGTTATTCGAAACTTTCACTCCATTACTGTTAGCATCATTTTGAGTTCACTCGCAATTCTTACTACATCACTGTCGCATCATTTTGAGATCATTAGCAATTCTTCTGACATCACTGTCACATTATTTTAATTGTTCGTAGCAACTCTTGCTACATGACTGTCAGCATCACTTTGAGGTTATTCGAAACACTTACTACATTACTGTAAGCATCACTGAGTTGATTAGCAACTATCACTACATTACTGTTAGCATCATTTTGAGTTCATTCGCAGTTCTTCCGACATCACTGTCGCAATATTTTGAGGTTCGTATTAACTTTTACTACATTACTGTCGCATCATTTTGAGGTTCGTAGCAACTCTTAGTACATGATTTTCAGCATCACTTTGAGGTTATTCGAAACGTTCACTCCATTACTGTTAGCATCATTTTGAGATCATTACCAATTCTTCTGACATCACTGTCGCATCATTTTGAGATCTTTAGCAATTCTTATGACATCACTGTCGCATTATTTTGAGGTTCGTAGCAACTCTTACTTCATGACTGTCAGCATCACTGAGGTTGTTCGAAACACTTACTACATTACTGTAAGCATCACTGAGTTGATTAGCAACTATCACTACATTACAGTCAGCATCATTTTGAGTTCATTAGCAGTTCTTCCGACATCACCGTCGCAATATTTTGAGGTTCGTAGCAACTTTTACTACATTACTGTCGCATTATTTTGAGGTTCGTAGCAACACTTACTACATGACTGTCAGCATCACTTTGAGGTTATTCGAAAGTTTCACTCCATTACTGTTAGCATCATTTTGAGTTCATTCGCAATTCTTACTCCATCACTGTCGCATCATTTTGAGATCATTAGCAATTATTCTGACATCACTGTCACAATATTTTGAGGTTCGTAGCAAGTCTTACTACAGTATTGTTGCATTATTTTAAGGTTCGTAGCAACTCTTACTACATCACTGTCAGCATCACTTTGAGTTTATTAGCAACTATCACTACATTACTGTTAGCATCATTTTGAGTTGTTGAGCAATTCTCACGACATCACTGTAGCATTAAATTGAGTTCATTAGCAACTCTTACTAAATGACTGTCAGCATCACTTTGAGGTTGTTCGAAACTCTTACTACATTACTGTCAGCATCACTGAGTTTCTTTGCAACTTTCACTACATTACTGTTAGCATCATCTTGAGATCATTAGCGATTCTTCCGACATCACTGTCGCAATATTTTGAGGTTCGTAGCAACTTTTACTACATTACTGTCGCATTATTTTGAGGTTCGTAGCAACTCTTAGTACATTACTGTCAGCATCCCTTTGAGTTTATTAGCAACTATCACTACATTACTGTTGGCATCATTTTGATGTTATAAGAAAGTTTCACTCCATTACTGTTATCATCATTTTGAGTTCATTCGCAATTCTTACTACATCACTGTCGCATTATTTTGAGGTTCCTAGCAACTTTTACTACATGACTGTCAGCATCACTTTGAGGTTATTCGAAACACTAACTACATTACTGTAAGCACCACTGAGTTGATAAGCAACTATCACTACATTACTGTTAGCATCATTTTGAGTTCATTAGCAATTCTTCCGACATCACTGTCGCAATATTTTGATGTTCGTAGCAACTTTTACTACATTACTGTCGCATTATTTTGAGGTTCGTAGCAACTCTTAGTACATGACTGTCAGCATCACTTTGAGGTTATTCGAATCTTTTACTCCATTACTGTTAGCATCATTTTGAGTTCATTAGCAATTCTTACTACATCACTGTCGCATCATTTTTAGATCATTTGCAATTCTTCTGACATCACTGTCGCAATATTTTGAGGTTCGTAACAACTTTTACTACATTACTGTCGCATTATTTTGAGGTTCGTAGCAACACTTACTACATGACTGTCAGCATCACTTTGAGGTTATTCGAAAGTTTCACTCCATTACTGTTAGCATCATTTTGAGTTCATTCGCAATTCTTACTACATCACTGTCGCATCATTTTTAGATCATTTGCAATTCTTCTGACATCACTGTCGCAATATTTTGAGGTTCGTAGCAACTTTTACTACATTACTGTCGCATTATTTTGAGGTTCGTAGCAACACTTACTACATGACTGTCAGCATCACTTTGAGGTTATTCGAAAGTTTCACTCCATTACTGTTAGCATCATTTTGAGTTCATTCGCAATTCTTACTCCATCACTGTCGCATCATTTTGAGATCATTAGCAATTATTCTGACATCACTGTCACAATATTTTGAGGTTCGTAGCAAGTCTTACTACATTATTGTTGCATTATTTTAAGGTTCGTAGCAACTCTTACTACATCACTGTCAGCATCACTTTGAGTTTATTAGCAACTATCACTACATTACTGTTAGCATCATTTTGAATTGTTGAGCAATTCTCACGACATCACTGTAGCATTAAATTGAGTTCATTAGCAACTCTTACTAAATTACTGTCAGCATCACTTTGAGGTTGTTCGAAACACTTACTACATTACTTTAAGCATCACTGAGTTTCTTAGCAACTATCACTACATTACTGTTAGCATAATCTTGGGTTCATTAGCAATTCTTCCGACATCACTGTCGCAATATTTCGAGGTTCGTAGCAACTTTTACTACATTACTTTCGCATTATTTTGAGGTTTTTAGCAACACTTACTACATGACTGTAAGCATCACTTTGAGGTTATTCGAAACACTTACTACATTACTGTAAGCATCACTGAGTTGATTAGCAACTTTCACTCCATTACTGTTATCATCATTTTGAGTTCATTAGGAATTCTTTCTACATCACTGTCGCATCATTTTGACATCATTAGCAATTCTTCCGACATCACTGTCACATTGTTTTGAGGTTCGTAGCAACTCTTACTACATTAATGTTGCATTATTTTAAGGTTCCTAGCAACTCTTACTACATTACTGTCACCATCACTTTGAGTTTATTAGCAACTATCACTACATTACTGTTAGCATCATTTTGAGTTTTTGAGCAATTCTCACGAAATCACTGTAGCACTGAACTGAGTTCATTAGCAAGTCTTACTAAATGACTGTCAGCATCACTTTGAGGTTGTTCGAAACTCTTACTACATTACTGTAAGCATCACTGAGTTTCTTAGCAACTATCACTACATTACTGTTAGCATCATCTTGAGTTCATTAGCAATTCTTCCGACATCACTGTCGCATTATTTTGAGGTTCGTAGCAACTCTTAGTACAAGACTGTCAACATCACTTTGAGGTTATTCGAAACGTTCACTCCATCACTGTCACATCATTTTAAGATCTTTAGCAATTCTTCTGACATCACTGTCGCACTGTTTTGAGGTTCGTAGCAACTCTTACTACATGACTGTCACCATCACTTTGAGGTTGTTCGAAACACTAACTACATTACTGGAAGAATCACTGACTTGATTAGCAACTATCACTACATTACTGTTATCATCATTTTGAGTTCATTAGCAATTCTTACTACATCACTGTCGCATCATTTTGACATCATTAGCAACTCTTCCGACATCACTGTCACATTGTTTTGAGGTTCGTAGCAACTCTTACTACATTATTGTTGCATTATTTTAAGGTTCCTAGCAACTCTTACTACATTCCTGTCACCATCACTTTGAGTTTATTAGCAACTATCACTACATTACTGTTAGCATCATTTTGAGTTTTTGAGCAATTCTCACGAAATCACTGTAGCACTGAACTGAGTTCATTAGCAACTCTTACTAAATGACTGTCAGCATCACTTTGAGGTTGTTCGAAACTCTGACTACATTACTCTAAGCATCACTGAGTTTCTTAGCAACTATCACTACATTACTGTTAGCATCATCTTGAGTTCATTAGCAATTCTTCCGACATCACTGTCGCAATATTTTGAGGTTCGAAGCAACTTTTACTACATTACTGTCGCATTATTTTGAGGTTCGTAGCAACTTTTACTACATTACTGTCACATTATTTTGAGGTTCCTAGCAACTCTTACCACATGACTGTCGCATTATTTTGAGGTTCGTAGCAACTTTTACTACATTACTGTCGCATTATTTTGAGGTTCGTAGCAACTCTTAGTACATGACTGTCAGCATCCCTTTGAGGTTATTCGAAACGTTCACTCCATTACTCTTAGCATCATTTTGAGTTCATTAGCAATTCTTACTAAATCACTGTCGCATCATTTTGAGATCATTAGCAATTCTTCTGACATCACTGTCACATTATTTTGAGGTTCGTAGCAACTCTTACTACATTATTGTTGCATTATTTTAAGGTTCGTAGCAACTCTTACTACATTACTGTCAGCATCACTTTGAGTTTATTAGCAACTATCACTACATTACTGTTAGCATCATTTTGAGTTCATGAGCAATTCTCACGACATCACTGTAGCATTTAATTGAGTTCATTAGCAACTCTTACTAAATAACTGTCAGCATCACTTTGAGGTTGTTCGAAACTCTTACTACATTACTGTAAGCATCACTGAGTTTCTTAGCAACTATCACTACATGACTGTTAGCATCATCTTGAGTTCATTAGCACTTCTTCCGACATCACTGTCGCAATATTTTGAGGTTCGTAGAAACTTTTACTACATTACTGTCGCATTATTTTCTGGTTCGTAGCAACTCTTACTACATGACTGTCAGCCTCACTTTGAGGTTATTCGAAAGTTTCACTCCATTACTGTTAGCATCATCTTGAGTTCATTAGCAATTCTTCCGACATCACTGTCGCAATATTTTGAGGTTCGTAGCAACTTTTACTACATTACTGTCGCATTATTTTGAGGTTCGTAGCAACTCTTACTACATGACTGTCAGCATCACTTTGAGTTTATTAGCAATTCTTCCGACATCACTGTCGGAATATTTTGAGGTTCGTAGAAACTTTTACTACATTACTGTCGCATTATTTTGAGGTTCGTAGCAACTCTTACGACATGACTGTAAGCATCACTTTGAGGTTATTTGAAAGTTTCACTGCAATACTGTTAGCATCATTTTGAGTTCTTTAGCAATTCTTACTACATCACTGTCGCAACATTTTGAGATCATTAGCAATTCTTCTGACATCACTGTCACATTATTTTGAGGTTCGTAGCAACTCTTAGTACATGACTGTCAGCATCACTTTGAGGTTATTCGAAACACTTACTACATTACTGTAAGCATGACTGAGTTGATTAGCAACTATCACTAAATTACTGTTAGCATCATTTTGAGTTCATTAGCAATTCTTCCGACATCACTGACGGAATATTTTGAGGTTCGGAGTAACTTTTACTACATTACTGTCGCATTATTTTAAGGTTTGTAGCAACTATCACGACATTACTGTCAGCATCATTTTGAGTTCATGAGCAATTCTCACGACATCACTGTAGCATTGAATTGAGTTCATTAGCAACTCTTACTAAATGACTGTCAGCATCACTTTGAGGTTGTTCGAAACTCTTACTACATTACTGTAAGCATCACTGAGTTTCTTAGCAACTATCACTACATGACTGTTAGCATCATCTTGAGTTCATTAGCAATTCTTCCGACATCACTGTCGCAATATTTTTAGGTTCGTAGCAAATTTTACTACATTACTTTCGCATTATTTTGAGGTTCGTAGCAACTCTTACTACATGACTGTCAGCATCACTTTGAGGTTATTCAAAACACTTACTTCATTACTGTAAGCATGACTGAGTTGATTAGCAACTATCACTACATTACTGTTAGAATCATTTTGAGTTCATTAGCAATTCTTCTGACATCACTGTCGCAATATTTTGAGGTTCGTAGCAACTTTTACGACATTACTGTCGCATTATTTTGAGGTTCGTAGCAACACTTACTACATGACTGTAAGCATCACTTTGAGGTTATTCGAAAGTTTCACTACATTACTGTTAGCATCATTTTGAGTTCATTAGCAATTCTTACTAAATCACTGTCGCATCATTTTGAGATCATTAGCAATTCTTCTGACATCACTGTCACATTATTTTGAGGTTCGTAGCAACTCTTACTACATTACTGTCAGCATCACTTTGAGTTTATTAGCAACTATCACTACATTACTGTTAGCATCATTTTGAGTTCATGAGCAATTCTCACGACATCACTGTAGCATTTAATTGAGTTCATTAGCAACTCTTACTAAATAACTGTCAGCATCACTTTGAGGTTGTTCGAAACTCTTACTACATTACTGTAAGCATCACTGACTTTCTTAGCAACTATCACTACATGACTGTTAGCATCATCTTGAGTTCATTAGCACTTCTTCCGACATCACTGTCGCAATATTTTGAGGTTCGTAGAAATTTTTACTACATTACTGTCGCATTATTTTGAGGTTCGTAGCAACTCTTACTACATGACTGTCAGCATCACTTTGAAGTTATTCGAAAGTTTCACTCCATTACTGTTAGCATCATCTTGAGTTCATTAGCAATTCTTCCGACATCACTGTCGGAATATTTTGAGGTTCGTAGCAACTTTTACTACATTACTGTCGCATTATTTTGAGGTTCGTAGCACCTCTTACTACATGACTGTCAGCATCACTTTGAGTTCATTCGCAATTCTTCCGACATCACTGTCGGAATATTTTGAGGTTCGTAGCAACTTTTACTACATTACTGTCGCATTATTTTGAGGTTCGTAGCAACACTTACTACATGACTGTAAGCATCACTTTGAGGTTATTTTAAAGTTTCACTGCAATACTGTTAGCATCATTTTGAGTTCATTTGCAATTCTTACTACATCACTGTCGCAACATTTTGAGATCATTAGCAATTCTTCTGACATCACTGTCACAATATTTTTTAGGTTCGTAGCAACTCTTAGGACATGACTGTCAGCATCACTTTGAGGTTATTCGAAACACTTACTACATTACTGTAAGCATGACTGAGTTGATTAGCAACTATCACTAAATTACTGTTAGCATCATTTTGAGTTCATTAGCAATTCTTCCGACATTACTGTCGCAATATTTTGAGGTTCGTAGCAACTTTTACTACATTACTGTCGCATTATTTTCAGGTTCGTAGCAACTCTGACTACATGACTGTCAGCATCACTTTGAGGTTATTCGAAAGTTTCACTCCATTACTGTTAGCATCATTTTGAGTTCATTAGCTATTCTTCCGACATCACCTTCGCAATATTTTGAGGTTCGTAGCAACTTTTACTACATTACTGTCGCATTATTTTGAGGTTCGTAGCACCTCTTACTACATGACTGTCAGCATCACTTTGAGTTCATTCGCAATTCTTCCGACATCACTGTCGGAATATTTTGAGGTTCGTAGCAACTTTTACTACATTACTGTCGCATTATTTTGAGGTTCGTAGCAACACTTACTACATAACTGTAAGCATCACTTTGAGGTTATTTTAAAGTTTCACTGCAATACTGTTAGCATCATTTTGAGTTCATTTGCAATTCTTACTACATCACTGTCGCAACATTTTGAGATCATTAGCAATTCTTCTGACATCACTGTCACAATATTTTTTAGGTTCGTAGCAACTCTTAGGACATGACTGTCAGCATCACTTTGAGGTTATTCGAAACACTTACTACATTACTGTAAGCATGACTGAGTTGATTAGCAACTATCACTAAATTACTGTTAGCATCATTTTTAGTTCATTAGCAATTCTTCCGACATTACTGTCGCAATATTTTGAGGTTCGTAGCAACTTTTACTACATTACTGTCGCATTATTTTCAGGTTCGTAGCAACTCTTACTACATGACTGTCAGCATCACTTTGAGGTTATTCGAAAGTTTCACTCCATTACTGTTAGCATCATTTTGAGTTCATTAGCTATTCTTCCGACATCACCTTCGCAATATTTTGAGGTTCGTAGCAACTTTTACTACATTACTGTCGCATTATTTTGAGGTTCGTAGCAACTCTTACTACATGACTGTCAGCATCACTTTGAGTTTATTAGCAAATTCTTCCGACATCACTGTCGGAATATTTTGAGGTTCGTAGAAACTTTTACTACATTACTGTCGCATTATTTTGAGGTTCGTAGCAACTCTTACTACATGACTGTCAGCATCACTTTGAGGTTATTCGAAAGTTTCACTCCATTACTGTTAGCATCATCTTGAGTTCATTAGCAATTCTTCCGACATCACTGTCGGAATATTTTGAGGTTCGTAGCAACTTTTACTACATTATTGTCACATTATTTTGAGGTTCATAGCAACTCTTTCTACATGACTGTCAGCATCACTTTGAGTTCATTCGCAATTCTTCCGACATCACTGTCGGAATATTTTGAGGTTCTTAGCAACTTTTACTACATTACTGTCGCATTATTTTGAGGTTCGTAGCAACACTTGCTACATGACTGTAAGCATCACTTTGAGGTTATTTGAAAGTTTCACTGCAATACTGTTAGCATCATTTTGAGTTCATTAGCAATTCTTACTACATCACTGTCGCAACATTTTGAGATCATTAGCAATTCTTCTGACATCACTGTCAGATTATTTTGAGGTTCGTAGCAACTCTTAGTACATGACTGTCAGCATCACTTTGAGGTTATTCGAAACACTTACTACATTAATGTAAGCATGACTGAGTTGATTAGCAACTATCACTAAATTACTGTTAGCATCATTTTTAGTTCATTAGCAATTCTTCCGACATCACTGTCGCATGTTTTGAGGTTCGTTGAAACTTTTACTACATTACTGTCGCATTATTTTGAGGTTCGTAGCAACTCTTACTACATGACTGTCAGCATCACCTTGAGGTTATTCGAAAGTTTCACTCCATTACTGTTAGCATCATCTTGAGTTCATAAGTAATTCTTCCGACATCATTGTCGGAATATTTTGAGGTTCGTATCAACTTTTACTACATTACTGTCGCATTATTTTAAGGTTTGTAGCAACTCTTACTACATGACTGTCAGCATCATTTTGAGTTCATGAGCAATTCTCACGACATCACTGTAGCATTGAATTGAGTTCATTAGCAACTCTTACTAAATGACTGTCAGCATCACTTTGAGGTTGTTCGAAACTCTTACTACATTACTGTTAGCATCACTGAGTTTCTTAGCAACTATCACTACATTACTGTTAGAATCATTTTGAGTTCATTCGCAATTCTTCTGACATCACTGTCGCAATATTTTGAGGTTCGTAGCAACTTTTACGACATTACTGTCGCATTATTTTGAGGTTCGAAGCAACACTTACTACATGACTGTAAGCATCACTTTGAGGTTATTCGAAAGTTTCACTACATTACTGTTAGCATCATTTTAAGTTCATTAGCAATTCTTACTACATCACTGTCGCATCATTTTGAGATCATTAGCAATTCTTCTGACATCACTGTCACATTATTTTGAGGTTCGTAGCAACTCTTACTACATGACTGTCACAATCACTTTGAGGTTGTTCGAAACACTAACTACATTACTGTAAGCATCACTGACTTGATTAGCAACTATCACTACATTACGGTTAGCATCATTTTAAGTTCATTAGCAATTCTTCCGACATCACTGTCGCAATATTTTGAGGTTCGTAGCAACTTTTACTCCATTACTGTCGCATTATTTTGATGTTCGTAGCAACTCTTAGTACATGACTGTCAGCATCACTTTGAGGTTATTCGAAACTCTTACTACATTACTGTTAGCATCACTGAGTTGATTAGCAACTATCACTACATTACTGTTAGCATCATTTTGAGTTCATTAAAAATTCTTACGACATCACTGTCGCATCATTTTGAGATCATTAGCAATTCTTACGACATCACTGTTGCAATATTTTGAGGTTCGTAGCAACACTTACTACATGACTGTCAGCATCACTTTGAGGTTTTTTGAAACTTTCACTCCATTACTGTTACCATCATTTTGAGTTCATTAGCAATTCTTCCGACATCACTGTAGCATTATTTTGTGGTTTTTAGCAACTCTTACTCCATTACTGTCAGCATCATTTTTAGGTTATCCGCAACTCTAACCATATGACTGTCAGCATCACTTTGAGTTTATTGAAACTTTCACTACATTACTGTTAGCATCATTTTGAGTTCATTAGCAATTCTTCCGACATCACTGTCGCATTATTTTGAGGGTCGGAGCAACTCTTACTACATGACTGTCAGCATCACTTTGAGGTTATTTGAAACCTTCACGACATTACCGTAAGCATCATTTTGAGTTTAATAGCAATTCTTACTACATCACTGTCGCATTATTTTGAGGTTCGTAGCAACTTTCTCTGCATTACTGTTGCATTATTTTAAGGTTCGTAGCAACTCTTACTACATGACTGTCAGCATCACTTTGAGGTTATTTAAAACTTTCACTACATTACTGTTAGCATCATTTTGAGTTCATTAGCTCTTCTCACTACATCACTGTCGCATCATTTTGAGATCATTAGCAATTCTTCCGACATCACTGTCGCATTATTTTGAGGTTCGTAGCAACTCTTACTACTTGACTGTGATCATCACTTTGAGGTTATTTGAAACTTTCACTCCATTACTTTTAGCATCGTTTTGAGTTCATGAGCAATTCTTCCGACATCACTGTCGCATCATTTTGAGGTTAGTAGCAACTCTTACTACATTACTGTCAGCATCACTGAGTTTATTAGCAACTACCACTACGTTACTGTTAGCATCATCTTGAGGTTATTAGCAACTCTTACTAGATTACTGTCAGCATCATTTTTAGGTTACTTGCAACACTAACCACATGACTGTCAGCATCACTTTGAGGTTATTGAAACTTTCACTACATTACTGTTAGCATCATTTTGAGTTCATTAGCAATTCTTCCGACATCACTGTCGCATTATTTTGAAGTTCGTAGCAACTCTTACTACATGACTGTCACAATCACTTTGAGGTTGTTCGAAACACTTACTACATTACTGTAAGCATCACTGACTTGATTAGCAACTACCACTACATTACTGTAAGCATCATTTTAAGTTCATGAGCAATTCTTCCGACATCACTGTCGCAATATTTTGAGGTTCGTAGCAACTTTTACGACATTACTGTCGCATTATTTTGACGTTCGTAGCAACTCTTAGTACATGACTGTCAGCATCACTTTGAGGTTATTCGAAACTCTTACTGCATTACTGTAAGCATCACTGAGTTGATTATAAACTATCACTACATTACTGTTAGCATCATTTTGAGTTCATTAGCAATTCTTCCGACATCACTGTCGCAATATTTTGAGGTTCGTAGCAACTTTTACTACATTACTGTCGCATTATTTTGAGGGTCGTAGCAACACTTACTACATGACTGGAAGCATCACTTTGAGGTTATTCGAATTGTTCACTCCATTACTGTTAGCATCATTTTGAGTTCATTCGCAATTCTTCTGACATCACTGTCACATATTTTTGAGATCATTAGCAATTCTTTGACATCATTGTCGCATTATTTTGAGGTTCGTAGCAACTTTCATTGCATTACTGTTGCATTATTTAAAGGTTCGTAGCAACTCTAACCACATGACTGTCAGCAATACTTTGAGGTTTTTTGAAACTTTCACTCCATTACTGTTAGCATCATTTTGAGTTCATTAGCAATTTTTACTCCATCACTGTCACATCATTTTTAGATGATTAGCAATTCTTCCGACATCACTGTAGCATTATTTTGAGGTTTTTAGCAACTCTTACTACATTACTGTCAGCATCATTTTTAGGTTATCCGCAACTCTACCCATATGACTGTCAGCATCACTTTGAGTTTATTGAAACTTTCACTACATTACTGTTATCATCTTTTTGAGTTCATTAGCAATTCTTACTCCATCACTGTCGCATCATTTTGACATCATTAGCAATTCTTCCGACATCACAGTCGCATTATTTTGAGGGTCGGAGCAACTCTAACTACATGACTGTCACCATCACTTTGAGGTTATTTGAAACATTCATGACATTACTGTTAGCATCATTTTGAGTTTAATAGCAATTCTTCCGACATCACTGTCGCATTATTTTGAGGTTCGTAGCAACTTTCTCTGCATTACTGTTGCATTATTTTAAGGTTCGTAGCAACTCTTACTACATGACTGTCAGCATCACTTTGAGGTTATTTGAAACTTTCACTCCATTGCTGTTAACATCATTTTGAGTTCATTAGCAATTCTTACTACATCACTGTCGCATCATTTTGAGATCATTAGCAATTCTTCCGACATCACTGTCGCATTATTTTGAGGTTCGTAGCAACTCTTACTACTTGACTGTGATCATCACTTTGAGGTTATTTGAAACTTTCACTCCATTACTTTTAGCATCGTTTTGAGTTCATTAGCAATTCTTCCGACATCACTGTCGCATCATTTTGAGGTTATTAGCAACTCTTAATACATTACTGTCAGCCTCATTTTTAGGTTACTCGCAACTTTCACTACATTACTGTTAGCATCATTTTGAGTTTTTTAGCAATTCTTTCGACATCACTTTCGCATCATTTTGAGATCTTTAGCAATTCTTCCGACATCACTGTCGCATTATTTTGAGGTTCGTAGCAACTCCTACTACATGACTGTCAGCATCACTTTGAGGTTATTCGAAACTCTTACTACATTACTGTAAGCATCACTGAGTTGATTATCAACTATCACTACATTACTGTTAGCATCATTTTGAGTTCATTAGCAATTCTTCCGACATCACTGTCGCAATATTTTGAGGTTCGTAGCAACTTTTACTACATTACTGTCGCATTATTTTGAGGGTCGTAGCAACACTTACTACATGACTGTAAGCATCACTTTGAGGTTATTCGAATTGTTCACTCCATTACTGTTAGCATCATTTTGAGTTCATTAGCAATTCTTACTACATCACTGTCGCATCATTTTGAGATCATTAGCAATTCTTCCGACATCACTGTCGCAATATTTTGAGGTTCGTAGCAACTCTTACTACATTATTGTTGAATTATTTTAAGGTTCGTAGCAACTCTTACTACATTACTGTCAGCATCACTTTGAGTTTATTAGCAACTATCACTCCATTACTGTTAGCATCATTTTGAGATCATTAGCAATTCTTTGACATCATTGTCGCTTTATTTTTAGGTTCGTAGCAACTCTTACTACATGACTGTCAGCATCACTTTTAAAGTTGTTCGAAACACTTACTAAATTACTGTAAGCATCACTGAGTTTATTAGCAACTATCACTACGTTACTGTTAGCATCATTTTGAGTTCATTAGCAATTCTTACTACATGACTGTCAGCATCACTTTGAGGTTATTGAAACTTTCACTACATTACTGTTAGCATCATTTTGAGTTCATTAGCTATTCTTACTCCATCACTGTCGCATCATTTTGAGATCATTAGCAATTCTTCCGACATCACTGTCGCATTATTTTGAGGTTCGTAGCAACTCTTACTACACTACTGTTGCATTATTTTGAGGTTGTTCGAAAAACTTACTACATTACTGTAAGCATCACTGAGTTTATTTGCAACTATCACTACATTACTGTTAGCATCATTTTGAGTTTAATAGCAACTCTTACTACATTACTGTAAGCATCACTGAGTTTATTAGCAACTATCACTACTTTACTGTTAGCATCATTTTAGTTTAATAGCAACTCTTACTACATTACTGTAGCATCATTTTGAGGTTCGTGGCAACTCTCACTACATCCTGTAGCATCATTTTGAGGATTTTAGCAACTCTCACCACATCACTTCAGCATCATTTTTAGATTTTTAGCAACTCCTACTACATTACTGTAGCATCATTTTGAGGTTCGTAGCAACTCTCACGACATCACTGGAGCATCATTTTGAGGTTCGTAGCAACTCTCACTACATTACAGACAGCATCATTTTGAGGTTTTGAGCAACTCTCATCACATCACTTTAGCAACATTGTGAGATTTTAAGCAACTCTCACCACATCACTTTAGCATCATTTTGAGATTTTTAGCAACTCTTCCGACATCACTGTCGCAGCATTTTGAGGTTTTTAGCAACTCTCACTACATTACTATAGCATCATTTGGAGGATAGTAGCAACTCTCACCACATCACTGTAGCATCATTTTGAGGTTTTTAGCAACTTAATACATTACTGTAGCATCATTTTGAGGTTTCTAGCAACTCTAAATACATCACAAGAGCATCATTTTGAGGTTAGTAGCAACTCTCACTACATCACTGTAGCATCATTTTGAGGTTTTTAGCAACCAAATACTTTACTGTAGCATCATTTTCAGGATCGTAGCAACTCTCACTACATCACTGTAGCATCATTTTGAGGTTTTTAGCAACCTAATACATTACTGTAGCATCATTTTGAGGATCGTAGCAACTCTCACTACATCACTGTAGCATCATTTTGAGGTCCGTAGCAACTCTCACTACATCACTGTAGCATCATTTGGAGGATAGTCGCAACTCTCACCACATCACTGTCGCATCATTTTGAGTTTTTTGAGAAACTCTCACCACATCACTGTTGCATCATTTTGAGTTTTTTGAGAAACTCTCACCACATCACTGTTGCATCATTTTTAGATTTTAAGCAACTCTCACAACATCACTGTAGCATCATTTTGAGGTTCGTAGCAACTCTCACTACATCACTGTAGCATCATTTTGAGGTTCTTAACAACTCTCACTACATTACTGTCAGCATCATTTTGAGGTTTTAAGCAACTCTGACTGCATCACTGGAGCATCATTTTGAGGTCCGTAGCAACTCTCACTACATGACTGTAGCATCATTTGGAGATTTTAAGCAACTCTCACAACATCACTGTAGCATCATTTGGAGGATAGTAGCAACTCTCACCACATCACTGTCGCATCATTTTGAAATTTGAAGCAACTCTCACTACATCACTTTAGCATCATTTCTTAGATGAGTAGCAACTCTCACTATATCACTGGAGCATCATTTTGAGGTTTTTACCAACACTTACTACATCACTGTAGCATCATTTTGAGGTTCGTAGCAACTCTCACTACATGACTGTAGCATCATTTTGAGGTTCGTAGTAACTCTCACTACATTACTGACAGCATCATTTTGACTTTTTTTTTTTTTTAACTCTCAACACATCACTTTAGCATCATTTTTAGATTTTTAGCAACTCTTACTACATGACTGTAGCATCATTTTTAGGATCATAGCAACTCTCACTACATTACTGTAGCATCATTTTGAGGTTCGTGGCAACTCTCACTACATCATTGTAGCATCATTTTGAGATTTTTAGCAACACTTACAACATTACTGTAGCATTATTGAGGTTCGTAGCAAGTCTCACTACATTACTTACAGCATCATTTTTAGATTTTTAGCAACTCCTACTACATTACTGTAGCATCATTTTGAGGTTCGTAGCAACTCTCACGATATCACTTCAGCATCATTTTGAGATTTTTACCAACTCTTACTACATTACTGACACTATCATTTTGAGGTTTTTAGCAACTCTCACCACATCACTGTCGCATCATTTTGAGATTTTAAGCAACTCTCACTACATCACTGTAGCATCATTTGGAGGATAGTAGCAACTCTCACCACATCACTGTCGCATCATTTTAAGATTTTAAGAAACTCTCACCACATCACTGTAGCATCATTTTGAGATTTGAAGCAACTCTCACTAAATCACTTTGGCATCATTTCTTCGATTAGTAGCAATTCTCACTACATCACTGCAGCATCATTTTGAGGTTTTTCGCAACTTAATACATGACTGTAGCATCATTTTGAGTTTCGTAGCAACTCTCACTACATCACTGTAGCATCATTTTGAGGTTTTTAGCAACTTAATACATTACTGGAGCATAATTTTTAGGATCGTAGCAACTCTCACTACATCACTGTAGCATCATTTTGAGGTTTTAGCAACTTAATACATTACTTGAGCATCATTTTTAGGATCGTAGCAACTCTTACTACATTACTGTAGCATAATTTTGAGGTTCTTAGCAACTCTCACCACATTACTGTCGCATCATTTTGATGTTCGTAGCAACTCTCACTACATTACTATAGCATCATTTGGAGATTTTTAGCAACACTTACAACATTACTGTAGCATTATTGAGGTTCGTAGCAAGTCTCAGTACATTACTTACAGCATCATTTTTAGATTTTTAGCAACTCTCACTACATGAATGTCAGCATCATTTTAAGGTTTTAAGCAACTCTTACTGCATCACTGGAGCTTCATTTTGAGGTTCGTAGCAACTCTCACTACATCACTGGAGCATCATTTTGAGGTTTTTACCAACACTAAATACATCACTTTAGCATCATTTTGAGATTTTTAGCAACTCTCACTACATTACTGACAGCATCATTTTTAATTTTTTTGCAACTTTCACCACATCACTTGAGCATCATTTTGAGATTTTTAGCAACTCTTACTACATTACTGTAGCATCATTTTGAGGTTCGTAGCAACTCTCACTACATAACTGTAGCATCATTTTGAGGTTCGTAGCAACTCTCACTACATCACTGTAGCATCATTTTGAGGTTTTTAGCAACTTAATACATTACTGGAGCATCATTTTTTGGATCACAGAAACTCTCACCACATTACTGTAGCATCATTTTGAGGTTTGTGGCAACTCTCACCACATCACTTTAGCAACATTTTGAGATTTTTAGCAACACTTACAACATTACTGTAGCATTATTGAGGTTCGTAGCAAGTCTCACTACATTACTGACAGCATCATTTTTAGATTTTTAGCAACTCTCATCACATTACTTTAGCATCATTTTGAGGTTCGTAGCAACTCTCACTACATCACTGGAGCATCATTTTGAGGTTCGTAGCAACTCTCACTACATGACTTACAGCATCATTTTGAGATTTTTAGCAACTCTCATCACATCACTTTAGCATCATTTTGAGATTTTTAGCAACTCTCACCACATCACTGAAGCATCATTTTGAGATTTTTAGCAACTCTCACTACATCACTGGAGCATCATTTTGAGGTTTTTAGCAACTCTCCCTACATCACTGGAGCATCATTTCTTAGATTAGTAGCAACTCTCACTACATCACTGGAGCATCATTTTTAGGTTCGTTGCAACTCTCACTACATTACTGACAGCATCATTGTGAGGATTTTTGCAACTCTCGCCACATCACTTTACCATCATTTTGAGATTTTTAGCAACTCTTCTGACATCACTGTAGCAGCATTTTGAGTTTTTTAGCAACTTTCACTACTTCACTGTAGCATCATTTGGAGGATAGTAGCAACTCTCACCACATCACTGTCGCATCTTTTTAAGATTTTAAGAAACTCTCACCACATCACTGTAGCATCATTTTGAGGTTTTTAGCAACTTAATACATGACTGTAGCATCATTTTGAGGTTTTTAGCAAGTCTCACCACATCACTATAGCATCATTTTGAGATTTTTAGCAACTCTTACTACATCACTTTAGCATCATTTCTTAGATTAGTAGAAACTCTCACCACATCACTTTAGCATCATTTTGAGATTTTTAGCAACTCTTACTACATTACTTTAGCATCATTTTGAGGTTCATAGCAACTCTCACTACATAACTGTAGCATCATTTTGAGGATCGTAGCAACTCTCACTACATTACTGTAGCATCATTTTGAGGTTCTTAGTCACTCTCACCACATTTCTGTCACATCATTTTGAGGTTCGTGGCAACTCTCACTACATCAATGTAGCATCATTTTGAAGATTTTAGCAACTCTCACCACATCACTTTAGCATCATTTTGAGATTTTTAGCAACACTTACAACATTACTGTAGCATTATTGAGGTTCGTAGCAACTCTCACTACATAACTGTAGCATCATTTTGAGGTTCGAAGCAACTCTCACTACATCACTGTAGCATCATTTTGAGGTTTTTAGCAACTCTCACTACATCACCTTAGCATCATTTTGAGGTTTTTAGCAACTTAATACATTACTGGAGCATCATTTTTAGGATCGTAGCAACTCTCACTACATTACTGTAGCATCATTTTGAGGTTCCTAGCAACTCACGCCACATTACTGTCGTATCATTTCGAGCTTCGTAGCAACTCTCACGACATTACTGTAGCATCATTTTGAGGTTCCTAGCAACTCTCACAACATCACTGGGGCATCATTTTGAGGTTCATAGCAACTCTCACTACATTAATGGAGCATCATTTTTTAGGTTTTGAGCAACTCTCACTACATTACTGTAGCATCATTTTAAGATTTTAAGAAACTCTCACCACATCACTGTAGCATCATTTTGAGATTTTAAGCAACTCTCACCACATCACTTTAGCATCATTTTGAGGTTTTTAGCAACTTAATACATTACTGTAGCATCATTTTGAGGTTCGTAGAAACTCTTACAATACTACTCTAACATCATTTTTTAGGTTTCTAGCAACTCTAAATCCATCACAAGAGCATCATTTTGAGGTTAGTAGCAACTCTCACTTCATAACTGTCAGCATCATTTTAACGTTTTAAGCAACTCTCACTACATGACTGTGGAATCATTTTGAGGTTTAAAGCAACTCTTACCACATCACTCTAGCATCATTTATAGGTTCGTAGCAACTCTCACTTCATTACTGGAGCATCATTTTTAGGTTCGTAGCAACTCTCAATTCATCACTTTTGCATCATTTTGAGGTTTTTAGCAACTCTCACCACATCACTGACAGCATCATTTTGAGATTTTTAGCAACTCTTCCTCCATCACTGTAGCATCATTTTTAGGATAGTAGCAAATCTCACTTCATGACTGTCAGCATCATTTTGAGGTTCGTAGCAACTATTACCACATCACTGTCACATCATTTTGAGATTTTAAGCAACTCTCACTACATCACTGTAGCATCATTTGGAGGATAGTGGCAACTCTCACTACATCACTGTGGCATCATTTTTAAAGGTTTTAAGCAACTCTTACTGCATCACTGGAGCTTCATTTTGAGGTTCGTAGCAACTCTCACTACATAACTGTAGCATCATTTTGAGGATCGTAGCAACTCTCACTACATAACTGTAGCATCATTTTGAGGTTCGTAGCAACTCTCACTACATCACTGTAGCATCATTTTGAGGTTTTTAGCAACTTAATACATTACTGGAGCATCATTTTTAGGTTCGTTGCAACTCTCACTACATTACTGACAGCATCATTGTGAGGATTTTAGCAACTCTCGCCACATCACTTTACCATCATTTTGAGATTTTTAGCAACTCTTCTGACATCACTCTAGCAGCATTTTGAGGTTTTTAGCAACTTTCACTACTTCACTGTAGCATCATTTGGAGGATAGTAGCAACTCTCACCACATCACTGTCGCATCTTTTTAAGATTTTAAGAAACTCTCACCACATCACTGTAGCATCATTTTGAGGTTTTTAGCAACTTAATACATTACTGTAGCATCATTTTGAGGTTTTTAGCAAGTCTCACCACATCACTATAGCATCATTTTGAGATTTTTAGCAACTCTTACTACATCACTTTAGCATCATTTCTTAGATTAGTAGAAACTCTCACCACATCACTTTAGCATCATTTTGAGATTTTTAGCAACTCTCACTACATTACTGTAGCATCATTTTGAGGTTCATAGCAACTCTCACTACATAACTGTAGCATCATTTTGAGGTTCTTAGTCACTCTCACCACATTTCTGTCACATCATTTTGAGGTTCGTGGCAACTCTCACTACATCAATGTAGCATCATTTTGAAGATTTTACTAACTCTCACCACATCACTTTAGCATCATTTTGAAATTTTTAGCAACACTTACAACATTACTGTAGCATTATTGAGGTTCGTAGCAACTCTCACTACATAACTGTAGCATCATTTTGAGGTTCGTAGCAACTCTCACTACATCACTATAGCATCATTTTGAGGTTTTTAGCAACTCTCACTACATTACTGTAGCATCATTTTTTAGGTTCCTAGCAACTCACGCCACATTACTGTCGCATCATTTCGAGCTTCGTAGCAACTCTCACGACATTACTGTAGCATCATTTTGAGGTTCCTAGCAACTCTCACAACATCACTGGGGCATCATTTTGAGGTTCATAGCAACTCTCACTACATTACTGGAGCATCATTTTGAGGTTTTGAGCAACTCTCACTACATTACTGGAGCATCATTTTAAGATTTTAAGAAACTCTCACCACATCACTTTAGCATCATTTTGAGGTTTTTAGCAACTTAATACATTACTGTAGCATCATTTTGAGGTTCGTAGAAACTCTTACAATATTACTGTAACATCATTTTTTAGGTTTCTAGCAACTCTAAATCCATCACAAGAGCATCATTTTGAGGTTAGTAGCAACTCTCACTTCATAACTGTCAGCATCATTTTAACGTTTTAAGCAACTCTCACTACATGACTGTGGAATCATTTTGAGGTTTAAAGCAACTCTCACTACATTACTGTGGAAATCATTTTGAGGTTTAACGCAACTCTTACCACATCACTCTAGCATCATTTATAGGTTCGTAGCAACTCTCACTTCATTACTGGAGCATCATTTTTAGGTTCGTAGCAACTCTCAATTCATCAGTTTTGCATCATTTTGAGGTTTTTAGCAACTCTCACCACATCACTGACAGCATCGTTTTGAGATTTTTAGCAACTCTTCCTCCATCACTGTAGCATCATTTTTAGGATAGTAGCAAATCTCACTTCATTACTGTCAGCATCATTTTGAGGTTTGTTGCAACTATTACCACATCACTGTCACATCATTTTGAGATTTTAAGCAACTCTCACTACATCACTGTAGCATCATTTGGAGGATAGTAGCAACTCTCACTACATCACTGTAGCATCATTTGGAGGATAGTAGCAACTCTCACTACATCACTGTAGCATCATTTTTAAAGGTTTTAAGCAACTCTTACTGCATCACTGGAGC
The DNA here is from genome assembly GCF_037954235.1 of Aulostomus chinensis. Classification (NCBI taxonomy): domain Eukaryota; kingdom Metazoa; phylum Chordata; class Actinopteri; order Syngnathiformes; family Aulostomidae; genus Aulostomus; species Aulostomus chinensis. The sequence goes on along the minus strand of NC_141320.1, from coordinate 18,604,569 downwards.
TTCATTTTGAGGTTCGTAGCAACTCTCACGATATCACTGGAGAATCATTTTGAGATTTTTAGCAACTCTTACTGCATCACTTTAGCATCATTTGGAGGATAGTAGCAACTCTCACTACATTACTGTCAGCGTCATTTTGAGGTTGTAGCAACTCTCACTACATTACTGACAGCATCATTTTTAATTTTTTTGGAACTTTCACCACATCACTTGAGCATCATTTTGAGATTTTTAGCAACTCTTACTACATTACTGTAGCATCATTTTGAGGTTCGTAGCAACTCTCACTACATGACTGTAGCATCATTTTGAGGTTCGTAGCAACTCTCACTACATCACTGTAGCATCATTTTGAGGTTTTTAGCAACTTAATACATTACTGGAGCATCATTTTTAAGATCACAGAAACTCTCACCACATTACTGTAGCATCATTTTGAGGTTTGTGGCAACTCTCACCACATCACTTTAGCAACATTTTGAGATTTTTAGCAACACTTACAACATTACTGTAGCATTATTGAGGTTCGTAGCAAGTCTCACTACATTACTTACTGCATCATTTTTAGATTTTTAGCAACTCTCATCACATTACTTTAGCATCATTTTGAGGTTCGTAGCAACTCTCACTACATCACTGGAGCATCATTTTGAGGTTCGTAGCAACTCTCACTACATGACTGACAGCATCATTTTGAGATTTTTAGCAACTCTCATCACATCACTTTAGCATCATTTTGAGATTTTTAGCAACTCTCACTACATTACTGGAGCATCATTTTGAGGTTTTTAGCAACTCTCACTACATCACTGGAGCATCATTGTTAGGTTCGTTGCAACTCTCACTACATTACTGATAGCATCATTGTGAGGATTTTAGCAACTCTCGCCACATCACTTTACCATCATTTTGAGATTTTTAGCAACTCTTCTGACATCACTGTAGCAGCATTTTGAGGTTTTTAGCAACTTTCACTACTTCACTGTAGCATCATTTGGAGGATAGTAGCAACTCTCACCACATCACTGTCGCATCTTTTTAAGATTTTAAGAAACTCTCACCACATCACTGTAGCATCATTTTGAGGTTTTTAGCAACTTAATACATTACTGTGGCATCATTTTGAGGTTTTTAGCAAGTCTCACCACATCACTATAGCATCATTTTGAGATTTTTAGCAACTCTTACTACATCACTTTAGCATCATTTCTTAGATTAGTAGAAACTCTCACCACATCACTTTAGCATCATTTTGAGATTTTTAGCAACTCTTACTACATTACTGTAGCATCATTTTGAGGTTCATAGCAACTCTCACTACATAACTGTAGCATCATTTTGAGGATCGTAGCAACTCTCACTACATTACTGTAGCATCATTTTGAGGTTCTTAGTCACTCTCACCACATTTCTGTCACATCATTTTGAGGTTCGTGGCAACTCTCACTACATCAATGTAGCATCATTTTGAAGATTTAAGCAACTCTCACCACATCACTTTAGCATCATTTTGAGATTTTTAGCAACACTTACAACATTACTGTAGCATTATTGAGGTTCGTAGCAACTCTCACTACATTACTTACAGCATCATTTTTAGATTTTTAGCAACTCCTACTTCATTACTGTAGCATCATTTTGAGGTTCGTAGCAACTCTCACTACATCACTGGAGCATCATTTTGAGGTTTTTTGCAACTCTTACTACATCACTGTAGCATCATTTTTAGGTTTTTAGCAACTTAATACATTACTGGAGCATCATTTTGAGGTTCGTAACAACTCTAACTACATTACTGTCAGCATCATTTTGAGATTTTTAGCAACTTTTACTACATTACTGTAGCATCATTTTGAGGATAGTAGCAAATCTCACTTCATGACTGTCAGCATCATTTTTAGGTTCGTAGCAACTCTCAATTCATCACTTTCGCATCATTTTGAGGTTTTTAGCAACTCTCACCACATCACTTGAAGCATCATTTTGAGATTTTTAGCAACTCTTCCTACATCACTGTAGCATCATTTTGAGGATAGTAGCAAATCTCACTTCATGACTGTCAGCATAATTTTTAGGTTCGTAGCAACTCTCACTTCATCACTGTAGCATCATTTTGACGATCGTAGCAACTCTCACTACATCACTGTAGCATCATTTTGAGGTTCGTAGCAACTCACCACATTAGTGTCACATAATTTTTTTTAGGATTTTATCAACTCTCACCACATCACTTTAGCATCATTTTGACATTTTTAGCAACTCCTACTCTATTACTGTAGCATCATTTTGAGGTTCGTAGAAACTCTCACTACAATACTGTAGCATCATTTCTTAGGTTTGTAGCAATTCTTATTACATCACTGGAGCATCATTTCTTAGATTAGTAGCAACTCTCATTACATCACTGCAGCATCATTTTGTGATTCGTAGCAACTCTCACTACATTACTGTCAGCATCATTTTGATGTTTTTAGCAACTCTTACTACATCACTGTAGCATCATTTTGAGGTTCTTCACAACTCTCACTACATTACTGTCAGCATCATTTTGAGGTTTTTAGCAACTCTCACTACATCACTGGAGCATCATTTTCAGGTCCGTAGCAACTCTCACTACATAACTGTAGCATCATTTTGAGGTTCGTAGCAACTCTCACTACATCACTGTAGCATCATTTTGAGGTTTTTAGCAACTTAATACATTACTGGAGCATCATTTTTAGGATCACAGAAACTCTCACCACATTACTGTAGCATCATTTTGAGGTTTGTGGCAACTCTCACCACATCACTTTAGCAACATTTTGAGATTTTTAGCAACACTTACAACATTACTGTAGCATTATTGAGGTTCGTAGCAAGTCTCACTACATTACTTACTGCATCATTTTTAGATTTTTAGCAACTCTCATCACATTACTTTAGCATCATTTTGAGGTTCGTAGCAACTCTCACTACATCACTGGAGCATCATTTTGAGGTTCGTAGCAACTCTCACTACATGACTGACAGCATCATTTTGAGATTTTTAGCAACTCTCATCACATCACTTTAGCATCATTTTGAGATTTTTAGCAACTCTCACTACATTACTGGAGCATCATTTTGAGGTTTTTAGCAACTCTCACTACATCACTGGAGCATCATTGTTAGGTTCGTTGCAACTCTCACTACATTACTGACAGCATCATTGTGAGGATTTTAGCAACTCTCGCCACATCACTTTACCATCATTTTGAGATTTTTAGCAACTCTTCTGACATCACTGTAGCAGCATTTTGAGGTTTTTAGCAACTTTCACTACTTCACTGTAGCATCATTTGGAGGATAGTAGCAACTCTCACCACATCACTGTCGCATCTTTTTAAGATTTTAAGAAACTCTCACCACATCACTGTAGCATCATTTTGAGGTTTTTAGCAACTTAATACATTACTGTAGCATCATTTTGAGGTTTTTAGCAAGTCTCACCACATCACTATAGCATCATTTTGAGATTTTTAGCAACTCTTACTACATCACTTTAGCATCATTTCTTAGATTAGTAGAAACTCTCACCACATCACTTTAGCATCATTTTGAGATTTTTAGCAACTCTTACTACATTACTGTCGCATCATTTTGAGGTTCATAGCAACTCTCACTACATAACTGTAGCATCATTTTGAGGATCGTAGCAACTCTCACTACATTACTGTAGCATCATTTTGAGGTTCTTAGTCACTCTCACCACATTTCTGTCACATCATTTTGAGGTTCGTGGCAACTCTCACTACATCAATGTAGCATCATTTTGAAGATTTAAGCAACTCTCACCACATCACTTTAGCATCATTTTGAGATTTTTAGCAACACTTACAACATTACTGTAGCATTATTGAGGTTCGTAGCAACTCTCACTACATTACTTACAGCATCATTTTTAGATTTTTAGCAACTCCTACTTCATTACTGTAGCATCATTTTGAGGTTCGTAGCAACTCTCACTACATCACTGGAGCATCATTTTGAGGTTTTTTGCAACTCTTACTACATCACTGTAGCATCATTTTTAGGTTTTTAGCAACTTAATACATTACTGGAGCATCATTTTGAGGTTCGTAACAACTCTAACTACATTACTGTCAGCATCATTTTGAGATTTTTAGCAACTTTTACTACATTACTGTAGCATCATTTTGAGGATAGTAGCAAATCTCACTTCATGACTGTCAGCATCATTTTTAGGTTCGTAGCAACTCTCAATTCATCACTTTCGCATCATTTTGAGGTTTTTAGCAACTCTCACCACATCACTTGAAGCATCATTTTGAGATTTTTAGCAACTCTTCCTTCATCACTGTAGCATCATTTTGAGGATAGTAGCAAATCTCACTTCATGACTGTCAGCATAATTTTTAGGTTCGTAGCAACTCTCACTTCATCACTGTAGCATCATTTTGACGATCGTAGCAACTCTCACTACATCACTGTAGCATCATTTTGAGGTTCGTAGCAACTCACCACATTAGTGTCACATAATTTTTTTTAGGATTTTATCAACTCTCACCACATCACTTTAGCATCATTTTGACATTTTTAGCAACTCCTACTCTATTACTGTAGCATCATTTTGAGGTTCGTAGAAACTCTCACTACAATACTGTAGCATCATTTCTTAGGTTTGTAGCAATTCTTATTACATCACTGGAGCATCATTTCTTAGATTAGTAGCAACTCTCATTACATCACTGCAGCATCATTTTGTGATTCGTAGCAACTCTCACTACATTACTGTCAGCATCATTTTGATGTTTTTAGCAACTCTTACTACATCACTGTAGCATCATTTTGAGGTTCTTCACAACTCTCACTACATTACTGTCAGCATCATTTTGAGGTTTTTAGCAACTCTCACTACATCACTGGAGCATCATTTTCAGGTCCGTAGCAACTCTCACTACATCACTGTCGCATCATTTTGAGATTTTAAGCAACTCTCACTCCATCACTGTAGCATCATTTTGAGGATAGTAGCAACTCTCACCACATCACTGTCGCATCATTTTGAGTTTGTAAAGAAACTCTCACCACATCACTGTCGCATCATTTTGAGATTTTAAGCAACTCTCACTACATCACTGGAGCATCATTTTGAGGTTCGTAGCAACTCTCACTACATCACTGTCAGCATCATTTTTAGCATAGTAGCAACTCTCACTACATCACTGTAGCATAATTTCTTAGGTTTTTAGCAACTGTCATTACATCACTTTAGCATCATTTTGAAATATGTAGCAACTCTCATGACAGCACTGAAGCATCATTTTGAGATTAGTAGCAACTCTCACAACATCACTGTAGCATCATTTACAGGTTTCTAGCAACTCTCACTACATCACTGTAGCATCATTTTGAGGTTTTAAGCAGCTCACTACATCACTGGAGCATCATTTTTAGGTTTTTAGCAACCCTCATTACATCACTTTAGCATCATTTTTAGTTTAATAGCAACTCTCACGACATCACTATAAGCATCATTTTGAGGTTAGTCGCAACTCTCGCTACATTACTGTCAGCATCATTTTTAGATTTTTAGCAACTCTCACTCCATCACTGTATCATCATTTTGAGGTTTTAAGCAACTCACTACATCACTGGAGCATCATTTTGAGGTTTTTAGCAACTCACCACATCACTGGAGCATCATTTTGAGGTTTTTAGCAACTCTCACGACATCACTATAAGCATCATTTTGAGGTTAGTCGCAACTCTCACTACATCACTGTCAGCATCATTTCTTAGGTTTTTAGCAACTGTCATTACATCACTCTAAGCATCATTTTGAGGTTAGTAGCAACTGTAATTACATCATAGTCAGCATCATTTTGAGGTTCGTAGCAACTCTCACCACATTACTGTTGTATCATTTCTTAGGTCCGTAGCAACTCTCACTACATCACTGTAGCATCATTTTGAGATTTTAAGCAACTCTCACTCCATCACTGTAGCATCATTTTGAGGATAGTAGCAACTCTCACCACATCACTGTAGCATCATTTTGAGGTACGTAGCAACTCTCACTACATCACTGTCGCATCATTTTGAGATTAGTAGCAACTCTCACCACATCACTGTAGCATCATTTTGAGGTACGTAGCAACTCTCACTACATCACTGTCGCATCATTTTGAGATTAGTAGCAACTCTCACCACATCACTTTAGCATAATTTTGAGATTAGTAGCAACTCTCACCACATCACTGTAGCATCATTTCTTAGGTTTTTAGCAACTCTAACCACATCACTGTAGCCTTATTTTGAGATTTTTAGCAACTATCACTACATCAATGTAACATCATTTTGAGATTAGTAGCAACTCTCATTACATCACTTTAGCATCATTTTGAGGTTAGTCGCAACTCTCACTACATCACTGACAGCATCATTTTTAGGATCGTAGCAACTCTCATTACATCACTGTAGCATCATTTTGAGGTCTTTAGCAACTCTCACCCCATCACTGTAGCATCATTTCTTAGTTGAGAAGAAACTCTCATTTCATCACTTTAGCATCATTTTGATCTTAGTCGCAAGTCTTACTGTATTATTGACAGCATCATTTTGAGTTTTGTAGCAACTCTCACTACATCACTGGAGCATCATTTTATCCTTGAGATTGGGGACCAATAATTTTATTGTCCATTTTGGGGACATGTACTGTACACACACACACAGATTTATGAAAGTCACTTTCAGGTGCCTGAAATTCCTTTGGGGACTAAAGTCTAGAAAAGTAATTTCAACATTTGTGTGTACTTTGTTTATTGATGATAAGATTTACACCGACCAAGTCAGCCATATTGGCACCACAATCCAATTGGCATGTCAATAAACATCACCCAATAAACCAGGTCTTCTGTCTCAATGTATGTCACTGAAACATACTGTATTGTATTGCCTCACACTTACAGCATACAAGGATGCATGGCGTGGGTGGAACTGCCTGAATCTCTTCTGCAATGGAAGTTTGGTCAACCGTGTGGAACATTCCTGCACGATCCCCTTTGAGTGTGAAAGTAGCATCAACACAGCACCACGTGGTCCACCAGCAGCTTGGATTTCTGGTCCTTGTCTTGTAGTTCCACTTGACTTCTCCAAGGGAAGAGACTGCAAATAGTCAAGAACTCTGGGAAATTTGGTGGCTGTGGCCTCCTCAAATTCCACATTGATGTGGACACCAGTTCAAAGTTTGAAGTGCAGTTATCAACTCTGCACTGAAGTTGTTTTGTTCAAGGATAAATGATTTCCATTGTCCAATGATTATTTTACATTCCAATCCTCTAAAGTGATGGACTGATATTGTAAATATGTAGAAATTCTCTATTGTTCAAAGTACAGATTCTGTGTTTATACATTGTTGTAGTTTTTATACTTGGAGAAATCAGAATCTAACAGGAAATCACTGTAGAAAGTTGGCTCAGTTTCATAAAGTAACAACTAAATAGCTTCAATTGACAGCGATTGACCTTAAACTTGGCTATTTTGATGGACTATGCTTGCTTTTCCACTGTCAAATGAACTTTTTAATGGGAAATTCCTGCTCATAGACTGGTTTGTTTCATAAATGAACCAGTAAGAGCCCTGAACTTAGAGAAGAACCTGAAAGGTCCTTGTTCTTCATGTGTTTTTACGTGATGGGCCTGTTTTCCTGCAATTGAATGCACATTTATCAACACTAAATGGACTGTAATTTAATGAGTCCGGCCTGTGAAACCTGCTGTGTATTTTTACAGTTTATTCCATGTAATTTTGTGGAACAGTTCATTACTGTAATTTGACGGTATTCGTCTGGAAACTCTGCTGACTGACTTTTTACTGTTTTTTTTCTAGTTTTTTTTTTACAGTGTACACAGAGGTCTGGTGGTTGAGCCGGGGCATTTTTACAAGCTGCTACCCGCATTCAAAAGACAAAACGGTCCCAGAGCTGATTGACCCAGAATGGAAATGGCACCTCGCATTTTGTGTTTGTGCCCCACAACATTGTCTGGCAGACAGTTGACCTGTCAATCACACACAGAGTCCCGCCCCCACACAGCTGAGAAACGCAGCTCTGAGCAGCTGCCCCAGTCACACAGAAGATAGACGCGTTTCCTGGTTGGCGAGTGCAGACACAACTTCTCTGAGTGCAGGATTCACTTCTCTCATTGCTGTTTGTTCACTGTTGAGGTTTTATTCCTCCACCAACCTGCTTCTGTCTGGAAAGAAACAAATAACTGGAGTGCTGCACATCAACAGACTTGGAGTTTGGACACGGACGAATGAAGTTTGGCTTTTTGTTTCTTCCATCAGATCAGAGCTGATAGGAAAAACAATCAGGTGGTTTTATTAAACCAGCAGTGAGCTGGACTTCAGCCCAGGTCCTCAGTCCCACTGTCAGTTCACTTCAACATGAACCAATAAAATCCAACCCTCACCTGGCCTGGAAATAAATAACAATTACATAACAATAACTCCTTTATTTCTCTCCTGTTCAGGTCCAGTTGGACTCACTCATCTCTATGTGGTAGGATTTCACTTCATGAGTTCAGAAGCATCTTCACATGAGACGCTGGTTCCTCACATTGATTGATCGTTGAATTCTGTCTTTGATCTCTGAATTCTGTGTTTGATGTCTGAATTCTATGTGTGATGTCGGAATTCTGTGTTTGATCTCTGGGTTCTGAGCATTGATCTCCTGCTTCAGTCTTTGATCTCTGACTGATTCTAAACTCATCAAAGGATCACATCAGCATCTTGCTCCAGACTCCAGATGGTGATTTTACCAAGTGCACCATAGTCCTTGTTGCTGTCTGCTGTTGGGTCACAGCAAAGTAAGGAAACAGCCTGACGGTCCTCAGGAGGAAATTCAACAACCTCCAAAGATGGAGGTGAATCTAGACCTGCTCATGTTGGCTGTCCTTGATGAACTTGGGCGGTACTCTGGTGCAGGGATGAGGTCATGGAGCTGATCTGGGAGCAGTCCTGATGTTAAATGATGGGATGAAGGACAGTGTGGAGGCAAAATGGACAAAATGTGTCAACATCAAATAAAATTGTAAACCTGTTTGAAGTCTTACTTTGTGTCTGATGGCCATTTTTAAAATCACTAATGATTTTTTGACTGAACGTCCTGGATCCTGTGGTGCCTGATGAGGAGACAACTTGAGTACAGAGTTGGAGAAGAGGGTTTTTGGAGGGGAGATGATTTTTGCAGTGCTACAAGTCAATAAAATGTCATCATGTTTCAAAATGTCCTCACTAAGATGGTTATTAATCCCTCATTCTCAGCTGCTACAGCCTTTAAAGAAACCCTTTGACTGGTGGATCTAACAAAGATCAGATGTTGTCTCCTCTAGAACATCAACAGCTTAACGTTGTGGGCAGGACTCCTACCTGAGCAGGGAGACCCCAATGGATTTCTAGTCCTGATAGGGAGAGGGAGCCTCCTGGGTCACGGAGAGGGGAACCTGATAGGGAGTGGGACGACCCGCCCATTGTGGGTGATTGACAGGGCAGGTTTGATCTATGTTTTCATTTTCAAAAGTAATTTTGAACATTTGTGGAAAGTTAGCCCACCTTGATCATGGAGAAGATGTCTTCTGATAGTTAATCGACTGTTGTCACATTTAAGGATCACTTTAGCTGACAAGATGAAGGCTACACAGGTCCAGCTGGAGATACCGGGGATTGAACCCAGGGCCTCACACATGCTCAGCATGCGCTCTACCACTGAGCTACATCCCCTCTGGTAGAGTCACTGTTTAACTGGTGAATGAATTTCCAGTTGATTTTAGGAAACCTAGAAGTTCCTCAGGTGCCATCAATCTTAAGTCACTCCTTCACTTTGTGTGTGGTTCAAAGTCAGTGGTTTCATCAGAGCTCAACAACAGAACAAGCTGAAGTCTTCTGGAGAACGAGGGCACCGATCCCACCACCTCTCACATGCTAAGCTAGCGCTCTACCATTGAGCTCCTTCCTCTGCTCAGCAACATAACAGATAATGCAGGTTGACCTTCAGGCTGCTGGGAGGTCAACACCTGAAATATTTCCAGGATTCTGTTGTGTTGGTAGAAACAGTTTGAGGGAAGAAAACCCTCAAACATGATGATGTCATTATTGAAGGCTTTACTGCTCCAAACCTTTGCTTGTTCTTCTGTGGTTGTGAGAGGTTCTGAGTGATGAATGGAAACTGAAGGTTTAGGCATCAGTTCAAAGTAGCAGGAGCTTAAGGGGACATTTCAGATTTGTTGAAGTTGAGTCCTACTGCCTTCTTGTTCATGATGATGGTGATGTCAGAGTTCTTGCTCAGAACGATCCATGCTGTTCCTCCTATTAGTTCTGGAAAGTTGGAGCAAAACGTCATGCAGGGTCACAGGGTCACGTGTTTTGTGTTATCAGCAGATTTAATCTATAGAGTGAGTGACGTGTGGTGTGTTTGTCAGGAGCTTAAAGACCAAAGTTGTTGATGCACAAGAGAAGTACACACGTCAAAGCTGCTTCATTTTAATGAGTGAAACTGAACATTAAGAGAAGAGTGACAACAAAAATGGAGTCAAGAAGTCTTCTTCAAAACACACACACACACACACACACACACACACTCACATAGTCATATACGTGCAGTCAAATGCCAGTAAATTCTGAGTATTTTTGAATCCATTTTCATTTCACTCTTCTCTTTATGTTGCCCCCTGCTGGACAATAGGTTTAAGGTTAATGTGGAAAAAAAGCAGACAATAAATACGACTGAACTATTATTGAAATGCCGGCGACTTCATTCGATCTGAAAGTTCATTGTTGACCAAACAGACACTGATACAACAGGCTTAAAGTCTACCTCCATCGGCTAAAGATGCCCCTGGATCATAAAGCACAGCTCGACTGCTGGCTAACATGCAGGCGTGGGCCTATCACTGAAATCAGCAGTCATGAAAAACTGTGCTAGGCCTCCAGACCCAAGCTTGAAGAGGTTTGAAAACTGGACCCAGGAGAATTTTAACTGAAAACCCCTGCTCTGGAGGATCTGAGGGATGCATGACTGCCCTCTGTTGACCCGTTTAATACAGGAATATCTGAGAAGTACTGAGGACGGCAAAGGGTGCTGATTGGCCAGCAGCCCCACACAGGTCAAAGGTCACCCCCACGGCGGACCAGTTTATTATAATAGTCACGACACCATCCGTTACAGTTGGGTTGGGTTCAGGCTCTTCAGCGCTTCTTATTTTTCCGTGAGCTCCTCCAGCTGCTGGTCCGTCTCTCCTCTTTTCTTTCTCTTCTGCTTACTTTTTTGTTTCTTTGTTCTTTAACTTGAAACAGAACTTCTCCTCTCCCCCTTTTCACGGTCACAATACTGTTGACCTCCCGTGAGCCTTGAATCTCCATCCTGACCAGCGGAGAGAAGCCCCCTTGTGCCTGAGAAGTTCCTGACTGTGGTGAGCTGCCTTGCTCCTCCTCAGGTCTTCATGGTGGCTTTCTGCTGGACTGTTGTTGAAGGGAACATGGCATCCTATCATTTTCAGCTCTGACATCTGGACAGTGGACAGATGTGACATCATCATGGTCTCACTGCCTGCTTTGTTCATGGATCAATGGAACGTTGTGTTGGAACCTTTATTGTAGAACTGCTATGAGCTGAGAGCTCAGTGTTGTTGGAACAACGCAGCTCCACATAGGACTGATGTGATGAAGAGGTTTTTATTGAGCTGAAGCTGGAGAGCAACAATCAAAATGGAGCAGCAAACATAATGTCTGGTCTCTCTCTCTTCTCTTCCCCACCTCTCTGTCTCCTCTCCTCCCTCCCCTCCATCTCTCTCCAGCCCTTTTTAGACAGAAAATGTGCCAAATTTGCCGTCTTGTCTGTGTGAAATGGAGGCGTAATATTCCTCTTTTTGAAAAGACACCCCTTGGTGGGCATCAACACTTGATGTGATGTGCAGCTCACACAACCTCAGTCATTGACAACGCAATGACTGAGGTTGGCAGAGCGGGGCAACAACAGACTCTTGAACTGAAACCCAAGATGGAAACCATCTCGGAGCAGTTGGCCGCTCTGCAAAGAGGAGAGTGATGTTGAAGACCAGAAATTTAACTTTACAATTTGGATTGGACTGAAAGAGAAGACAGATTGGAATGTGTGCTCCTCCGCCCAAACCCACAGCTTCCTTATCGGCTGCCCCATTGTTTATCCTCCAGGAGAACTCCTTCTGCCTTGGTGACGTAAATGGCGCGTACTATCCTCCCCTCCCCCATGTGTTCCTGACCCCTGCCTCTGCCCTCTCCACCTCCCTTGGGGTGGCAGCGCCGACCTTGTAGTCTGGCTGCAGGCCTCACTCTCACTTGCCTCCATTGGGACAACGGACTGTTCAAGTTCAGCGTACATACACAACAAATGTATATGTGCTGTCGTTAATTCTGAAGTGTACCATTATTACGATTAAACTGTGCATTCAGGGAACATTAAAGTGGTTTCAATCGTATTCATCAGGTTGATTTCAGTTTGTAGACGTTAATGATAAATCTTCTATACAAACCAAAGTTAAACATGGTGTTCCTCAAGGTTCAGTGCTGGGGCCAATACTCTTCACTTTATGTATGCTTCCTTTAGGTCATATTATTGGGAAACAGTCCATAAATTTCCATTGTTACACAGATGATACTCAATTATATTTATCAATAAAGCTGGATGAAGGCCAGCAGTTGTCTAAAACTCCATGTATGAGTTCCATCTAGGCTGGACTTTTGTAGTTTATTATCAGGCTGCACCAACAAGTGATTAAAGACTTGACAGCTGCACATGTATTGACAGGAACCAGGAAGAGAAACCATCGTAACAATAACATACACTCATGTAAGATAGTCTGAAGACACTCAAAGATAATTCAGTGTTTGATCAGTGATCAATACGTCAATATAAAGATCAGTAAGTGGTACCAGGTGGATCTTTCCATGGTGACCTCAGAGAAAATAAGATCAGCCCCCTCACCGTCATATCCAATGATGGCTCCATTATGTCAGGTTAACTGAGTTCATTTCCTGCTGCATTATCTGAAAAACGCTTTCTAAAACCAGAACCTCCAAGTTGGGTCTGAACGACCATGATAAATTGCATTATCTACTCAGTTTGAGTCACACCAACACAGAATGGACAAAGGACATTTTTCTGTTGTGTTGTTTCATGTTTTCCTGATCTGGGAAGATTTGCAAGACAAATGTCTCTCAAGTGTGTGTTCTCCTCATGAGTGTGTTTACATGCAGGCTTCCTCTTGTGACAACTGATGTCATTGGAAACCATCTTGAGGACATTTGGAGAAAGTTCAATCTTTTAGCTGCAGGTACAGTGACTTACAACACTGCAACAACAACAAAAACACCCCTCCACAAACACTCTTGTCCAACATTTGTGCCCAAATTTTCTCCTCATGAGGCATCAAATCACTACAAAAACTGCCATTAAATTGATCTGGTTGGCACTGGTATTTGTTCTTGCTGCATCATCGTCCAGCCTCCAACCAGAGGTCCCTCAGTTATCATGGAGCCACAGGTGGAGTCTGGATTCTTTTCTGGAATGAGACGGCAATGAGAGTCCTGCCAAGTGACATCACTGACATGAATGGATGACTTCAGTCACATGACTGGATGACTTCAGTCACATGACTGGATGACTTCAGTCACATGACTGGATGACAGTGTAGATGCCAATGTAGAGGTTGGGGAAATCGTCTCTGAGAATCAAGCTTGAACCCACGCCCTCCTTGTCCTTCAAAAACCCAAACAGCAACCATCAGTCTCCCTCCAATCCTGTACTTGGTTCAATGTTGCTGTTCCATTTTGCAGCAGTAGGTGTCGCTGTGATACCAGGTTCAGTTCAAGAGTCCCAACTCCAGCTCATGTTGGTGACCTCAGTGGCAGGTAAAATGGTGCTTCAGTAGATCATGTGATCAACTCATGTGTGTCCTCACTGCTCCACAGGTTTGTCAAATGTTCTGTAAAATAGTTGGACCCAGCAGAGCTGCTAGATTAGGAGTTGATGGAGTCGTTGCAGATACCAGGGTCCAGTTCCATCCTCACTACCCCTGGTGACCATGTCAAAGTGTCCTTGAGTGAGATACTGAACCCCCAAATACTTCTGATGAGTAGATTGGCTCCTTGCATGGCAGCCTTCAGCATCAGTGTGTGAGTGTGTGAATGAGAGGACATTGTTCAGCTCCTTGAGTGCTGCTGAGGTAGAAAGGCTCTGTACAAACTGAGTCCTTTTACCATTTCTTTCCTACTTCTAGCAGCGCTGTCGTCACTTCCTGTGACCGTGGAAGGAAGGGGTCCCCCTTCAGAATAAGTTTGATATCATGATGTTACTTCCTCTTCAACATGCCTTTAGCAGACCAACTCAGAGAACAGCTCAGTGAGGTAGTGTGGCCGAGTGGTCTAAGGCGCTGGATTTAGGCTCCAGTCTCTGAGGAGGCGTGGGTTCAAATCCCACCACTGCCATCATGTCCCAGGTCACTGGAGAGGTGTGGCAGGTTTCTCACAGCCTCTCCTCTCTCTTCCACTGAGGTCTTCAAACCTGTGACCAGAAGAAGAATCCTCCTGTGAGTCCACAGACCTGAGCATCGCTGCTCTGACTACTAGGTTACCGCCTGGTTATCAGAGTGAAGTCATGGTGAGGTAGTCAGTTGTTCATTTTGTTTTATGACAGAGGCCTCATTGTGAATTAAATAATTTTAATTCTTTACTTGAAGTTTCACGCTGTTTCGATTGAAAAAGGCGAGTTCCTGGAGAAGATCTTCTAGGGGTCCAGGTTAAAGCGGTGCCCCAGCTGGCACCAGGTGCTGACCCAGGTCCTGCATGGGAGATACTGTCAGTTCTGTTCTGCCCTGCTCACAACCACAGGCTGGTGTTGAGGCCTGCAGCAACCAGGGAGTATAAAGGCTGGTCATTGTGGCAGTGGGAGGAGTCAAAATGAAGACAGACCAATGAGAGCAGGACGTTACTGGAGAAGTCATCCATCCACTTTCTATTCTTATCCTTTAAGGGTCACGGGGGGGGGGGGTGATCCCAGGTGACATTGTTCAAGAGGCAGGGTTCACCCTGGACAGGTCACCAGTCCATCAGGAGAAATGAGGTGGTCGGCATCATGCAACCTAAACTAAAACATTAGTCAGATCAAATTCAGATTAAAGCAAGAGTCTCCAGATCAAAGTCAGAATTCCTGATGATGTCATCAGGGCTTTGACAGTAGCTAGAATTCTGTCTTTGATCTCAGGAGGACATGAAAGAAACCCAATTGAGGAAAGTAGAGGAGAACATTCAGCTTCATTAGAAACACTTGAACTGTTGAACAGTAGAATTTGTTTGAAACAGTTTACAACACTGAGTGACAGGTTTGAAGAGGGAAGAGTTTTCTACTTTAAATTTAAATCTAACTTCAAAGTCGTCAAGTCAATTTTATTTATTTTGTGCCAAATCCCAACAGAAGTTATCTCATGACACTTTACAAGTTTATCTAATGAGACAGGTACCCTGGAAGGTATCACCTTGGCCCCCAGCACCACCCTAAGGAACCTAGGAGTTCTCTTTGATCAGGATCTGTCCTTTCATGCCCACATTCAGCAAATTTCGAGGACTGCTTTCTTTCATTTGTGAAACATTGCTGAGACCAGACACATCCTGTCTCAAAAAGATGCAGAAGAACTAGTCCATGCCTTTGTCACTTCCAGGCTGGATTACTGCAATTCCCTCCTATCAGGCTGCACCAGGAGGTCCCTAAAGACTCTCCAGCTGGTCCAGAACGCTGCTGCCTGACTAGAACTAGTAGAAGAGACCATGTCTCTCCTGTACTGGCCTCTCTGCATGGCTCCCTGTCAAATTTAGAAGAGAATTCAAAATTCTCCTTCTACCATCAAAGTCCTCAACAGTCAGGCTCCTTCATACCTGACAGAGCTCCTAGTCCCCTATTATCCAGCTAGAACCCTTCACTCCCAGGATGCAGGGTTACTGTTGGTTCCTGGAGTTCTAAAAGTAGAATGGAGCCAGAGCCTTCAGCTATCAGGCTCCCCTCCTGTGGAACCGTCTCCCAGTTTCAGTCCAGGATGCAGACACCCTCTTGACCTATAAGAGCAGACGAAAGACCTTCCTTTTTGATCAGGCTTATAGTTGGGCTGCTTAGGCTGGCCCTTAGATATGCTGCTAAAGGCTTAGACTGCTGGGGGATCTCCCATGGTGCACTGGGCTTCTCTCTCCTCCTCTCTGTCCTCCTATATTTGTCATACATAAATCATACTCATATGTATTACTAACTCGTCTCCTTCTCCAGAGCCTTCAGGCTCCCCTCATCCCAGATCCTGGTGCTGCTGGAGGAGGCTGCAGACCTGAAGAGGCTCAAGCTGCCACCCGTAGCTCCACCTTCTCACCGTCTGTTCATCAGTCTCTTCACTTCTCTCTCTCTTTATCTCTGTCCCACTCTTTCCTTCTGCATATCTGTCTTCCTCCATTATCTGTCTTTGTCTCTGCCCCGCTCTCCTGCTCTCTTTCCCTCCAACCGGTCAAAGCAGAAGGCCGTCCCCACTGATCCTGGATCTGCTCGACGTTCCTGTCTGTTAAAAGGAAGGTTTTTGTCGCCGCTGTTGCAGGATGTGCTGCTGGTGGAGAATTGTTGGGTGGAGGTTCATTGAAGGAGTTTGGTGCTGGACCTGCTCTACTAGTAAAGAGTCATGAGAGAACTTTTGTTGTGATTTGGCGCAATACAAATAAAACTGACTTGACCAGTGTTATTTGTAGTCTTTTGTTAATTGCATGCCACATGAAATTATTATTGGTCACTTTTCTAGCGACTGTCTCACAGTAGCAAGACAAGAACACTTCTACTTTTGATGATGACAGTTTGTTCAACACTAAACTTCATCCAGTACCATGTTGTCAAACACTGGAACCTCCACAGCACCTGAACAGGGACTTGAACCCTGGACCCTCAGATTAAATGTCTGATGCTCTACCGTCTGAGCTCCTCAGGCTCTTTCTACAGCATTGAGACAGGAACAGAAACACCTGTGAAGGTCAAACTGATGCTTTCTTGACTTGTTCAGTCCTCCATGTTAAAGTCCACCATGCTTTTGATTGGCTCTGATTCTCTGTGGCAAAATCCAACAAGAGGCTCCAAAAATGTCCTGAATGTCACAAGAATGCACAGGACAAGATGTTAGTTTCCTTCATGTCTGCAGTTCCTCCACTGGAAAGTAAAGTCAATGCTGCTCCTCTGCTGAAACCTGGGATCGGACCAGGGACCTTTAGATCTTCAGTCTAACGCTCTCCCAACTGAGCTGGTTCAGTTCTGAGGGAGGGCCCTGCTTCTCTCATTTATAATCTCTTCCACTCTCACTGGACCTTAGAGAGGATTGGAGCTTCTGAAGTCCTGACACAAATCAAACCAGGGACTTTGAACTACACAGTGAAGGAGTTGGTCATCAAGGTCGATGGCAGCTTATTAAGTTCTATCTTTGATCAAATATAAGAAATGTAAATGAATTCAACATTGATTGCATTTCCCTCCTTTCTTTGGTGCCCTCAGACTTTCTGAGAACTGTAGGAGGAACTGCTCTCTGTTCTGTGTTTGTTCTGCTCAATGGAGGAAGGAACCAAGGACCGAAGCTCTAAGTTTTCCAGTTCCTACATCAGTGAATGGACTTTCTGTGCTGCAAGGAGCCAAAGCTACAAAGGAGGATTACAGAGTTTGTCCTTGCAGGAGTCAGTGACTTCATAGGGTCTAACAAAGGGTTGGACCTGAATGAGACAGTCACCCTTCAACATGGGGCCATGGCAGAGTGAACCAAGAACTCTACAATGGGGGTGAGAGTGGAGCCATGATGGATTCACACTTCATCACCTCCACCATCATGTGGACCACCTGATCACCTCTCCCTCAACCTCTAATTAACTCATTCCCTGACCGGGAATCGAACTCAGGCCATGGCGGTGAGAGTGCCAAATCCTAGCCACTTGACCATCAGGGACCACACTGAGCTCTCCAACAACAGAGACTATAGACAATGACTCAAGAACACAGGACTCTGTGGTCTCAGCTTGAGATGCAGAGGGTCCACCAAGACCACCAGACACCTCAGCCCCCTAAAGACAGTCCACCCCCAGGATCAGCTTCTATCACTCAGTGGTCCAGAACCATTATGGAGCCTGATCAGGAATGTGAGCAAAGCTCTTGGAACAGGCCTGCTGCCACCACAACTAAGATCCTGCAGGTCACTAGAAACTCCAGTGTCCAGCTGACAAGTGGACGTTCCTCTGATCTGTGGTGGTGCTGAGTTTAGCAAACACTTCCAACAAGAAGATGAAGGAGGCCATCAACTCCTCCAAGCTCAACATCTATACTGGCTTTACTGGGAGATCAGGAGGTCAAAGCAGACCTTCCCCCTCCACCTCAGATGGTTTCTACTCACAGAGATGAGGGACCAGTTCAAACCAGCTCCCTGGAGCTCCCTTAAGCCATTGTCCCCCTCAGCTAACATCTGGATCTGGACCTGCACCGGTGCTGACTTGTGTCTTGAGTCCCCAGAGTTTGTTGAACCAGAGAAGCTTCAACTGGTGGCGGTCGTACAACCAAGCGTGAAGGTGAGCCTGCATTGTCTGATCTGGAGCTAACAGGAATTAGCAAGTTAGCGACTGTTCTAGAGTTGCTGCTGAGTTGAATTTGAATTTATTTGTTAAAAGGTTCCAGTTTCTATGAGGTCAGGGAAGATTGGTGTGGATCTAAAGGTCCCTGTTGATCCCAGGACATTGTTTTGACTCATTTGAACATTTTCAAACCCTCGTTGCTCAGATTTTACATGAATTTGATCATGACTTCAGACAAATGTTCTGTTTATTAATTAAATAATCACTTTAGTTATGAATTTAGTGAGTCAACCAGACTTGGTCAAAGATAAAAGTTAGTCTGGTTATTATTCAGTTTCCAGTCAGTAGGGACACACACACACACACACACACACACACACACACACACACACAGCCTGTCTTCAGTATAAAATGGTCTGTCACGTTCTCTCACGTTGGAAGATTTCTCTGACTCCATTGTGAATACAGAGATTCTTCATCTGCCACTTGAGTCTTGATCCACTGATTCCTCTGATCCACCTCTTTCTGCTCCAACAAGGCTGACATGGATCAGGTGGGTCCATGTCATCCAATCAGGAGGTTTCTCCTCTCAGTTAATTTTCTTCATCCCAGTTTAGATTGATTCTTCTCAGCCTGATGAAGGAGCATCTGATCAGGTGTTTGGCTGCTTGTTGGTTGTAATTCCATAGATTTTAATCTCAGATGTTATAGAATTAATAATGCAATGGCAGTCCTGCCAAGTGACATCAGTCACATGACAGGATGGCCCAGTCATGTGACTGAAGGAGCTGAGAGCTCCTACACATCATTGTTGATGGTGTCTTCCACTGTAGTCAGCAGCCACAACTCCTCTATCAACACCTGTCAGAGACCTGCTGGAGGCCCCACTGAGGTTTGAACTGGGATCACTGGATTCAGAGTCCAGAGTGCTCACCATTCCACCATGGAACCATCAAAGATGAAACAAGTGAGACAAACTATGGCACTAATCATGTATGAGGGACTGCAGTGGTTTTCTGGATCTAATTTCCACAAACAAATGATGATTTGGGTAAAGGTCTGACAAAGTCTGACAAACCTACCCTGATTTTTTCACAAACAAATGATAATTTTTAGACAGTGAGACAGTGCTCTTATTTTGGAGGGCCATCAGGATGTGAAATATCCCAGACCTCTGAGATCAGAGTGTTCACTTTGATCTCAGGGTCCTGAATTTGGAGGTTCTTCCTTTGGTCTCCAAGTTCTAACTCCCATCTGCTGAATCCTTTTTTTAATGAGCTCCTCAGACCCTGATGATGTCAGGAAGAAATCCAGACATTCAGTTCTCATCTCAGCTGTTCTGACTGAGACGTCAAGCAGTCAGGAAAAAAGTGTTACGACTCAAAGTGGGACCTTTACAGGAGCTAACAAAGTGTCTTTTTTCCTAAACTACTTGAGGAACTGGTTAAACCAGTAAAATATGCATTTCTGTGTGCAGACCAGTGAGGAGCCTGGGTGAGTGGAAGGATGTTTACCACCAACACAGAACCCAGACTTTAGTCATGTGATGAGATGGAGACTCTGATGATGAAGTTAATGGACAAAATGTGAATTGAAGGATGAACACAAATGGGTTTTTGAACCAAACACATTTCTTCAGCAGACTTTGATCCAACATTGAAGTTAGAGTTTGGTGGCTGCTCCATGTTGGAGGAAACCAGGCGATGTTGGACTGTCACAGGGAAGCTCTTTTGCCTCCTCTGCTGCCAGTTCAACCACTCACTCCCATCAGTGGAGAGCAGCTTCAACTGGGTTTGGAATGTACCACTGTGGATGCATAGGAATGTGGAGAAAATGTCCTTTGTCAGAAGTGGGATTTGAACCCACGCCTCCAGGAGAGACTGCGACCTGAACGCAGCGCCTTAGACCGCTCGGCCATCCTGACAGAAACTGAAAGTTGGAGACTGAATTACTTCACTGACAAAGTAGAATTTTTGTTAACATTAAACACACAGTCTGTGTTCATGGCAGGAAGAAATGAATGTGTGTGTGTGTGTGTGTGTGTGTGTGTGTGTGTGTGTGTGTGTGTGTGTGTGTGTGTGTGTGTGTGTCAAGTCACAACAAAAGTTCTCTCATGACTCTTTACTAGTAGAGCAGGTCCAGCACCAAACTCCTTCAATGAATCTACATCAACAATTCTCCACCAGCAGCACATCCTGCAACAGTGGTGATGAAAACCTTCCTTTTAACAGGCAGGAACGTGGAGCAGATCCAGGATCAGTGGGGACGGCCTTCTGCTTTGACCGGTTGGGGGGAAAGAGAGCAGGAGAGCAGGGCAGAGACAAAGACAGATAAGGCTCTCCTAAAACAAGGCCTGTTCAGTCAATGGTAGAGCAGAGTGGCGCAGAGGAAGCGTGCTGGGCCCGTAACCCAGAGGTGAACCTAACTTTCGAATAACCTCAAAGTGATGCTGAGAGTCATGTAGTAAGAGTTGCTACGAACCTAAAAAAAATGCGACAGTAATGTAGGAAAAGTTGCTACGAACCTCAAAATATTGCGACAGTGATGTCGGAAGAAATGCTAATGAACTAAAAATGATGCTAACAGTAATGTAGTGATAGTTGCTAATCAATTCAGTGATGCTTACAGTAATGTAGTAAGTGTTTCGAATAACCTCAAAGTGACGCTTACAGTCATGTAGTAAGAGTTGCTACGAACCTCAAAATAATGCGACAGTAATGTAGTAAAAGTTGCTACGAACCTCAAAATATTGCGACAGTGATGTCGGAAGAATTGCTAATGAACTCAAGATGATGCTAACAGTCATGTAGCGATAGTTGCTAAGAAACTCAGTGATGCTTACAGTAATGTAGGAAGAGTTTCGAACAACCTCAAAGTGATGCTGACAGTAATTTAGTAAGAGTTGCTAATGAACTCAATTTAATGCTACAGTGATGTCGTGAGAATTGCTCAACAACTCAAAATGATGCTAACAGTAATGTAGTGATAGTTGCTAATAAACTCAAAGTGATGCTGACAGTAATGTAGTAAGAGTTGCTACGAACCTTAAAATAATGCAACAATAATGTAGTAAGAGTTGCTACGAACATCAAAATATTGCGACAGTGATGTCGGAAGAATTGCTAATGATCTCAAAATGATGCGACAGTGATGTAGTAAGAATTGCTAATGAACTCAAAATGATGCTAACAGTAATGGAGTGAAACTTTCGAATAACCTCAAAGTGATGCTGACAGTCATGTAGTAAGAGTTGCTACGAACCTCAAAATATTGCGACAGTGATGTCGGAAGAACTGCTAATGATCTCAAAATGATGTGACAGTGATGTAGTAAGAATTGCTAATGAACTTAAAATGATGCTAACAGTCATGTAGTGATAGTTGCTAAGAAACTCAGTGATGCTTACAGTAATGTAGTAAGAGTTGCTACGAACCTTAAAATAATGCAACAATAATGTAGTAAGAGTTGCTACGAACCTCAAAATATTGCGACAGTGATGTAGTAAGAATTGCTAATGAACTCAAAATGATGCTAACAGTAATGGAGTGAAACTTTCAAATAACCTCAAAGTGCTACTTACAGTTATGTAGTAAGTGTTGCTACGAACCTCAAAATAATGCAACAGTAATGTAGTAAAAGTTGCTACGAACCTCAAAATATTGCGAAAGTGATGTCGGAAGAATTGCTAATGAACTCAAGATGATGCTAACAGTAATGTAGTGATAGTTGCAAAGAAACTCAGTGATGCTTACAGTAATGTAGGAAGAGTTTCGAACAACCTCAAAGTGATGCTGACAGTCATTTAGTAAGAGTTGCTAATGAACTCAATTCAATGCTACAGTGATGTCGTGAGAATTACTCATGAACTCAAAATGATGCTGACAGTAATGTAGTAAGAGTTGCTACGAACCTCAAAATATTGCGACAGTGATGTCGGAAGAACTGCTAATGATCTCAAAATGATGTGACAGTGATGTAGTAAGAATTGCTAATGAACTTAAAATGATGCTAACAGTAATGTAGTGATACTTGCTAAGAAACTCAGTGATGCTTACAGAAATGTAGTAAGAGTTGCTACGAACCTTAAAATAATGCAACAATAATGTAGTAAGAGATGCTACGAACCTCAAAATATTGCGACAGTGATGTAGTAAGAATTGCTAATGAACTCAAAATGATGCTAACAGTAATGGAGTGA
The DNA here is from genome assembly GCF_037954235.1 of Aulostomus chinensis. Lineage (NCBI taxonomy): Eukaryota > Metazoa > Chordata > Actinopteri > Syngnathiformes > Aulostomidae > Aulostomus > Aulostomus chinensis. The sequence continues at coordinate 18,581,732 of NC_141320.1, read as the reverse complement.
AACTTTCGAATAACCTCAAAGTGATGCTGACAGTCATGTAGTAAGAGTTGCTACGAACCTCAAAATAATGTGACAGTGATGTCGGAAGAATTGCTAATGATGTCAAAATGATGCGACAGTGATGTAGTAAGAGTTGCTACGAACCTCAAAATAATGTGACAGTGATGTCGGAAGAATTGCTAATGATGTCAAAATGATGCGACAGTGATGTAGTAAAAGTTGCTACGAACCTCAAAATATTGCGACAGTGATGTCGGAAGAATTGCTAATGAACTCAAGATGATGCTAACAGTAATGTAGTGATAGTTGCTAAGAAACTCAGTGATGCTTACAGTAATGTAGTAAGAGTTTCGAACAACCTCAAAGTGATGCTGACAGTCATTTAGTCAGAGTTGCTAATGAACTCAATTTAATGCTCCAGTGATGTCGTGAGAATTGCTCATAAACTCAAAATGATGCTAACAGTAATGTAGTGATAGTTGCTAATAAACTCAGTGATGCTTACAGCAATGTAGTAAGTGTTTCGAATAACCTCAAAGTGATGCTTACAGTCATGTAGTAAGTGTTGCTACGAACCTCAAAATATTGCAACAGTGATGTCGGAAGAATTGCTAATGAACTCAAAATGATGCTAACAGTCATGTAGTGATAGTTGCTAAGAAACTCAGTGATGCTTACAGTAATGTAGTAAGAGTTTCGAACAACCTCAAAGTGATGCTGACAGTCATTTAGTAAGAGTTGCTAATGAACTCAGTTCAGTGCTACAGTGATTTTGTGAGAATTGCTCAACAACTCAAAATGATGCTAACAGTAATGTAGTGATAGTTGCTAATAAACTCAAAGTGATGCTGACAGTAATGTAGTAAGAGTTGCTAGGAACCTTAAAATAATGCAACAATAATGTAGTAAGAGTTGCTACGAACATCAAAATATTGCGACAGTGATGTCGGAAGAATTGCTAATGATCTCAAAATGATGCGACAGTGATGTAGTAAGAATTGCTAATGAACTCAAAATGATGCTAACAGTAATGGAGTGAAACTTTCGAATAACCTCAAAGTGATGCTGACAGTCATGTAGTAAGAGTTGCTACGAACCTCAAAATATTGCGACAGTGATGTCGGAAGAAATGCTAATGATCTCAAAATGATGTGACAGTGATGTAGTAAGAATTGCTAATGAACTTAAAATGATGCTAACAGTCATGTAGTGATAGTTGCTAAGAAACTCAGTGATGCTTACAGTAATGTAGTAAGAGTTGCTACGAACCTTAAAATAATGCAACAATAATGTAGTAAGAGTTGCTACGAACCTCAAAATATTGCGACAGTGATGTAGTAAGAATTGCTAATGAACTCAAAATGATGCTAACAGTAATGGAGTGAAACTTTCAAATAACCTCAAAGTGATACTTACAGTTATGTAGTAAGTGTTGCTACGAACCTCAAAATAATGCAACAGTAATGTAGTAAAAGTTGCTACGAACCTCAAAATATTGCGAAAGTGATGTCGGAAGAATTGCTAATGAACTCAAGATGATGCTAACAGTAATGTAGTGATAGTTGCAAAGAAACTCAGTGATGCTTACAGTAATGTAGGAAGAGTTTCGAACAACCTCAAAGTGATGCTGACAGTCATTTAGTAAGAGTTGCTAATGAACTCAATTCAATGCTACAGTGATGTCGTGAGAATTACTCATGAACTCAAAATGATGCTGACAGTAATGTAGTAAGAGTTGCTACGAACCTCAAAATATTGCGACAGTGATGTCGGAAGAACTGCTAATGATCTCAAAATGATGTGACAGTGATGTCGGAAGAATTGCTAATGAACTCAAGATGATGCTAACAGTAATGTAGTGATAGTTGCTAAGAAACTCAGTGATGCTTACAGTAATGTAGTAAGAGTTTCGAACAACCTCAAAGTGATGCTGACAGTCATTTAGTAAGAGTTGCTATGAACCTTAAAATAATGCAACAATAATGTAGTAAGAGTTGCTACGAACCTCAAAATAATGTGACAGTGATGTCAGAAGAATTGCTAATGATGTCAAAATGATGCGACAGTGATTTAGTAAGAATTGCTAATGAACTCAAAATGATGCTAACTGTAATGGAGTGAAACTTTCGAATAACCTCAAAGTGATGCTGACAGTCATGTAGTAAGAGTTGCTACGAACCTCAAAATAATGCGACAGTCATGTAGTAAAAGTTGCTACGAACCTCAAAATATTGCGACAGTGATGTCGGAAGAATTGCTAATGAACTCAAGATGATGCTAACAGTAATGTAGTGATAGTTGCTAATCAACTCAGTGATGCTTACAGTAATGTAGTAAGTGTTTCGAATAACCTCAAAGTGATGCTGACAGTCATGTAGTAAGAGTTGCTACAAACCTCAAAATAATGCGAAAGTAATGTAGTAAAAGTTGCTACGAACCTCAAAATATTGCGACAGTGATGTCGGAAGAATTGCAAATTAACTCAAGATGATGCTAACAATAATGTAGTGATAGTTGCTAAGAAACTCAGTGATGCTTACAGAAATGTAGGAAGAGTTTCGAACAACCTAAAAGTGATGCTGACAGTCATTTAGTAAGAGTTGCTAATGAACTCAGTTCAATGCTACAGTGATTTCGTGAGAATTGTTTAACAACTCAAAATGATGCTAACAGTCATGTAGTGATAGTTGCTAATAAACTCAAAGTGATGCTGACAGTAATGTAGTAAGAGTTGCTAATGAACTTAAAATGATGCAACAATAATGTAGTAAGAGTTGCTACGAACCTCAAAATATTGCGACAGTGATGTCGGAAGAATTGCTAATGATCTCAAAATGATGCGACAGTGATGTAGTAGAATTGCTAATGAACTCAAAATGATGCTAACAGTAATGGAGTGAAACTTTCGAATAACGTCAAAGTGATGCTGACAGTCATGTAGTAAGAGTTGCTACGAACCTCAAAATAATGCAACAATAATGTAGTAAGAGTTGCTACGAACCTCAAAATATTGCGACAGTGATGTCTGAAGAATTGCTAATGATGTCAAAATGATGCGACAGTGATGTAGTAAAAGTTGCTACGAACCTCAAAATATTGCGACAGTGATGTCGGAAGAATTGCTAATGAACTCAAGATGATGCTAACAGTAATGTAGTGATAGTTGCTAAGAAACTCAGTGATGCTTACAGTAATGTAGGAAGAGTTTCGAACAACCTCAAAGTGATGCTGACAGTCATTTAGTAAGAGTTGCTAATGAACTCAATTTAATGCTACAGTGATGTCGTGAGAATTGCTCAACAACTCAAAATGATGCTAACAGTATTGAAATGATAGTTGCGAATAAACTCAAAGTGATGCTGACAGTAATGGAGTAAGAGTTGCTACGAACCTTAAAATAATGCAACAATAATGTAGTAAGAGTTGCTACGAACCTCAAAATATTGCGACAGTGATGTCGGAATAATTGCTAATGATCTCAAAATGATGCGACAGTGATGTAGTAAGAATTGCAAATGAACTCAAAATGATGCTAACAGTAATGGAGTGAAACTTTCGAATAACCTCAAAGTGATGCTGACAGTCATGTAGTAAGAGTTGCTACGAACCTCAAAATAATGTGACAGTAATGTAGTAAAAGTTGCTACGAACCTCAAAATAATGCGACAGTAATGTAGTAAGAGTTGCTACGAACCTCAAAATATTGCGACAGTGATGTCGGAAGAAATGCTAATGAACTCAAAATGATGCTAACAGTAATGTAGTGATAGTTGCTAATCAACTCAGTGATGCTTACAGCAATGTAGTAAGTGTTTCGAATAACCTTAAAGTGATGCTTACAGTCATGTAGTAAGTGTTGCTACGAACCTCAAAATGTTGCAACAGTGATGTCGGAAGAATTGCTAATGAACTCAAGATGATGCTAACAGTAATGTAGTGATAGTTGCTAAGAAACTCAGTGATGCTTACAGTAATGTAGTAAGAGTTTCGAACAACCTCAAAGTGATGCTGACAGTCATTTAGTAAGAGTTGCTAATGAACTCAGTTCAGTGCTACAGTGATTTTTTGAGAATTGCTCAACAACTCAAAATGATGCTAACAGTAATGTAGTGATAGTTGCTAATAAACTCAAAGTGATGCTGACAGTAATGTAGTAAGAGTTGCTAGGAACCTTAAAATAATGCAACAATAATGTAGTAAGAGTTGCTACGAACCTCAAAATAATGTGAGTGTGATGTCGGAAGAATTGCTAATGATCTCAAAATGATGCGACAGTGATGTAGTAAGAATTGCTAATGAACTCAAAATGATGATAACAGTAATGGAGTGAAACTTTCGAATAACCTCAAAGTGATGCTAACAGTCATGTAGTAAGTGTTGCTACGAACCTCAAAATATTGCGACAGTGATGTCGGAAGAATTGCTAATGAACTCAAGATGATGCTAACAGTAATGTAGTGATAGTTGCTAAGAAACTCAGTGATGCTTACAGTAATGTAGTAAGAGTTTCGAACAACCTCAAAGTGATGCTGACAGTCATTTAGTCAGAGTTGCTAATGAACTCAATTTAATGCTCCAGTGATGTCGTGAGAATTGCTCATAAACTCAAAATGATGCTAACAGTAATGTAGTGATAGTTGCTAATAAACTCAGTGATGCTTACAGCAATGTAGTAAGTGTTTCGAATAACCTCAAAGTGATGCTTACAGTCATGTAGTAAGTGTTGCTACGAACCTCAAAATATTGCAACAGTGATGTCGGAAGAATTGCTAATGAACTCAAAATGATGCTAACAGTAATGTAGTGATAGTTGCTAAGAAACTCAGTGATGCTTACAGTAATGTAGTAAGAGTTTCGAACAACCTCAAAGTGATGCTGACAGTCATTTAGTAAGAGTTGCTAATGAACTCAGTTCAGTGCTACAGTGATTTTGTGAGAATTGCTCAACAACTCAAAATGATGCTAACAGTAATGTAGTGATAGTTGCTAATAAACTCAAAGTGATGCTGACAGTAATGTAGTAAGAGTTGCTCGGAACCTTAAAATAATGCAACAATAATGTAGTAAGAGTTGCTACGAACCTCAAAATAATGTGAGTGTGATGTCGGAAGAATTGCTAATGATCTCAAAATGATGCGACAGTGATGGAGTAAGAATTGCTAATGAACTCAAAATGATGATAACAGTAATGGAGTGAAACTTTCGAATAACCTCAAAGTGATGCTAACAGTCATGTAGTAAGTGTTGCTACGAACCTCAAAATATTGCGACAGTGATGTCGGAAGAATTGCTAATGAACTCAAGATGATGCTAACAGTAATGTAGTGATAGTTGCTAAGAAACTCAGTGATGCTTACAGTAATGTAGTAAGAGTTTCGAACAACCTCAAAGTGATGCTGACAGTCATTTAGTAAGAGTTGCTATGAACCTTAAAATAATGCAACAATAATGTAGTAAGAGTTGCTACGAACCTCAAAATAATGTGACAGAGATGTCAGAAGAATTGCTAATGATGTCAAAATGATGCGACAGTGATTTAGTAAGAATTGCTAATGAACTCAAAATGATGCTAACTGTAATGGAGTGAAACTTTCGAATAACCTCAAAGTGATGCTGACAGTCATGTAGTAAGAGTTGCTACGAACCTCAAAATAATGCGACAGTCATGTAGTAAAAGTTGCTACGAACCTCAAAATATTGCGACAGTGATGTCGGAAGAATTGCTAATGAACTCAAGATGATGCTAACAGTAATGTAGTGATAGTTGCTAATCAACTCAGTGATGCTTACAGTAATGTAGTAAGTGTTTCGAATAACCTCAAAGTGATGCTTACAGTCATGTAGTAAGAGTTGCTACAAACCTCAAAATAATGCGAAAGTAATGTAGTAAAAGTTGCTACGAACCTCAAAATATTGCGACAGTGATGTCGGAAGAATTGCAAATGAACTCAAGATGATGCTAACAATAATGTAGTGATAGTTGCTAAGAAACTCAGTGATGCTTACAGAAATGTAGGAAGAGTTTCGAACAACCTAAAAGTGATGCTGACAGTCATTTAGTAAGAGTTGCTAATGAACTCAGTTCAATGCTACAGTGATTTCGTGAGAATTGTTTAACAACTCAAAATGATGCTAACAGTCATGTAGTGATAGTTGCTAATAAACTCAAAGTGATGCTGACAGTAATGTAGTAAGAGTTGCTTATGAACTTAAAATGATGCAACAATAATGTAGTAAGAGTTGCTACGAACCTCAAAATATTGCGACAGTGATGTCGGAAGAATTGCTAATGATCTCAAAATGATGCGACAGTGATGTAGTAGAATTGCTAATGAACTCAAAATGATGCTAACAGTAATGGAGTGAAACTTTCGAATAACCTCAAAGTGATGCTGACAGTCATGTAGTAAGAGTTGCTACGAACCTCAAAATAATGCAACAATAATGTAGTAAGAGTTGCTACGAACCTCAAAATATTGCGACAGTGATGTCTGAAGAATTGCTAATGATGTCAAAATGATGCGACAGTGATGTAGTAAAAGTTGCTACGAACCTCAAAATATTGCGACAGTGATGTCGGAAGAATTGCTAATGAACTCAAGATGATGCTAACAGTAATGTAGTGATAGTTGCTAAGAAACTCAGTGATGCTTACAGTAATGTAGGAAGAGTTTCGAACAACCTCAAAGTGATGCTGACAGTCATTTAGTAAGAGTTGCTAATGAACTCAATTTAATGCTACAGTGATGTCGTGAGAATTGCTCAACAACTCAAAATGATGCTAACAGTATTGAAATGATAGTTGCGAATAAACTCAAAGTGATGCTGACAGTAATGGAGTAAGAGTTGCTACGAACCTTAAAATAATGCAACAATAATGTAGTAAGAGTTGCTACGAACCTCAAAATATTGCGACAGTGATGTCGGAATAATTGCTAATGATCTCAAAATGATGCGACAGTGATGTAGTAAGAATTGCAAATGAACTCAAAATGATGCTAACAGTAATGGAGTGAAACTTTCGAATAACCTCAAAGTGATGCTGACAGTCATGTAGTAAGAGTTGCTACGAACCTCAAAATAATGTGACAGTAATGTAGTAAAAGTTGCTACGAACCTCAAAATAATGCGACAGTAATGTAGTAAGAGTTGCTACGAACCTCAAAATATTGCGACAGTGATGTCGGAAGAAATGCTAATGAACTCAAAATGATGCTAACAGTAATGTAGTGATAGTTGCTAATCAACTCAGTGATGCTTACAGCAATGTAGTAAGTGTTTCGAATAACCTTAAAGTGATGCTTACAGTCATGTAGTAAGTGTTGCTACGAACCTCAAAATGTTGCAACAGTGATGTCGGAAGAATTGCTAATGAACTCAAGATGATGCTAACAGTAATGTAGTGATAGTTGCTAAGAAACTCAGTGATGCTTACAGTAATGTAGTAAGAGTTTCGAACAACCTCAAAGTGATGCTGACAGTCATTTAGTAAGAGTTGCTAATGAACTCAGTTCAGTGCTACAGTGATTTTTTGAGAATTGCTCAACAACTCAAAATGATGCTAACAGTAATGTAGTGATAGTTGCTAATAAACTCAAAGTGATGCTGACAGTAATGTAGTAAGAGTTGCTAGGAACCTTAAAATAATGCAACAATAATGTAGTAAGAGTTGCTACGAACCTCAAAATAATGTGAGTGTGATGTCGGAAGAATTGCTAATGATCTCAAAATGATGCGACAGTGATGTAGTAAGAATTGCTAATGAACTCAAAATGATGATAACAGTAATGGAGTGAAACTTTCGAATAACCTCAAAGTGATGCTAACAGTCATGTAGTAAGTGTTGCTACGAACCTCAAAATATTGCGACAGTGATGTCGGAAGAATTGCTAATGAACTCAAGATGATGCTAACAGTAATGTAGTGATAGTTGCTAAGAAACTCAGTGATGCTTACAGTAATGTAGTAAGAGTTTCGAACAACCTCAAAGTGATCCTGACAGTCATTTAGTAAGAGTTGCTACGAACCTTAAAATAATGCAACAATAATGTAGTAAGAGTTGCTACGAACCTCAAAAAAATGTGACAGTGATGTCAGAAGAATTGCTAATGATGTCAAAATGATGCGACAGTGACGTAGTAAGAGTTGCTACGAACCTCAAAATATTGCGACAGTGATGTCGGAAGAACTGCTAATGATCTCAAAATGATGTGACAGTGATGTAGTAAGAATTGCTAATGAACTTAAAATGATGCTAACAGTCATGTAGTGATAGTTTCTAAGAAACTCAGTGATGCTTATAGTAATGTAGTAAGAGTTGCTACGAACCTTAAAATAATGCAACAATAATGTAGTAAGAGTTGCTACGAACCTCAAAATATTGCGACAGTGATGTCGGAAGAATTGCTAATGATGTCAAAATGATGCGACAGTGATGTTGTAAAAGTTGCTACGAACCTCAAAATATTGCGACAGTGATGTCGGAAGAATTGCTAATGAACTCAAAATGATGCTAACAGTAATGTAGTGATAGTTGCTAATCAACTCAGTGATGCTTACAGCAATGTAGTAAGTGTTTCGAATAACCTTAAAGTGATGCTTACAGTCATGTAGTAAGTGTTGCTACGAACCTCAAAATGTTGCAACAGTGATGTCGGAAGAATTGCTAATGAACTCAAGATGATGCTAACAGTAATGTAGTGATAGTTGCTAAGAAACTCAGTGATGCTTACAGTAATGTAGTAAGAGTTTCGAACAACCTCAAAGTGATGCTGACAGTCATTTAGTAAGAGTTGCTAATGAACTCAGTTCAGTGCTACAGTGATTTTTTGAGAATTGCTCAACAACTCAAAATGATGCCAACAGTAATGTAGTGATAGTTGCTAATAAACTCAAAATGATGCTGACAGTAATGTAGTAAGAGTTGCTAGGAACCTTAAAATAATGCAACAATAATGTAGTAAGAGTTGCTACGAACCTCAAAATAATGTGAGTGTGATGTCGGAAGAATTGCTAATGATCTCAAAATGATGCGACAGTGATGTAGTAAGAATTGCTAATGAACTCAAAATGATGATAACAGTAATGGAGTGAAACTTTCGAATAACCTCAAAGTGATGCTAACAGTCATTTAGTAAGAGTTGCTACGAACCTTAAAATAATGCAACAATAATGTAGTAAGAGTTGCTACGAACCTCAAAATAATGTGACAGTGATGTCAGAAGAATTGCTAATGATGTCAAAATGATGCGACAGTGATGTAGTAAGAGTTGCAACGAACCTCAAAATATTGCGACAGTGATGTCGGAAGAACTGCTAATGATCTCAAAATGATGTGACAGTGATGTAGTAAGAATTGCTAATGAAGTTAAAATGATGCTAACAGTCATGTAGTGATAGTTTCTAAGAAACTCAGTGATGCTTACAGTAATGTAGTAAGAGTTGCTACGAACCTTAAAATAATGCAACAATAATGTAGTAAGAGTTGCTACGAACCTCAAAATATTGCGACAGTGATGTCGGAATAATTGCTAATGATGTCAAAATGATGCGACAGTGATGTAGTAAAAGTTGCTACGAACCTCAAAATATTGCGACAGTGAAGTCGGAAGAATTGCTAATGAACTCAAAATGATGCTAACAGTAATGTAGTGATAGTTGCTAATCAACTCAGTGATGCTTACAGCAATGTAGTAAGTGTTTCGAATAACCTTAAAGTGATGCTTACAGTCATGTAGTAAGTGTTGCTACGAACCTCAAAATGTTGCAACAGTGATGTCGGAAGAATTGCTAATGAACTCAAGATGATGCTAACAGTAATGTAGTGATAGTTGCTAAGAAACTCAGTGATGCTTACAGTAATGTAGTAAGAGTTTCGAACAACCTCAAAGTGATGCTGACAGTCATTTAGTAAGAGTTGCTAATGAACTCAGTTCAGTGCTACAGTGATTTTGTGAGAATTGCTCAACAACTCAAAATGATGCTAACAGTAATGTAGTGATAGTTGCTAATAAACTCAAAGTGATGCTGACAGTAATGTAGTAAGAGTTGCTACGAACCTTAAAATAATGCAACAGTAATGTAGTAAGAGTTGCTAGGAACCTTAAAATAATGCAAAAATAATGTAGTAAGAGTTGCTACGAACCCCAAAATAATGTGAGTGTGATGTCGGAAGAATTGCTAATGATCTCAAAATGATGCGACAGTGATGTAGCACGAATTGCTAATGAACTCAAAATGATGATAACAGTAATGGAGTGAAACTTTCGTATAACCTCAAAGTGATGCTAAAAGTCATGTAGTAAGTCTTGCTACGAACCTCAAAATATTGCGACAGTGATGTCGGAAGAATTGCTCATGAACTCAAGATGATGCTAACAGTAATGTAGTGATAGTTGCTAAGAAACTCAGTGATGCTTACAGTCATGTAGTAAGAGTTGCTACGAACCTCAAAATAATGTGACAGTAATGTAGTAAAAGTTGCTACGAACCTCAAAATAATGCGACAGTAATGTAGTAAAAGTTGCTACGAACCTCAAAATATTGCGACAGTGATGTCGGAAGAAATGCTAATGAACTCAAAATGATGCTAACAGTAATGTAGTGATAGTTGCTAATCAACTCAGTGATGCTTACAGCAATGTAGTAAGTGTTTCGAATAACCTCAAAGTGATGCTTACAGTCATGTAGTAAGTGTTGCTACGAACCTCAAAATATTGCAACAGTGATGTCGGAAGAATTGCTAATGAACTCAAGATGATGCTAACAGTAATGTAGTGATAGTTGCTAAGAAACTCAGTGATGCTTACAGTAATGTAGTAAGAGTTTCGAACAACCTCAAAGTGATGCTGACAGTCATTTAGTAAGAGTTGCTAATGAACTCAGTTCAGTGCTACAGTGATTTTGTGAGAATTGCTCAACAACTCAAAATGATGCTAACAGTAATGTAGTGATAGTTGCTAATAAACTCAAAGTGATGCTGACAGTAATGTAGTAAGAGTTGCTAGGAACCTTAAAATAATGCAAAAATAATGTAGTAAGAGTTGCTACGAACCCCAAAATAATGTGAGTGTGATGTCGGAAGAATTGCTAATGATCTCAAAATGATGCGACAGTGATGTAGCACGAATTGCTAATGAACTCAAAATGATGATAACAGTAATGGAGTGAAACTTTCGTATAACCTCAAAGTGATGCTAAAAGTCATGTAGTAAGTCTTGCTACGAACCTCAAAATATTGCGACAGTGATGTCGGAAGAATTGCTAATGAACTCAAGATGATGCTAACAGTAATGTAGTGATAGTTGCTAAGAAACTCAGTGATGCTTACAGTCATGTAGTAAGAGTTGCTACGAACCTCAAAATAATGTGACAGTAATGTAGTAAAAGTTGCTACGAACCTCAAAATAATGCGACAGTAATGTAGTAAAAGTTGCTACGAACCTCAAAATATTGCGACAGTGATGTCGGAAGAAATGCTAATGAACTCAAAATGATGCTAACAGTAATGTAGTGATAGTTGCTAATCAACTCAGTGATGCTTACAGCAATGTAGTAAGTGTTTCGAATAACCTCAAAGTGATGCTTACAGTCATGTAGTAAGTGTTGCTACGAACCTCAAAATATTGCAACAGTGATGTCGGAAGAATTGCTAATGAACTCAAGATGATGCTAACAGTAATGTAGTGATAGTTGCTAAGAAACTCAGTGATGCTTACAGTAATGTCGTAAGAGTTTCGAACAACCTCAAAGTGATGCTGACAGTCATTTAGTAAGAGTTGCTATGAACCTTAAAATAATGCAACAATAATGTAGTAAGAGTTGCTACGAACCTCAAAATAATGTGACAGTGATGTCAGAAGAATTGCTAATGATGTCAAAATGATGCGACAGTGATTTAGTAAGAGTTGCTAATGAACTCAATTTAATGCTACAGTGATGTCGTGAGAATTGCTCAACAACTCAAAATGATGCTAACAGTAATGTAGTGATAGTTGCTAATAAACTCAAAGTGATGCTGACAGTAATGTAGTAAGAGTTGCTAGGGACCTTAAAATAATGCAACAATAATGTAGTAAGAGTTGCTACGAACCTCAAAATAATGTGAGTGTGATGTCGGAAGAATTGCTAATGATCTCAAAATGATGCGACAGTGATGTAGTAAGAATTGCTAATGAACTCAAAATGATGATAACAGTAATGGAGTGAAACTTTCGAATAACCTCAAAGTGATGCTAACAGTCATGTAGTAAGTGTTGCTACGAACCTCAAAATATTGCGACAGTGATGTCGGAAGAATTGCTAATGAACTCAAGATGATGCTAACAGTAATGTAGTGATAGTTGCTAAGAAACTCAGTGATGCTTACAGTAATGTAGTAAGAGTTTCGAACAACCTCAAAGTGACGCTGACAGTCATTTAGTAAGAGTTGCTACGAACCTTAAAATAATGCAACAATAATGTAGTAAGAGTTGCTACAGACCTCAAAATAATGTGACAGTGATGTCAGAAGAATTGCTAATGATGTCAAAATGATGCGACAGTGATGTTATAAGAGTTGCTACGAACCTCAAAATATTGCCACAGTGATGTCGGAAGAACTGCTAATGATCTCAAAATGATGTGACAGTGATGTAGTAAGAATTGCTCATGAACTTAAAATGATGCTAACAGTCATGTCGTGATAGTTGCTAAGAAACTCAGTGATGCTTACAGTAATGTAGTAAGAGTTGCTACGAACCTCAAAATATTGCGACAGTGATGTCGGAAGAATTGCTAATGATCTCAAAATGATGCGACAGTGATGTAGTAAGAATTGCTTATGAACTCAAAATGATGCTGACAGTAATGTAGTGAAACTTTCGAATAACCTCAAAGTGATGCTGACAGTCATGTAGTAAGAGTTGCTACGAACCTCAAAATAATGTGACAGTAATGTAGTAAAAGTTGCTACGAACCTCAAAATAATGCGACAGTAATGTAGTAAAAGTTGCTACGAACCTCAAAATATTGCGACAGTGATGTCGGAAGAAATGCTAATGAACTCAAAATGATGCTAACAGTAATGTAGTGATAGTTGCTCAGAAACTCAGTGATGCTTACAGCAATGTAGTAAGTGTTTCGAATAACCTCAAAGTGATGCTTACAGTCATGTAGTAAGTGTTGTTACGAACCTCAAAATATTGCAACAGTGATGTCGGAAGAATTGCTAATGAACTCAAGATGATGCTAACAGTAATGTAGTGATAGTTGCTAAGAAACTCAGTGATGCTTACAGTAATGTAGTAAGAGTTTCGAACAACCTCAAAGTGATGCTGAGAGTCATTTAGTAAGAGTTGCAAATAAACTCAGTTCAGTGCTACAGTGATTTTGTGAGAATTGCTCAACAACTCAAAATGATGCTAACAGTAATGTAGTGATAGTTGCTAATAAACTCAAAGTGATGCTGACAGTAATGTAGTAAGAGTTGCTAGGAACCTTAAAATAATGCAACAATAATGTAGTAAGAGTTGCTACGAACCTCAAAATATTGCGACAGTGATGTCGGAATAATTGCTAATGATGTCAAAATGATGCGACAGTGATGTAGTAAAAGTTGCTACGAACCTCAAAATATTGCGACAGTGAAGTCGGAAGAATTGCTAATGAACTCAAAATGATGCTAACAGTAATGTAGTGATAGTTGCTAATCAACTCAGTGATGCTTACAGCAATGTAGTAAGTGTTTCGAATAACCTTAAAGTGATGCTTACAGTCATGTAGTAAGTGTTGCTACGAACCTCAAAATGTTGCAACAGTGATGTCGGAAGAATTGCTAATGAACTCAAGATGATGCTAACAGTAATGTAGTGATAGTTGCTAAGAAACTCAGTGATGCTTACAGTAATGTAGTAAGAGTTTCGAACAACCTCAAAGTGATGCTGACAGTCATTTAGTAAGAGTTGCTAATGAACTCAGTTCAGTGCTACAGTGATTTTGTGAGAATTGCTCAACAACTCAAAATGATGCTAACAGTAATGTAGTGATAGTTGCTAATAAACTCAAAGTGATGCTGACAGTAATGTAGTAAGAGTTGCTACGAACCTTAAAATAATGCAACAGTAATGTAGTAAGAGTTGCTAGGAACCTTAAAATAATGCAAAAATAATGTAGTAAGAGTTGCTACGAACCCCAAAATAATGTGAGTGTGATGTCGGAAGAATTGCTAATGATCTCAAAATGATGCGACAGTGATGTAGCACGAATTGCTAATGAACTCAAAATGATGATAACAGTAATGGAGTGAAACTTTCGTATAACCTCAAAGTGATGCTAAAAGTCATGTAGTAAGTCTTGCTACGAACCTCAAAATATTGCGACAGTGATGTCGGAAGAATTGCTCATGAACTCAAGATGATGCTAACAGTAATGTAGTGATAGTTGCTAAGAAACTCAGTGATGCTTACAGTCATGTAGTAAGAGTTGCTACGAACCTCAAAATAATGTGACAGTAATGTAGTAAAAGTTGCTACGAACCTCAAAATAATGCGACAGTAATGTAGTAAAAGTTGCTACGAACCTCAAAATATTGCGACAGTGATGTCGGAAGAAATGCTAATGAACTCAAAATGATGCTAACAGTAATGTAGTGATAGTTGCTAATCAACTCAGTGATGCTTACAGCAATGTAGTAAGTGTTTCGAATAACCTCAAAGTGATGCTTACAGTCATGTAGTAAGTGTTGCTACGAACCTCAAAATATTGCAACAGTGATGTCGGAAGAATTGCTAATGAACTCAAGATGATGCTAACAGTAATGTAGTGATAGTTGCTAAGAAACTCAGTGATGCTTACAGTAATGTAGTAAGAGTTTCGAACAACCTCAAAGTGATGCTGACAGTCATTTAGTAAGAGTTGCTAATGAACTCAGTTCAGTGCTACAGTGATTTTGTGAGAATTGCTCAACAACTCAAAATGATGCTAACAGTAATGTAGTGATAGTTGCTAATAAACTCAAAGTGATGCTGACAGTAATGTAGTAAGAGTTGCTAGGAACCTTAAAATAATGCAAAAATAATGTAGTAAGAGTTGCTACGAACCCCAAAATAATGTGAGTGTGATGTCGGAAGAATTGCTAATGATCTCAAAATGATGCGACAGTGATGTAGCACGAATTGCTAATGAACTCAAAATGATGATAACAGTAATGGAGTGAAACTTTCGTATAACCTCAAAGTGATGCTAAAAGTCATGTAGTAAGTCTTGCTACGAACCTCAAAATATTGCGACAGTGATGTCGGAAGAATTGCTAATGAACTCAAGATGATGCTAACAGTAATGTAGTGATAGTTGCTAAGAAACTCAGTGATGCTTACAGTCATGTAGTAAGAGTTGCTACGAACCTCAAAATAATGTGACAGTAATGTAGTAAAAGTTGCTACGAACCTCAAAATAATGCGACAGTAATGTAGTAAAAGTTGCTACGAACCTCAAAATATTGCGACAGTGATGTCGGAAGAAATGCTAATGAACTCAAAATGATGCTAACAGTAATGTAGTGATAGTTGCTAATCAACTCAGTGATGCTTACAGCAATGTAGTAAGTGTTTCGAATAACCTCAAAGTGATGCTTACAGTCATGTAGTAAGTGTTGCTACGAACCTCAAAATATTGCAACAGTGATGTCGGAAGAATTGCTAATGAACTCAAGATGATGCTAACAGTAATGTAGTGATAGTTGCTAAGAAACTCAGTGATGCTTACAGTAATGTCGTAAGAGTTTCGAACAACCTCAAAGTGATGCTGACAGTCATTTAGTAAGAGTTGCTATGAACCTTAAAATAATGCAACAATAATGTAGTAAGAGTTGCTACGAACCTCAAAATAATGTGACAGTGATGTCAGAAGAATTGCTAATGATGTCAAAATGATGCGACAGTGATTTAGTAAGAGTTGCTAATGAACTCAATTTAATGCTACAGTGATGTCGTGAGAATTGCTCAACAACTCAAAATGATGCTAACAGTAATGTAGTGATAGTTGCTAATAAACTCAAAGTGATGCTGACAGTAATGTAGTAAGAGTTGCTAGGGACCTTAAAATAATGCAACAATAATGTAGTAAGAGTTGCTACGAACCTCAAAATAATGTGAGTGTGATGTCGGAAGAATTGCTAATGATCTCAAAATGATGCGACAGTGATGTAGTAAGAATTGCTAATGAACTCAAAATGATGATAACAGTAATGGAGTGAAACTTTCGAATAACCTCAAAGTGATGCTAACAGTCATGTAGTAAGTGTTGCTACGAACCTCAAAATATTGCGACAGTGATGTCGGAAGAATTGCTAATGAACTCAAGATGATGCTAACAGTAATGTAGTGATAGTTGCTAAGAAACTCAGTGATGCTTACAGTAATGTAGTAAGAGTTTCGAACAACCTCAAAGTGACGCTGACAGTCATTTAGTAAGAGTTGCTACGAACCTTAAAATAATGCAACAATAATGTAGTAAGAGTTGCTACAGACCTCAAAATAATGTGACAGTGATGTCAGAAGAATTGCTAATGATGTCAAAATGATGCGACAGTGATGTTATAAGAGTTGCTACGAACCTCAAAATATTGCCACAGTGATGTCGGAAGAACTGCTAATGATCTCAAAATGATGTGACAGTGATGTAGTAAGAATTGCTCATGAACTTAAAATGATGCTAACAGTCATGTCGTGATAGTTGCTAAGAAACTCAGTGATGCTTACAGTAATGTAGTAAGAGTTGCTACGAACCTCAAAATATTGCGACAGTGATGTCGGAAGAATTGCTAATGATCTCAAAATGATGCGACAGTGATGTAGTAAGAATTGCTTATGAACTCAAAATGATGCTGACAGTAATGTAGTGAAACTTTCGAATAACCTCAAAGTGATGCTGACAGTCATGTAGTAAGAGTTGCTACGAACCTCAAAATAATGTGACAGTAATGTAGTAAAAGTTGCTACGAACCTCAAAATAATGCGACAGTAATGTAGTAAAAGTTGCTACGAACCTCAAAATATTGCGACAGTGATGTCGGAAGAAATGCTAATGAACTCAAAATGATGCTAACAGTAATGTAGTGATAGTTGCTCAGAAACTCAGTGATGCTTACAGCAATGTAGTAAGTGTTTCGAATAACCTCAAAGTGATGCTTACAGTCATGTAGTAAGTGTTGTTACGAACCTCAAAATATTGCAACAGTGATGTCGGAAGAATTGCTAATGAACTCAAGATGATGCTAACAGTAATGTAGTGATAGTTGCTAAGAAACTCAGTGATGCTTACAGTAATGTAGTAAGAGTTTCGAACAACCTCAAAGTGATGCTGAGAGTCATTTAGTAAGAGTTGCAAATAAACTCAGTTCAGTGCTACAGTGATTTTGTGAGAATTGCTCAACAACTCAAAATGATGCTAACAGTAATGTAGTGATAGTTGCTAATAAACTCAAAGTGATGCTGACAGTAATGTAGTAAGAGTTGCTAGGAACCTTAAAATAATGCAACAATAATGTAGTAAGAGTTGCTACGAACCTCAAAATAATGTGAGTGTGATGTCGGAAGAATTGCTAATGATCTCAAAATGATGCGACAGTGATGTAGTACGAATTGCTAATGAACTCAAAATGATGATAACAGTAATGGAGTGAAACTTTCGTATAACCTCAAAGTGATGCTAAAAGTCATGTAGTAAGTCTTGCTACGAACCTCAAAATATTGCGACAGTGATGTCGGAAGAATTGCTAATGAACTCAAGATGATGCTAACAGTAATGTAGTGATAGTTGCTAAGAAACTCAGTGATGCTTACAGTAATGTAGTAAGAGTTTCGAACAACCTCAAAGTGATGCTGACAGTCATTTAGTAAGAGTTGCTAATGAACTCAATTTAATGCTCCAGTGATGTCGTGAGAATTGCTCATAAACTCAAAATGATGCTAACAGTAATGTAGTGATAGTTGCTAATAAACTCAGTGATGCTTACAGCAATGTAGTAAGTGTTTCGAATAACCTCAAAGTGATGCTTACAGTCATGTAGTAAGTGTTGCTACGAACCTCAAAATATTGCAACAGTGATGTCGGAAGAATTGCTAATGAACTCAAAATGATGCTAACAGTAATGTAGTGATAGTTGCTAAGAAACTTAGTGATGCTTACAGTAATGTAGTAAGAGTTTCGAACAACCTCAAAGTGATGCTGACAGTCATTTAGTAAGAGTTGCTAATGAACTCAGTTCAGTGCTACAGTGATTTTGTGAGAATTGCTCAACAACTCAAGATGATGCTAACAGTAATGTAGTGATAGTTGCTAATAAACTCAAAGTGATGCTGACAGTAATGTAGTAAGAGTTGCTAGGAACCTTAAAATAATGCAACAATAATGTAGTAAGAGTTGCTACGAACCTCAAAATAATGTGAGTGTGATGTCGGAAGAATTGCTAATGATCTCAAAATGATGCGACAGTGATGGAGTAAGAATTGCTAATGAACTCAAAATGATGATAACAGTAATGGAGTGAAACATTCGAATAACCTCAAAGTGATGCTAACAGTCATGTAGTAAGTGTTGCTACGAACCTCAAAATATTGCGACAGTGATGTCGGAAGAATTGCTAATGAACTCAAGATGATGCTAACAGTAATGTAGTGATAGTTGCTAAGAAACTCAGTGATGCTTACAGTAATGTAGTAAGAGTTTCGAACAACCTCAAAGTGATGCTGACAGTTATTTAGTAAGAGTTGCTATGAACCTTAAAATAATGCAACAATAATGTAGTAAGAGTTGCTACGAACCTCAAAATAATGTGACAGTGATGTCAGAAGAATTGCTAATGATGTCAAAATGATGCGACAGTGATTTAGTAAGAATTGCTAATGAACTCAAAATGATGCTAACTGTAATGGAGTGAAACTTTCGAATAACCTCAAAGTGATGCTGACAGTCATTTAGTAAGAGTTGCTAATGAACTCAATTTAATGCTACAGTGATGTCGGAAGAATTGCTAATGATCTCAAAATGATGCGACAGTGATGTAATAAGAATTGCTAATGAACTCAAAATGATGCTAACAGTAATGGAGTGAAACTTTCGAATAACCTCAAAGTGATGCTGACAGTCATGTAGTAAGTGTTGTTACGGACCTCAAAATAATGCGACAGTAATGTAGTAAAAGTTGCTACGAAACCTCAAAATATTGCGACAGTGATGTCGGAAGAATTGCTAATGAATTCAAGATGATGCTAACAGTAATGTAGTGATAGTTGCTAATCAACTCAGTGATGCTTACAGTAATGTAGTAAGTGTTTCGAATAACCTCAAAGTGATGCTTACAGTCATGTAGTAAGAGTTGCTACAAACCTCAAAATAATGCGAAAGTAATGTAGTAAAAGTTGCTACGAACCTCAAAATATTGCGACAGTGATGTCGGAAGAATTGCTAATGAACTCAAGATGATGCTAACAATAATGTAGTGATAGTTGCTAAGAAACTCAGTGATGCTTACAGAAATGTAGGAAGAGTTTCGAACAACCTAAAAGTGATGCTGACAGTCATTTAGTAAGAGTTGCTAATGAACTCAGTTCAATGCTACAGTGATTTCGTGAGAATTGTTTAACAAATCAAAATGATGCTAACAGTCATGTAGTGATAGTTGCTAATAAACTCAAAGTGATGCTGACAGTAATGTAGTAAGTGTTGCTAATGAACTTAAAATGATGCAACAATAATGTAGTAAGAGTTGCTACGAACCTCAAAATATTGCGACAGTGATGTCGGAAGAATTGCTAATGATCTCAAAATGATGCTACAGTGATGTAGTAAGAATTGCTAATGAACTCAAAATGATGCTAACAGTAATGGAGTGAAACTTTCGAATAACCTCAAAGTGATGCTGACAGTCATGTAGTAAGAGTTGCTACGAACCTCAAAATAATGCAACAATAATGTAGTAAGAGTTGCTACGAACCTCAAAATATTGCGACAGTGATGTTGGAAGAATTGCTAATGATGTCAAAATGATGCGACAGTGATGTAGTAAAAGTTGCTACGAACCTCAAAATATTGCGACAGTGATGTCGGAAGAATTGCTAATGAACTCAAAATGATGCTAACAGTAATGGAGTGAAACTTTCGAATAACCTCAAAGTGATGCTGACAGTCATGTAGTAAGAGTTGCTACGAACCTCAAAATAATGTGACAGTAATGTGGTAAAAGTTGCTACGAACCTCAAAATAATGCGACAGTAATGTAGTAAAAGTTGCTACGAACCTCAAAATATTGCGACAGTGATGTCGGAAGAAATGCTAATGAACTCAAAATGATGCTAACAGTAATGTAGTGATAGTTGCTAATCAACTCAGTGATGCTTACAGCAATGTAGTAAGTGTTTCGAATAACCTTACAGTGATGCTTACAGTCATGTAGTAAGTGTTGCTACGAACCTCAAAATGTTGCAACAGTGATGTCGGAAGAATTGCTAATGAACTCAAGATGATGCTAACAGTAATGTAGTGATAGTTGCTAAGAAACTCAGTGATGCTTACAGTAATGTAGTAAGAGTTTCGAACAACCTCAAAGTGATGCTGACAGTCATTTAGTAAGAGTTGCTAATGAACTCAGTTCAGTGCTACAGTGATTTTGTGAGAATTGCTCAACATCTCAAAATGATGCTAATAGTAATGTAGTGATAGTTGCTAATAAACTCAAAGTGATGCTGAAAGTAATGTAGCAAGAGTTGCTAGGAACCTTAAAATAATGCAACAATAATGTAGTAAGAGTTGCTACGAACCTCAAAATAATGTGAGTGTGATGTCGGAAGAATTGCTAATGATCTCAAAATGATGCGACAGTGATGTCGTAAGAATTGCTAATGAACTCAAAATGATGATAACAGTAATGGAGTGAAACTTTCGAATAACCTCAAAGTGATGCTAACAGTCATGTAGTAAGTGTTGCTACGAACCTCAAAATATTGCGACAGTGATGTCGGAAGAATTGCTAATGAACTCAAGATGATGCTAACAGCAATGTAGTGATAGTTGCTAAGGAACTCAGTGATGCTTACAGTAATGTAGTAAGAGTTTCGAACAACCTCAAAGTGATGCTGACAGTCATTTAGTAAGAGTTGCTACGAACCTTAAAATAATGCAACAATAATGTAGTAAGAGTTGCTACGAATCTCAAAATAATGTGATAGTGATGTCAGAAGAATTGCTAATGATGTCAAAATGATGCGACAGTGATGTAGTAAGAGTTGCTACGAACCTCAAAATATTGCGACGGTGATGTCGGAAGAACTGCTAATGATCTCAAAATGATGTGACAGTGATGTAGTAAGAATTGCTAATGAACTTAAAATGATGCTAACAGTCATGTAGTGATAGTTGCTAAGAAACTCAGTGATGCTTACAGTAATGTAGTAAGAGTTGCTACGAACCTTAAAATAATGCAACAATAATGTAGTAAGAGTTGCTACGAACCTCAAAATATTGCGACAGTGATGTCGGAAGAATTGCTAATGATGTCAAAGTGATGCGACAGTGATGTAGTAAAAGTTGCTACGAACCTCAAAATATTGCGACAGTGATGTCGGAAGAATTGCTAATGAACTCAAAATGATGCTAAAAGTAATGTAGTGATAGTTGCTAATCAAGTCAGTGATGCTTACAGTAATGTAGTAAGTGTTTCGAATAACCTCAAAGTGATGCTGACAGTCATGTAGTAAGAGTTGCTCCGAACCTCAATATAATGCGACAGTAATGTAGTAAAAGTTGCTACGAACCTCAAAATATTGCGACAGTGATGTCGGAAGACTTGCTAATGAACTTAAAATGATGCTAACAGTAATGTAGTTTATAGTTGCTATTCAACTCAGTGATGCTTCCAGTAATGTAGTTAGAGTTTCGAACAACCTCAGAGTGATGGTGACAGTCATGTAGTAACAGTTGCTACGAACCTCAAAATAATGCGAAAGTAATGTAGGAAAAGTTGCTACGAACCTCAAAATATTGCGACAGTGATGTCGGAAGAATCGCTAATGAACTCAAGATGATGCAAACAGTAATGTTGTGAGAGTTGCTAAGAAACTCAGTGATGCTTACAGATATGAAGTAAGAGTTGCTACGAACCTTAAAAAAATGCAACAATAATGTAGTAAGAGTTGCTACGAACCTCAAAATATTTCGACAGTGATGTCGGAAGAATTGCTAATGAACTCAAAATGATGCTAACAGTAATGTAGTGATAGTTGCTAATCAACTCAGTGATGCTTACAGTAATGTAGTAAGTGTTTTGAACAACCTCAAAGTGACGCTGACAGTCATGTAGTAAGAGTTGCTTCTAACCTCAAAATGATGCTAAAAGTAATGTAGTGATAGTTGCTAATGAACTCAAAGTGATGCTGACAGTAATGTAGTAAGAATTGCTAATGAACTCAAAATGATGCAAACAGTAATGGAGTGAAAGTTTCGAATAACCTCAAAGTGATGCTGACGGTCATGTAGTAAGAGTTGCTACGAACCTCAAAATATTGCGACAGTGATGTCGGAAGAATTGCTGATGAACTCAAAATGATGCTAACAGTAATGTAGTGATAGTTGCAAATCAACTCAGTGGTGCTTACAGTAATGTAGTAAGTGTTTCGAATAACCTCAAAGTGATGCTGACAGTCATGTAGTAAGAGTTGCAACGAACCTCAAAATAATGCGACAGTCATGTAGTAAAAGTTGCTACGAACCTGAAAATATTGCGACAGTGATGTCGGAAGAATTGCTAATGAACTCAAAATGATGCTAACAGTAATGTAGTGATAGTTGCTAATCAACTCAGTGATGCTTACAGTAATGTAGTGAGTGTTTCGAATAACCTCAAAATAATGCAACAATAATGTAGTAAGAGTTGCTACGAAACTCAAAATATTGCGACAGTGATGTCGGAAGAACTGCTAATGATCTCAAAATGATGTGAAAGTGATGTAGTAAGAATTGCAAATGAACTCAAAATGATGCTAACAGTAATGGAGTGAAAGTTTCGAATAACCTCAAAGTGATGCTGACAGTCATGTAGTAAGTGTTGCAACGAACCTCATAATAATGCGACAGTAATGTAGTAAAAGTTGCTACGAACCTCAAAATATTGCGACAGTGATGTCGGAAGAATTGCGAATGAACTCAAAATGATGCTAAAAGTAATGTAGTGATAGTTGCTAATCAAGTCAGTGATGCTTCCAGTAATGTAGTAAGTATTTCGAATAACCTCAAAGTGATGCTGACAGTCATGTAGTAAGTGTTGCTACGAACCTCAATATAATGCGACAGTAATGTAGTAAAAGTTGCTACGAACCTCAAAATATTGCGACAGTGATGTCGGAAGAATTGCTAATGAACTCAAAATGATGCTAAAAGTAATGTAGTGATAGTTGCTAATCAACTCAGTGATGCTTACAGTAATGTAGTTAGAGTTTCGAACAACCTCAAAGTGATGGTAACAGTCATGTAGTAACAGTTGCTACGAACCTCAAAATAATGCGACAGTGATGTCGTAAGAATTGCTAAAGATCTCAAAATGATGCGACAGTGATTTAGAAAGAATTGCTCATGAACTCAAAATGATGCTAACAGTAATGGAGTGAACGTTTCGAATAACCTCAAAGTGATGCTGATAGTCTTGTACAAAGAGTTGCTACGAACCTCAAAATAATGCGACAGTGATGTCGGAAGAATTGCTAATGATCTCAAAATGATGCGACAGTTATGTAGTAAGAATTGCTAATGAACTCAAAATGATGCTAACAGTAATGGAGTGAAACTTTCGAAAAACCTCAAAGTGATGCTGACAGTCATGTAGTAAGTGTTGCTACAAACCTCAAAATAATGCGAAAGTAATGTAGTAAAAGTTGCTACGAACCTCAAAATATTGCGACAGTGATGTCAAAAGAATCGCTAATGAACTCAAGATGATGCTAACAGTAATGTTGTGAAAGTTGCTAAGAAACTCAGTGATGCTTACAGTAATGTAGTAAGTGTTTCGAACAACCTCAAAGTGACGCTGACAGTCATGTAGTAAGAGTTGCTTCTAACCTCAACATGATGCTAAAAGTAACGTAGTGATAGTTGCTAATGAACTCAAAGTGATGCTGACAGTAATGTAGTAAGAGTTGCTATGAACCTTAAAATAATGCAACAATAATGTAGTAAGAGTTGCTACGAACCTCAAAATAATGTGACGGTGATGTCAGAAGAATTGCTAATGATCTCAAAATGATGCGACAGTGATTTAGTAAGAATTGCTAATGAAATCAAAATGATGCTAAAAGTAATGGAGTGAACGTTTCGAATAACCTCAAAGTGATGCTGACAGTCATGTACTAAGAGTTGCTACGAACCTCAAAATAATGCGACAGTAATGTAGTAAAAGTTGCTACGAACCTCAAAATATTGCGACAGTGATGTCTATGAATTGCTAATAAACTCAAAATGACGCTAACAGTAATGTAGTGATAGTTGCTAATAAACTCAAAATGATGCTAAAAGAAATGTAGTGATAGTTGCTAAACAACTCAGTGATGCTTACAGTAATGTAGTAAGTGTTTCGAACAACCTCAAAGTGACGCTGACAGTCATGTAGTAAGAGTTGCTTCTAACCTCAAAATGATGCTAAAAGTAATGTAGTGATAGTTACGTATGAACTCAAAGTGATGCTAGCAGTAATGTAGTAAGAGTTGCTTCGAACCTCAAAGTAATGCGACAGTGATGTCAAAAATATTGTTAATGATCTCAAACTGATGCGACAGTGATGTAGTAAGAATTGCTAATGAACTCAAAATGATGCTAACAGTAATGGAGTGAAAGTTTCGAATAACCTCAAAGTGATGCTGACAGTCATGTAGTAAGAGTTGCTACGAACCTCAAAATAATGCGACAGTAATGTAGTAAAAGTTGTTACGAACCTCAAAATATTGCGACAGTGATGTCTGAAGAAATGCTAATGAACTCAAAATGATGCTAACAGTAATGTAGTGATAGTTGCTAATAAACTCAAAGTGATGCTATGTAGTAAGAGTTGCTACGAACCTTAAAATAATGCAACAATAATGTCATAAGAGTTGCTACGAACCTCAAAATAATGTGACAGTGATGTCAGAAGAATTGCAAATGATCTCAAAATGATGCGACAGTGATGTAGTAAGAATTGCTAATGAACTCAAAATGATGCTCACAGTCATGGAGTGAAAGCATCAAATAACCTCAAAGTGATGCTGACAGTCATGTAGTCAGAGTTGCTACGAACCTTAAAATAATGCGACAGTGATGTCAGGAGAATTGCTAAAGATCTCAAAAAGATGCGACAGTGATTTAGTAAGAATTGCTCAACAACTCAAAATTATGCGAACAGCAATGTAGTGATAGTTGCTAATAAACTCAAAGTGATGCTGACAGTAATGTAGTAAGAGTTGCTACGAACCTTAAAATAATGCAACAATAATGTAGTAAGAGATGCAACGAACCTCAAAATATTGCGACAGTGATGTCGGAAGAATTGCTAATGATCTCAAAATGATGCGATAGTGATGTAGTAAGAATTGCTAATGAACTCAAAATGATGCTAACAGTAATGTAGTGATAGTTGCTAGTCAACTCAGTTATGCTTACAGTAATGTAGTCAGTGTTTTGAATACCCTCAAAGTGATGCTGACAGTCATGTACTAAGAGTTGATACGAACCTCAAAATAATGCGACAGTATTGTAGTAAAAGTTGCTACGAACCTCAAAATATTGCGACAGTGATGTCGGAAGAATTGCTAATGAACTCAAAATGATGCTAAATGTAATGTAGTGATAGTTGCTTATCAACTCAGTGATGCTTACACTAATGTAGTGAGTGTTTCGAATAACCTCAAAATAATGCAACAATAATGTAGTAAGAGTTGCTACGAAACTCAAAATATTGCGACAGTGATGTCGGAAGAACTGCTAATGATCTCAAAATGATGTGAAAGTGATGTAGTAAGAATTGCTAATGAACTCAAAATGATGCTAACAGTAATGGAGTGAAAGTTTCGAATAACCTCAAAGTGATGCTGACAGTCATGTAGTAAGTGTTGCTACGAACCACAAAATAATGCGACAGTAATGTAGTAAAAGTTGCTACGAACCTCAAAATATTGCGACAGTGATGTCGGAAGAATTGCTAATGAACTCAAAATGATGCTAAAAGTAATGTAGTGATAGTTGCTAATCAAGTCAGTGATGCTTACAGTAATGTAGTAAGTGTTTCGAATAACCTCAAAGTGATGCTGACAGTCATGTAGTAAGAGTTGCTATGAACCTCAATATAATGCGACAGTAATGTAGTAAAAGTTGCTACGAACCTCAAAATATTGCGACAGTGATGTCGTGAGAATTGCTCAACAACTCAAAATGATGCTAACAGTAATGTAGTGATAGTTGCTAATCAACTCAGTGATGCTTCCAGTAATGTAGTTAGAGTGTCGAACAACCTCAAAGTGATGGTGACAGTCATGTAGTAACAGTTGCTACGAACCTCAAACTAATGCGACAGTCAAACAGCCGGAGCAGGAAAGCTAAGATGAATCAAAGATCCTCCACCCTGCCAGATCCGACCCTGGTAATGTAGACCTGCACAGGGTGGGTGGGGTGGAGCGGCTGGTGGTGGTGGAGGATGAAGACTCACCAGACTGCCCAAAGCCTGGACACGGTGGAGTCCACCGCAGCGTTCTGAGTAGAAGGATGAGAGCGATGTTCAATGGTACATGTTTTCTTTCCTGAACCGCCGATGTTTCCAATCACGAATCTCAGTCATGAGATTTGAACATCATGGAGGAGTTCAAAAGTGTCAAACTGGGCCGGTCTCCATTTTATGAGTCCAGAGACCGAGGATAAAACTACAAGTCCCTGGTTCAGATTTGACTCGTCTGAATCCAAACACAGCAGCGTTCTTCAACCAGGCCAGATGAGTTGATCATGATAACAAGATATCTTCATGCTACTACAACACACAAACTCATCACAAGAAAAGACTTCATGGTGGAACAACAAATCTCCTCCCAATGGGAAAAACATTGAGTTGAACAATCAACTTTTCCATGATGACATGGAGAGCTTGGCAGCAGCAGCAGGCTTCCATTGGGGGCTGATATGCCAGCTCCACTGAGCCTTCTTTGGAATGGTTTCACCTGGAGTGATGCTGTTATTGAGACCTTTTATCTGGAACAACACCACCTGCATGGAGACTGAGGACTTCAACCGATGCAGATGTATGATGCGGACTTTGTGCTAAAAACAGCAGAAAAAAAAGACAAAAAGGGGAGAATTTTAACAAAAGTATGCAAATGAGCTGAAGATCAAAATACAAAAAGTAAATCAAGGTTTTTTTCAAATGATTGCCAGCTATTTAGCTAAGAGAAGGACAAATGTCAATCAAGATGTCAGAATGGAACGATCCCACTGGCTTCTGGTCAAGGGAACCATGGAGATGCTAACTTCCTGTTGGACTATCAGGGTGTCTCATCCCTGACATGCTAACTTCCTGTTGGACTATCAGGGTGTCTCATCCCTGACATGCTAACTTCCTGTTGGACGATAAGCGTGTCTCATCCCTGACATGCTAACTTCCTGTTGGACGATAAGCGTGTCTCATCCCTGACATGCTAACTTCCTGTTGGACGATAAGCGTGTCTCATCCCTGACATGCTAACTTCCTGTTGGACGATAAGCGTGTCTCATCCCTCACATGCTAACTTCCTGTTGGACGATAAGCGTGTCTCATCCCTCACATGCTAACTTCCTGTTGGACGATAAGCGTGTCTCATCCCTCACATGCTAACTTCCTGTTGGACGATAAGCGTGTCTCATCCCTGACATGCTAACTTCCTGTTGGACGATAAGCGTGTCTCATCCCTGACATGCTAACTTCCTGTTGGACGATAAGCGTGTCTCATCCCTGACATGCTAACTTCCTGTTGGACGATAAGCGTGTCTCATCCCTGACATGCTAACTTCCTGTTGGACAATAAGTGTGTCTCATCCCTGACATGCTAACTTCCTGTTGGACTATGAGGGTGTCTCATCCCTGACATGCTAACTTCCTTTTGGACTATGAGGGTGTCTCATCCCTGACATGCTAACTTCCTTTTGGACTATCAGGGTGTCTCATCCCTGAGATGCTAACTTCCTGTTGGACTATAAAGCCTGATCTAAGCCTGATTTATGCTTCTGTGTCGAGTAGTATTCGTACCTACGCCGTCGACGCAGACCGTACGCCGTAGCCTGAAACGCGCCTCCAAAAAATCCTACTTACGCATCGCGTCGACGCGTGGTGACGTCAACGTCGAGGACTGTGATTGGTCCGCTCAGAACGTTATTTCCGGTTCAGTCGCAGCACAGCAACACCGCCATTTTCAAAGTTTCTGTGGTGAAGGCTCCAAGAAAAAATGGACCAAGCTGAAGAAAGGATTATCGAGGAGGTGCTCAAGTACGACCACCTCTACAACTCCTCTTCGCGGCACTACAAAGACTGACAAATGGCCAACAATTGTTGTCTGTGACCGGAAGAAAACCAAGGAATCCGACAAGAGCCCCGTAAACAATACAAAGACAAAGCCACACCCCCTAGCGGCTTGGATGTGAATTGCAGAGCAACGACGCAGAATAAACCAGGCTTTCCAGTCGCACCTGTTTTACGCCCCCGTGCCAGATAAGGACCCCCATCGGGCTGTGCCACTCTGGAGGGAGCGCGTCTCACAGTCAGTCAGCGGAACCATGCGGATCCGGGCCGGAGCTGTGGGAAGGAGCGCCAATTGTATCGGGTTGTTGTTTTCTGGACTGCAGCAGAACAGGAGCAGCCGGGACTGGAATGTAGAAGTAGGTTATCTTGAAGTTGACTCAGTTATGGTGAACGATATTGTGGTTCAACACTTTAATGAGCTTTAAGGCAAACATATTTCATGAGGAAACAACGCCGGAATTGGACGGATTTCAGCGGCACACAACAACGTATCCGATACACCTCATTGGAAACCTGGTGGTCTAAGACTAAGAAACACCAGTCACCATGAAGAAAGGAACTTTTAGCTGAGCACTCATGTTCTTTTCTGCAGGTTGAATGTGGCATTTGTTGGACAGAAGCGTCTCATCTCAACAAAAGCACCTCTTCAGTGCTGAGGCATGATGGGGCCAGGCATGAGAATGAAGTCCCAGATCCACCAGGATGAACTCAGGTATACAGCCACTCTCCAACTGACTCACAGTTGCTTCATTGATCATTAATTCCTATTCATTTCTTCTCTCCTTCATCTTTAACCATCCAGCTTCCAGGAAGCAGATGCTGGATGAGGCTCTGCTGAATTTCATCCTGAAGGACTGCCAGCCCCTCAGCACTGTTGAGAGGGAAGGGTTCAGGGAACTGGTTCAGGTCCTTGAGCCTCATATGTTTGCCAACCAGAAAGGTTTGTGTGGAAATGATCTAAAGCAGTAGTTGATATCTCCAGTTTATTTAATCTTTAATTTCAATGTATTGATTTACTCTGGGTGTCATTTTTAGACCATCAAACAAACGGTGGCTAAAAAGTACCAGGAGGAACGGGAAGGAGTGAAAAAGGAAGTCCAGCTGCCATGTGGACATCTGTGGACATGGAGGCTCCCTTGGCTCTGACCTGTCACTGCATTCGTGAGAATGAATGTGTTGGGAGTGCAAGACTTTCCACAAAGTCACCCTGCATCATTTTGAGGTTTTTAGCAACTCTCACTACATCACTTTCAACATCATTTTGAGGTTTGTCGCAACTCTCACGAAATGACTGTAGCATCATTTTGAGGTTCGTAGCAACTCTCACCACATCACTGTAGCATAATTTCTTAGGTTTGTAGCAACTCTCATTACATCACTTTAGCATGATTTTGAGATTAGTATCAACTCTCACTACATCACTGTCGCATCATTTTGAGGTTCGTAGCAACTCTCACCACATCACTGTAGCATCATTTATTAGGTAAGTAGCAACTCTCACCACATCACTGTAGCATCATTTCTTAGGTATGTAGCAACTTTCATTACATCACGTTAGCATGATTGTGAAATTACTATCAACTCTCACCACATGAATGTAGAATCATTTTGAGGATCGTAGCAACTCTCACTACATCAGTCGCATCATTTTGAAATTTGTAGCAACTCTCAATTCATCACTGTAGCATCATTTCTTAGGTCAGTAGCAACTCCCATGACATCACTGTAGCATCATTTTGAGGTTAGTAGCAACTCTGCCTACATCACTGTAGCATCATTTCTTAGGTAAGTAGCAACTCTCATGACATCACTTTAGCATGATTTTGAAATTACTATCAACTCTCACCACATCACTGTAGCATCATTTCTTAGGTTTGTAGCAAATCTCATTACATCACTCTAGCATCATTTTGAGATTAGTAGCAACTCTCATTACATCACTGTAGCATTATTTTTAGGTTCGTAGCAACTCTCACAACATCTCTGTAGCATCATTTCTTAGGTTTGTAGCAAATCTCATTACATCACTCTAGCATCATTTTGAGATTAGTAGCAACTCTCATTACATCACTGTAGCATTATTTTGAGGTTCGTAGCAACTCTCACCACATCACTGTAGCATCATTTCTTAGGTTTGTAGCAAATCTCATTACATCACTCTAGCATCATTTATAGGTTCGTAGCAACCCTCATTACATCACTGTAGCATCATTTTGCGGTTCGTAGCAACTCTCACTACATCACTGTAGCATCATTTCTTAGGGAAGAATCAACTCTCATTACACCGCTATAGCTTTATTTTGAAATTACTATCAACTCCCATGACATCACTGTAGCATCATTTTGAGGTTTGTAGCAACTCTCACTACATTACTGGAAGCATCAGTTTGAGCATCGTACCAACTCTGCCTACATCACTGTAGCATAATTTCTTCGGTTAGAAGCAACTCTCATGAAATCACTTTAGCATGATTTTGAAATTACTATCAACTCTCACCACAACACTGTCAGCATAATTTCTTCGGTTAGTAGCAACTCTCATGAAATCACTTTAGCATGATTTTGAGATTAGTATCAACTCTCACTACATCACTGTCGCATCATTTTGAGGTTAGTAGCAACTCTCACTACATCACTGTCGCATCATTTCTTAGGTTAGTCGCAACTCTCACTACATCACTGTCGCATCATTTCTTAGGTTCGTAGCAACTCTCACCACATCACTGTAGCATCATTTTGAGGATCGTAGCAACTCTCACCACATGACTGGAGCATCATTTTGAGGATCGTAGCAACTCTCAATACATCATTGTCGCATCATTTTGAGGATAGTCGCAACTCTCACGACATTACTGTAGCATCATTTCTTAGGTTTGTAGCAAATCTCGTAACATCACTCTAGCATCATTTTGTGATTCGTAGCAACTCTCATTACATCACGCTAGCATCATTTTGAGATTCGTAGCAACTCTCATTACATCACTGTAGCATCATTTTGCGGTTCGTAGCAAACCTCACTACATCATTTTTGCATCAGTTCTCAGGGAAGTATCAACTGTCATTACACCACTTTCGCTTTATTTTGAAATTACTATCAACTCTCACCACAACACTGTCAGTATAATTTCTTAGGTTAGTAGCAACTGTCATAACATCACTGTAGCATCATTTTGAGGTAAGTAGCAACTCTCACTACATCACTGTCGCATCATTTTGAGGTAAGTAGCAACTCTCACTACATTACTGGAAGCATCATTTTGACATTCGTAGCAACTCTCATTTCATCACTGTAGCATCATTTCTTAGGTTAGTAGCAACTCCCATGACATCACTGTAGCATCATTTTGAGGTTTGTAGCAACTCTCACTACATGACTGGAAGCATCATTTTGACATTTGTAGCAACTCTCATTTCATCACTGTAGCATCATTTCTTAGGTTAGTAGCAACTCCCATGACATCACTGTAGCATCATTTTGAGGTTTGTAGCAACTCTCACTACATGAATGTAGCATCATTTTGATGTTCGTAGCAACTCTCATTACATCACTGTTGCATCATTTTGAGGATCGTAGCAACTCTCATGACATCACTTTAGCATGATTTTGAAATTACTATCAACTCTCACCACAACACTGTCAGTATAATTTCTTAGGTTAGTAGCAACTGTCATAACATCACTGTAGCATCATTTTGAGGATCGTAGGAACTCTCACCACATCACTGTCGCATTAAATTGAGGTTCGTAGCAACTTTTAAATAAATTGCCTTGCCTTTTACTACATTACCGTTGCATTATTTAAAGGTTCGTAGCAACTCTTACTACATTACTGTCAGCATCACTTTGAGTTTATTAGAAACTATCACTACATTACAGTTAGCATCATTTTGAGTTTATTAGCAATTCATAGACATCACTGTACCATTAAATTGAGGTAAGTAGCAACACTTACTACATGACTGTCAGCATCACTTTTAGGTTATTCGAAACGTTCACTCCATTACTGTTAGCATCATTTTGAGTTCATTAGCAATTCTTACTAAATCACTGTCGCATCATTTTGAGATCTTTAGCAATTCTTCTGACATTACTGTCGCATTATTTTGATGTTCGGAGCAACTCTTACGACATGACTGTCAGCATCACTTTGAGGTTGTTCAAAACACTTACTACATTACTGTTATCATCATTTTGAGTTCATTAGCAATTCTTACTAAATCACTGTTGCATCATTTTGAGATCTTTAGCAATTCTTCTGACATCACTGTCGCATTATTTTGAGGTTAGTGGCAACTCTTACTACATGACTGTCGGAATCACTTTGAGGTTTTTCGAAACACTTACTACATGACTGTCAGCATCACTTTGAGGTTATTCGAAACGTTCACTCCATTACTTTTAGCATCATTTTGAGTTCAGTAGCAATTCTTCCGACATCACTGTCGCAATATTTTGAGGTTCGTCGCAACTTTTACTACATTACTTTCGCATTATTTTGAGGTTCGTAGCAACTGTTACTACATGACTGTCAGCATCACTTTGAGGTTATTCGAAACACTTACTACATTACTGTAAGCATCACTGAGTTGATTAGCAACTATCACTACATTACTGTTTGCATCATTTTGAGTTCATTAACAATTCTTCCGACATCACTGTCGCAATATTTTGAGGTTCGTAGCAACTTTTACTACATTACTGTCGCATTTTTTTGAGGTTCGGAGCAACTCTTACTACATGACTGTCAGCATCACTTTGAGGTTATTCGAAACGTTCACTCCATTACTGTTAGCATCATTTTGAGATCATGAACAATTCTTCTGACATCACTGTCGCATCATTTTGAGATCTTCAGCAATTCTTCTGACATCACTGTTGCATTATTTTGAGGTTCGTAGCAACTCTTACTACATGACTGTCAGCATCACTTTGAGGTTATTCGAAACACTTACTACATTACTGTAAGCATCACTGAGTTGATTAGCAACTATCACTACATTACCGTTAGCATCATTTTGAGTTCATTAGCAATTCTTCCGACATCACTGTCACAATATTTTGAGGTTCGTTGCAACTTTTACTACATTATTGTCGCATTATATTGAGGTTCGTAGCAACTCTTACTACATGACTGTCAGCATCACTTTGAGGTCATTCGAAACGTTCACTCCATTACTGTTAGCATCATTTTGAGATCATTACCAATTCTTCTGACATCACTGTCGCAATATTTTGAGGTTCGTAGGGACTTTTACTACATTACTGTCGCATTATTTTGAGGTTCGTACCAACTCTTAGTACATGACTGTCAGCATCACTTTGAGGTTATTCGAAACACTTACTACATTACTGTAAGCATCACTGAGTTGATTAGCAACTATCACTACATTACTGTTAGCATCATTTTGAGTTCATTAGCAATTCTTCCGACATCACTGTCACATCATTTTGAGGTTCGTAGCAACTCTTACTACATTATTGTTGCATTATTTTAAGGTTCGTAGCAACTCTTACTACATTACTGTCAGCATCACTTTGAGTTTATAAGCAACTATCACTACATTACTGTTAGCATCATTTTGAGTTCATGAGCAATTCTCACGACATCACTGTAGCATTGAATTGAGTTCATTAGCAAGTCTTACTAAATGACTGTCAGCATCACTTTGAGGTTGTTCGAAACTCTTACTACATTACTGTAAGCATCACTGAGTTTCTTAGCAACTTTCACGACATTACTGTTAGCATCATCTTGAGTTCATTAGCGATTCTTCCGACATCACTGTTGCAATATTTTGAGGTTCGCAGCAACTTTTACTACATTACTGTCGCATTTTTTTGAGGTTCGTAGCAACTCTTACTACATGACTGTCAGCATCACTTTGAGGTTATTCGAAACGTTCACTCCATTACTGTTACCATCATTTTGAGATCATGACCAATTCTTCTGACATCACTGTCGCATCATTTTGAGATCTTTAGCAATGCTTCTGACATCACTGTCGCATTATTTTGAGGTTCGTCGCAACTCTTACTACATGACTGTCACCATCACTTTGAGGTTATTCGAAACACTTACTACATTACTGTAAGCATCACTGAGTTGATTAGCAACTACCACTACATTACTGTTAGCATCATCTTAAGTTCATTAGCAATTCTTCCGACATCACTGTTGCAATATTTTGAGGTTCGTAGCAACTTTTACTACATTACTGTCGCATTATATTGAGGTTCGTACCAACTCTTAGTACATGACTGTCAGCATCATTTGAGGTTAATCGAAACGTTCACTCCATTCCTGTTAGCATCATTTTGAGATCCTTACCAATTCTTCTGACATCACTGTCGCATCATTTTGAGGTTCGTAGCAACTCTTACTACATGACTGTCAGCATCACTTTGAGGTTATTCGAAACACTTACTACATTACTGTAAGCATCACTGAGTTGATTAGCAACTATCACTACATTACTGTTAGCATCATTTTGAGTTGTTGAGCAATTCTCACGACATCACTGTAGCATTAAATTGAGTTCATTAGCAACTCTTACGAAATGACTGTCAGCATCACTTTGAGGTTGTTCGAAACTCTTACTACATTACTGTAAGCATCACTGAGTTTCTTAGCAACTATCACTACATTACTGTTAGCATCATCTTGAGTTCATTAGCAATTCTTCCGACATCACTGTCGCAATATTTTGAGGTTCGTAGCAACTTTTACTACATTACTGTCGCATTATTTTGAGGTTCGTAGCAACACTTACTACATGACTGTAAGCATCACTTTGAGGTTATTCGAAAGTTTCACTCCATTACTGTTAGCATCATTTTGAGTTCATTAGCAATTCTTACTACATCACTGTCGCATCATTTTGAGATCAGTAGCATTTCTTCCGACATCACTGTTGCAATATTTTGAGTTTCGTAGCAACTCTTACTACATTACTGTTGCATTATTTTAAGGTTCGTAGCAACTCATACTACATTACTGTCAGCATCACTTTGAGTTTATTAGCAACTATCACTACATTACTGTTAGCATAATTTTGAGTTGTTGAGCAATTCTCACGACATCACTGTAGCATTAAATTGAGTTCATTAGCAACTCTTATTAAATGACTGTCAGCATCACTTTGAGGTTGTTCGGAACTCTTACTACATTACTGTAAGCATCACTGAGTTTCTTAGCAACTATCACTACATTACTGTTAGCATCATCTTGAGTTCATGAGCAATTCTTCCGACATCACTGTCGCAATATTTTGAGGTTCGTAGCAACTTTTACTATATTACTGTCGCATGATTTTGAGGTTCGGAGCAACTCTTACTACATTACTGTCAGCATCACTTTGAGGTTATTCGAAAGTTTCACTCCATTACTGTTAGCATCATCTTGAGTTCATTAGCAATTCTTCCGACATCACTGTCGCAATATTTTGAGGTTCGTAGCAACTTTTACTACATTACTTTCGCATTATTTTGAGGTTATTAGCAACACTTACTACATTACTGTCAGCATCACTTTGAGGTTATTCGAAAGTTTCACTCCATTACTGTTAGCATCATTTTAAGTTCATTAGGAATTCTTACTAAATCACTGTCGCATCATTTTGAGATCATTAGCAATTCTTCGGACATCACTGTCACATCATTTTGAGGTTCGTAGCAACTCTTTCTACATTATTGTTGCATTATTTTAAGGTACCTAGCAACTCTGACTACATTACTGTCATCATCACTTTGAGTTTATTAGCAACTATCACTACATTACTGTTAGAATCATCTTGAGTTCATTAGCAATTATTGCAACATCACTGTCGCAATATTTTGAGGTCCGTAGCAACTTTTACTATATTACTGTTGAATTATATTGAGGTTCGTAGCAACTCTTACCACATGACTTTGAGCATCACTTTGAGGTTATTCGAAACACTTACTACATTACTGTAAGCATCACTGACTTGATTAGCAACTATCACTACATTACTGTTAGCATCATTTTGAGTTCATTAGAAATTCTTCCGACATCACTGTCGCAATATTTTGAGGTTCGTAGCAACTTTTACTACATTACTGTCGCATTATTTTGAGGTTCGGATAAACTCTTACTACATGACTGTCAGCATCACTTTGAGGTTATTCGAAACACTTACTACATTACTGTAAGCATCACTGACTTGATTAGCAACTATCACTACATTACTTTTAGCATCATTTTGAGTTCATTAGCAATTCTTCCGACATCACTGTCGCAATATTTTGAGGTTCGTAGCAACTTTTACTACATTAGTGTCGCATTATTTTGAGGTTCGGAGCAACTCTTACTACATGACTGTCAGCATCACTTTGAGGTTATTTGAAACACTTACTATATTACTGTAAGCATCACTGACTTGATGAGCAACTACCACTACATTACTGTTAGCATCATTTTGAGTTCATTAGCAATTCTTCAGACATCACTGTCGCAATATTTTGAGGTTCGTAGCAACTTTTACTACATTACTGTCGCATTATTTTGAGGTTCGTAGCAACTTTTACTACATTACTGTTGCATTATTTTGAGGTTCGTAGCAACACTAACTACATGACTGTAAGCATCACTTTGAGGTTATTCGAAACTTTCACTCCATCACTGTCGCATCATTTTGAGATCATTAGCAATTCTTACTACATCACTGTCGCATCATTTTGAGATCATTAGCAATTCTTCTGACATCACTGTCACATTATTTTGACGTTCGTAGTAACTCTTACTACATTACTGTCAGCATCACTTTGAGTTTTTTAGCAACTATCACTACATTACTGTTAGCATCATTTTGGGTTTATGAGCAATTCTCACGACATCACTGTAGCATTGAATATCAGTTCATTAGCAACTCTTACTAAATGACTGTCAGCATCACTTTGAGGTTGTTCGAAACTCTTACTACATTACTGTAAGCATCACTGACTTGATTAGCAACTATCACTACATTACTGTTGGCATCATTTTAAGTTCATGAGCAATTCTTCCGACATCACTGTCGCAATATTTTGAGGTTCGTAGCAACTTTTACTACATTACTGTCGCATTATTTTGAGGTTCGTAGCAACTCTTAGTACATGACTGTCAGCATCACTTTGAGGTTATTCGAAACACTTACTACATTACTGTAAGCATCACTGAGTTGATTAGCAACTTTCACTACATTACTGGTAGCATCATTTTGAGTTCATTAGCAATTCTTCCGATATCACTGTCGCAATATTTTGAGGTTCGTAGCAACTTTTACTACATTACTGTCGCATGATTTTGAGGTTCGTAGCAACTCTTAGTACATGACTGTCAGCATCACTTTGAGGTTATTCGAAACGTTCACTCCATTACTGTTAGCATCATTTTGAGTTCATTAGCAATTCTAAATAAATCACTGTCGCATCATTTTGAGATCATTAGCAATTCTTCTGACATCACTGTCACATTATTTTGAGGTTCGTAGCAACTCTTACTACATTATTGTTGCATTATTTTAAGGTTCGTAGCAACTCTTACTACATTACTGTAAGCATCACTTTGAGTTTATTAGCAACTATCACTACATTACTGTTAGCATCATTTTGAGTTTATGAGCAAGTCTCACGACATCACTGTAGCATAGAATTGACTTCATTAGCAACTCTTACTAAATGACTGTCAGCATCACTTTGAGGTTGTTCGAAACTTTTACTACATTACTGTTAGCATCATCTTGAGTTCATTAGCAATTCTTCCGACATCACTGTCGCATTATTTTGAGGTTCGTAGCAACTCTTAGTACATGACTGTCAGCATCACTTTGAGGTTATTCGAAACGTTCTCTCCATTACTGTTAGCATCATTTTGAGTTCATGAGCAATTCTTACTAAATCACTGTCGCATCATTTTGAGATCTTTAGCAATTCTTCTGACATCACCGTCGCATTATTTTGAGGTTCATAGCAACTCTTACTACATGACTGTCAGCATCACTTTGAGGTTATTCGAAACACTTACTACATTACTGTAAGCATCACTGAGTTGATTAGCAACTTTCACGACATTACTGGTAGCATCATTTTGAGTTCATTAGCAATTCTTCCGATATCACTGTCGCAATATTTTGAGGTTCGTAGCAACTTTTACTACATTACTGTCGCATGATTTTGAGTCTCGTAGCAACACTTACTACATGACTGTAAGCATCACTTTGAGGTTATTCGAATTTGTCACTCCATTACCATTAGAATCATTTTGAGTTCATTAGCAATTCTTACTACATCACTGTCGCATCATTTTGAGATCATTAGCAATTCTTCTGACATTACTGTCGCATTATTTTGAGGTTCGTACCAACTCTTAGTACATGACTCTCAGCATCACTTTGAGGTTATTCGAAACATTCACTCCATTACTGTTAGCATCATTTTGAGTTCATGAGCAATTCTTACTAAATCACTGTCGCATCATTTTGAGATCTTTAGCATTTCTTCTGACATCACTGTCGCATTATTTTGAGGTTCGTAGCAACTCTTACTACATTATTGTTGCATTATTTTAAGGTTCGTAGCAACTCTTACTACATTACTGTCAGCATCACTTTGAGTTTTTTAGCAACTATCACTACATTAGTGTTTTCATTATTTGAGTTTCTGAGCAATTCTCACGACATCACTGTAGCATCATTTTGAGTTCATTAGCAATTCTTACTACATCACTGTCGCATCATTTTGAGATCATTAGCAATTCTTCCGACATCACTGTCGCATTATTTTGAGGTTCATAGCAACTCTTAGTACAAGACTGTCAGCATCACTTTGAGGTTATTCGAAACGTTCACTCCATTACTGTTAGCATCATTTTGAGTTCATTAGCAATTCTTCCGACATCACTGTCGCAATATTTTGAGGTTCGTAGCAACTTTTACTACATTACTGTCGCTTTATTTTGAGGTTCGTAGCAACTCTTACTACATGACTGTCAGCATCACTTTGAGGTTATTTGAAACACTTACTACATTACTGTAAGCATCACTGAGTTGATTAGCAACTATCACTCCATTACTGTTAGCATCATTTTGAGTTCATTAGCAATTCTTCCGACATCACTGTCGCAATATTTTGAGGTTCGTAGCAACTCTTACTACATTACTGTCAGCATCACTTTGATTTTATTAGCAAGTATCACTAAATTACTGGAATCATCACTGAGTTTCTTAGCAACTATCACTACATTACTGTTAGCATCATCTTGAGTTCATTAGCAATTCTTCCGACATCACTGTCGCAATATTTTGAGGTTCGAAGCAACTTGTACTACATTACTGTCGCATTATTTTGAGGTTCGTAGCAACACTTACTACATTACTGTCAGCATCACTTTGAGGTTATTCGAAAGTTTCACTCCATTACTGTTAGATTCGTAGTAAGAGTTTCGAACAACCTCAAAGTGATGCTGACACTCATGTAGTGACAGTTGCTTCTAACCTCAAAATGATGCTAACAGTAATGTAGTGATAGTTTCTAATAAACTCAGTGATGCTGACAGTCATGTAGTAGGAGTTGCTATGAACCTCAAAATAATGCAACAGTAAAGTAGTAAAAGTTGCTTCGAACCTCAAAATAATGCGACAGTAAAGTAGTAAAAGTTGCTTCGAACCTCAAAATAATGCGACAGTGATGTCAGAAGAATTGGTAATGATCTCAAACTGATGGGACAGTGATGTCGTAGGAATTGCTAATGAACTCAAAATGATGCTAACAGTAATGTAGTGATAGTTGCTAATTAACTCAGTGATGCTTTCAGTAATGTAGTAAGTGTTTCGAACAACCTCAAAGTGATGCTGACAGTCATGTAGTAAGAGTTGCTACGAACCTCAAAATAATGTGACAGTGATGTCAGAAGAATTGCTAATGATCTCAAAATGATGCGACAGTGATGTAGTAAGAATTGCTAATGAACTCAAAATGATGCTAACAGTAATGTAGTGATAGTTGCTAATCAAGTCAGTGATGCTTACAGTAATGTAGTAAGTGTTTCGAATAACCTCAAAGTGATGCTGACAGTCATGTACTAAGAGTTGGTACGAACCTCAAAATAATGCGACAGTAATGTAGTAAAAGTCCCTACGAACCTCAAAATATTGCGACAGTGATGTCAGAAGAATTGGTAATGATCTCAAAATGATGCTAACAGTAATGGAGTGAACGTTTCGAATGACCTCAAAGTGATGCTGACAGTCATGTAGTAAGAGTTGCTACGAACCTCAATATAATGCGACAATAATGTAGTAAAAGTTGCAACGAACCTCAAAATATTGTGACAGTGATGTCGGAAGAATTGCTAATGAACTCAAAATGATGCTAACGGTAATGTAGTGATAGTTGCTAATCAACTCAGTGATGCTTACAGTAATGTAGTAAGTGTTTCGAATAACCTCAAAGTGATGCTGACAGTCATGTAGTAAGAGTTGCTACGAACCTCAAAATAATGTGACAGTGATGTCAGAAGAATTGCTAATGATCTCAAAATGATGCGACAGTGATGTAGTAAGAATTGCTAATGAACTCAAAATGATGCTAACAGTAATGGAGTGAAAGTTTCGAATTACCTCAAAGTGATGCTGACATTAATGTAGTAAAAGTTGCTACGAACCTCAAAATATTGCGACAGTGATGTCGGAAGAATTGCTAATGAACTCAAAATGATGCTCACAGTAATGTAGTGATAGTTGCTCATTAACTCAGTGATGCTTACAGTAATGTAGTAACTGTTTCGAACAACCTCAAAGTGATGCTGACAGTCATGTAGTAAGAGTTGCTACGAACCTCAAAATAATCCGACAGTGATGTCAGAAGAATTGCAAAAGATCTCAAAATGATGCGACAGTGATTTAGTAAGAATTGCTAATGAACTCAAAATGATGCGACAGTAATGTAATAAAAGTTGCTACGAACCTAAAAATATTGCGACAGTGATGTCGGAAGAATTGCTAATGAACTCAAGATGATGCTAACAGTAATGTAGTGATAGTTGCTAAGAAACTCAGTGATGCTGACAGTAATGTAGTAAGTGTTTCGAACAACCTCAAAGTGATGCTGACAGTCATTAAGTAAGAGTTGCTAGGAACCTCAATTTAATGCTACAGTGATGTCGTAAGAATTGCTGATGAACTCAAAATGATGCGAACAGTAATGTAGAGATAGTTGCTAATAAACTCAAAGTGATGCTGACAGTAATGTAGTAAGAGTTGCTACGAACCTTTTAATAATGCAACAGTAATGTAGTAAAAGTTGCTACGAACCTCAAAATATTGCGACAGTGATGTCGGAAGAATTACTAATGAACGCACAATGATGCTAACAGTAATGTAGTGATAGTTGCTAATTAACTCAGTGATGCTTACAGTAATGTAGTAAGAGTTTCGAACAACCTCAAAGTGATGCTGACAGTCATGTAGTAAGAGTTGCTACGAACATCAAAATGATGCTAATAGTAATGTAGTGATAGTTGCTAAGAAACACAGTGATGCTGACAGTAATGTAGTAAGGGTTGCTACGAACCTTAAAATAATGCAACAGTAAAGTAGTAAGAGTTGCTTTGAACCTCAAAATAATGCGACAGTGATGTCAGAAGAATTGCTAAAGATCTCAAAATAATGCGACAGTGATGTCAGAAGAATTGGTAATGATCTCAAACTGATGGGACAGTGATGTCGTAAGAATTGCTAATGAACTCAACATGATGCTAACAGTAATGTAGTGATAGTTGCTAATCAACTCAGTGATGCTTACAGTAATGTAGTAAGAGTTTCGAACAACCTCAAAGTGATGCTGACAGTCATGTAGTAAGAGTTGCGAATGAACTCAATTTAATGCTACAGTGATGTCGTAAGAATTGCTAATAAACTCAAAATGATGCTGACAGTAATGTAGTGATAGTTGCTAATAAACTCAAAGTGATGTTAACAGTAATGTAGTGATAGTTGCTAATAAACTCAAAGTGATGCTGACAGTAATGTATGTGTAGGTTCTCATTCATCCAGGTCATCGTAGATCGAAGCGAAGTAAAATCTGGTCAACTGGACGTAAGTTTATCTTGAAGACGTTTCACCTCTCATCCGAGAGGCTTCTTCAGTTCTAGTGGAGAGTGTGGAAACTCCAGCTTATAAATCTATTTGGGAGTGGTCAGTGCTATTGTGGTGGAAACGACCCTCCCGAGACTCACCTGGCCTCCCCAAACGACAGTCGTTGTGAGGTGTCAGGGAGTTTCAGGGGTGGTCGGTAGGGAGTTTCACCGACCACTCAGATGCTAATGGGCTGTGCTGGCATCAGCCGTTCCACATGGGTCTTTCAGCTGAGCTCTTTGGGGAAGTTTTGAAAGGACTTGGTTGTAAATAGGTGAAAGGAAATGTCGCAGTCCACCTCCTCTGTTCAAAGATGGTTTCTCTATCCTGACGTGGATGGCTTCTTTAACTCCTCTTTCAAACCATCTGTCCTCTCTGTCGAGTATTTGGACATGGTCGTCCTGGAAGGAGTGGCTTTCCTCCTTGAGGTGGAGGAAAACCGCTGAGTCCTGTCCTCCAGAGTTGGCTCTTCTATGTTGGGCCATGCGGTTGTTGAGGGGCTGTTTGGTTTCCCCTATGTAGAGATCCGTGCAGGCCTCACTGCATCTGACAGCGTATAACAGATTGCTTTTCTGGCTGTGAGGGGTGGGTTTCTCCTTGTTCTGATCCAGAAACTCAACAGCTTCTATCATTGATTGACAGCAAATGTTGATGACACACTGGGATTTTTGTTCTCCTGCTGTCACTGTCAAGTGCAGCTTAACATGAGAGGCAGCAGGATCATTCATGTGTTCATGTTTCCAGCAGACAAGAAGGAAACCTGGGAGGACTTCAGTGATTTTGATCACTGGTTCTCACTTCATCTTCTCAGTATAAAGTTCAAAGCGAGCTGGCCAGGAGTTGAACCTAGAATCTTCTGATCCGTAGTCAGACTCGTTATCCATTGCGCCACCAGCCCTGTGAAGAAGCTGCTGTGTTCATGTGTCCTTGCTGTTACAGAAAAGCCCAACAAGGTGGTGGCATTTTCAGGGGACACAATGGTGCAGTGGTCAGCACTGTGGCCTCCCAGCAAGAAGGTTCAGCTCTCCTCCTATTTGGTTGCTAGGAACCTGAATCAGTCCTCAGTGGAGCCGTGCTGCTGAGGCTGAGTGAGGCTGAGTGAGGGACTGAGCAGGAGCCAGCAGGTCCAAGCAGGTTCAGGCAAACTCCCCTCGGTCCACCAACATCAAAGCAGAGGAACTGAGTTCATCTAACAAAATGATTCATATCATCTCCTCTTGGAATGTTCTGGAACTACAAGTACACTTAAAATGGCCGACTTATGACCATAGAAGGAACTTTGAAGTAGATTTGAT
The DNA here is from genome assembly GCF_037954235.1 of Aulostomus chinensis. Lineage (NCBI taxonomy): Eukaryota > Metazoa > Chordata > Actinopteri > Syngnathiformes > Aulostomidae > Aulostomus > Aulostomus chinensis. The sequence continues at coordinate 18,537,774 of NC_141320.1, read as the reverse complement.
TTATTTAAGTCAGTCACAGTCATTTTTTTCAAGAACTTAGTTCAGGTAACTTGATTGTTTTACTAAGATGAGCTTTAATGTTAAAACATTGAAACAAGACCTTCATGTATTTATGATGACATCACCAATAGGAGCCTTCCCAGTCTGTCAGGGGGTAGAGTTCAGTCACCACCAATGACATCAGAGTCAGAGTTTAGACATCAAAGACAGACATTAAAGCCTCTCTTATTAAAAAAAATTAAAGTGTTATATCTTTGAAAATATACTGCAATACATGAAATACTATATTTCCATGGATGGTAACCTCGTTCTTATATTCTTTAATATACTGCAATAGTAATGGACCCTCTATGACACTGTAGTGATGAATCTATCAAGGAGTACAAATGATTAGAATCAGAATTTTGAAGTCAAGTTTGAGATCAGTTTGATCCTCTCTCTCTCTCCCTCCCTCTCCCTCTCTCTCCCTCCCTCCCACCCTCTCTCTCTCTCCCTCCCTCCCACCCTCTCTCTCTCTCCCTCCCTCTATCTCTCTCCCTCCCTCTATCTCTCTCTCCCTCTCTCTCTCCCTCCCTCTATCTCTCTCTCCCTCTCCCTCCCTCTCTCTCTGTCTCTGTCTCTCTCTCTCCCTCTCTCTCTGTCTCTCTCTCCCTCTCTCTCCCCCCCCTCTCTGTCCCCCCCCTCTCTCTCTCAGGAGCTTTTAAATGAATATTTTAATAAAACAGAACAGGAGACTTAAGAGTGATCACTCAAACCCACAGGCTGAATGGGACATCTCTTAAAAACATTGAACCACTGAGTAAAACCATAGAAGCGCTCCTGTCTAGTCGGTGCTAACAAGTTAGCTGTTGCGTGAGTCCAGCTGTGCTGTCTAGGAATCCTGGTCAAAAGCCTCCACACATCAAACAGCTGGTGTGTTGGTGGATCTGTGGATCCTGCTGGAAGAAGCAGGGTGGAGCTCTGAATGGTTCCTGTCTCAAAGAGCTTCTCTGTGCAGCTCCCATCAGCTCCTAAAAACAGGAAACCAGCAGATTCACTGTTGAACGGTGGCATTAAAATGTCTCAAAAGCTGTCCTGTCCACCATTTGTTGGTGCAAAGACATTTAAAAACACAAGTTGAACATTTTCCAAAGTTGCTCTCACCGTCTTTCAAACACCTGGAATGATTTCCTCCAAATCAAAAGAAACTGGTGAAAAAAACAACAACAAAAACTCCTGGAGAATCAAACTCCACCCTCTGCTCCAACTGGACTTGGGACTTCAAATGACCCCCATTAAAAGCCTGCCTGCATCCCCATTCACTGACTGTTGTGCTGTGGGTCTCCTGGACAAACATGGCAGGATCCTCTTGATCTCCAGGAGAATAAAAGAGGGAACCCTAGAAAACAAGTCAGCGTGAAAGAGGAGCAGATTTTAAAACTCCTCATCATTTCCACCTCCAGGAGTGAAGCCTCCCAGGACCCAAGAGGCTCCAGCTGGCAGAGCTCTCACTGGTTTCTCCACCACCTCGCTAACCTGAGCTGGAGCATCTGAGAACCAAACAGTGACCCCCTTCACTCCAGAGCCCACTCCACAAACTCTGAGCCCCCACTTTACCCACAGCCAGCAGGCCTCCTCAACACTGCATGACACACGACGACTAAATTTAACACTGAAGCGTCTCATCAAGAGATCTGTCACATGAGTCTGCTGTGGAGGGTCAGTCTGTCCGTCCACATTCAGATCATTAACGCAGCAACTCCTAAGCACCAGTAGAGCCTGTTCATCGTCCCTGGGTGGGCTCGAACCACCAGCCTCTCGGTTAACAGCCGAGCGCCACAGAGACTCTGAGTCTCCTGCTTTTCATGAAGAGTTTTCAGGCTAAATTCAGTGTGTGAGGTCCACACTGCACATTTGAGGGACCATGAAGGACAGAGGAGAGTCTGACTGTCATGGTGAAAGCCTTCAGCACTAGAACTGAAACAGCCCCACCATCTTAACCTGCCAGGTGATCCTGCTTCATTCAACTCTGCTGCCTCTGCCACTGCCCTGACTGGTGAGGCTGACAGCAGGTTCTCTCTCATCTAAACTCTCTGTTTACAATGGAGGCTGAAATCCTTGTGATTGGTGGTTCAATCATCAGGTCTGTTGAACTCCCAGGAGCCATCACCTGCTGTCTTCCTGGTGCCAAAGTTGTGGACATTATTGAACGTCTCCAGGACTCATCGACCTCCACCCCTCCTCCATGTTCTCCCTGTTCCTGTGTGGGTTCTCTCTGGTTCTCCAGCTTCCTCCCAAAGTCCAAAGACATCAAGAGGGTAGTGGTTACCTGGACACTCTAAATGACTGTGAGTGTGAATGGTTGTCTGTCTGTGTGTGTTGGTCCTGGGATGGACTGGTGACCCATCAAGGGTGAACCCAGGGCTGGACTGGCCACCTGGCCGATGCACATCTTTGGGCCGGCCCATAACTGTCATAATTTTTTTTTCAAAAGTGTATAGTTTTTCATCGACCGTAACGGTATCGGAGACGCGAAACACGGCCCATTGGTTGATTTTCTGGAAGGACATTGGGCTCGTCCAATGAAATCTCTCCGCTCTCTCTCTTTCTCTTAGTCAAGCCATGCTGTTGCAATGGAAGTGGAGGAGTCAGATCAGACAGTTGGAGACTATTTTAGTCGCCCTTCTTCCACACAGAGGACTGATTTTTTAAAGTTTCATCCTCAACAAGATTCCATGAACCCTGTCGTCCAGAGGCTCTTCGTTAGAACGGACGGCACGACGTGGAAATGGCTGACTTATTGTGGTCAACGTCATGCTTTGTTTTGTTTTGTTTGCCCTGCTTTTAGCAAGCCCAGTGATCCAAGTGTCTTCATTAGAGGCCTGACAGACTGGAGGCATGTGCACCAAAGAGTAGAGGAGCATGAGAGAGGCATGGCACAGAGGCAGTGTGCTGAGGCCTATTTTTGAAACTGCTCCAGAGCAAGACTGGCCACCTCCTTGAGGGAAGACAGCTGACAGGACACCGTGAGCAGGTTAAGAAGCAGGGCTGGACTGGGACCAAAAAATGGCCCTGGCATTTTTCATCCCTGGCAGCCCTCCATGGTTATTTACACGATATGTGTAAGCACACGCCATACCAGAGGATGTATGCGCACATTTTGAAGTTTCAAAAATTAAAATAAAGTGCAGTATTCTACATGGAAGACAGTAACCATGTTAAAAGAGTGATACTCTTTCACTACTCACAGAGACCTTCTTCTTCCACTACACGTTCCAACACCTGACGTCTCTTCTTCCCAGTCCAGCCCTGGAAGAACGCGTCGAGTTTTGGAAATTCGGCTGCTTTTCTTCTCGGGAGTGTCTCTTTTTCGGCTCCTCCTTTCTCCTTCCTCTTACTGGGCAACATTCTTCATGGCTTCTGACTGCAAGGCAGCCGCTGAGTGGTGGCACTACAACTGGATGGGTCTGTTTCTCATTTTAACACAAAATAAACTAACCGCTGTTTCTGCGTTTTTACCAAAAATATATATTTTGAAATGCCTGCTCACACCGGCCCATCCGGCTACATCCACCAAACTTTACACACATAATATAATATAATAATATAATATAATAACCCTGAACACAAGCCCCAAAGCAGTAGTTGTTTTGTTTTTCTTCATAAAGGAGGTGCACTGTCATGACTACGATATCTCTGGCAACAAACATGGAAGGGGCTTTGGGGTCTTGTGTTTCAGCTCTGTAACTTCTGGATGGCTGAAAATGTCAGAATCAGTCCTCTCACTGACATCCACCATTGGTGTGACTTTTGGTGGCTTCAGCTCAAATGAAACCAGGGAAGAGGGGCCAGACTTTGAGGAGCCCCTTAGGGTTAGTGGATGCCCCGGGACCGTGCTTGGGCCCCTGAGCACCTAGATGGCTGAAATTCCCAGCACATGCTACTCTGGGGCATCACACTATGTGTGTAAAGTTTGGTGGATGTAGCCCAAGTAGAAACACCAGAACCCAGATTTGATCCTCAATTCTGCTCCAAAAGGCTCTCGGAGTGCAGAAGTCCCAGACCCTGATTTTGCCCAGTTTCACAAGGGGATAGTTTTTTCTCTTTGAACCTAGGAAGTTGAAATTTGAGTGTGTTGTTCTGTCCTCCATAAGGATCACATCTGTGCTGGTTTGACCCCCCTAAGTCCTTTCTGCTGTCCGTAAAGGGCGTGGCAAAGTCCAGTAAAGTCTTTAAATGAAGCATCATAACTGGTCAAAGTTGCTCCAAATGAGATGAGCTTTCTGGGAGGAGTTCACACCTCTGCCAGAAACCAATATTTAAAACTTTGAAGCCCCACCTCCTTCCTGAAGCTACTTCCTGTTTGGGAGGGGGTTCTAGAATTATTCCACCAGATTAGGATTTCATAAAGTTTCAGGTCTGTATCCACTGTAGAGGCCAATGAGAGCAAAAGAGCAACAGGGTCAAAGGTCAACAGGCCTCGTGTCTCAGCCAGGCCTCAAAGGGTTAAGTGAGCCTTTTGGAGCTCCTTTGAAAAAAGGCCTGACACCAATCTTGTTCAGGACCAACATGAAGAAGGATCTTTGGAACATTTTCACATCTTTAAGACCGCCTTGACTCCTTTTTACAGCAGGAGTCACTGAACAGCACAAAGCTGCTATTGCAGCCATCAGGCCTCATTTCTGATCAATTATTATTGTTGAAACAAAGCTGAATATCAATTATTGATTTTTATTGTCATCATTTTGAACACCTGATGAGAGAAACACAATAAAAACATTTGAAAAGGAAGGATCAGAGTGTTGTTGTACTGCAATACTACAGTACAGCATCAGAGACACTCAGTTATTGATTGCCTGAATGATTGATTTCCCCAGAAGAGGAACAGCTTTGTTGGAGCAGTAAAAATACACACATCAGAACGACAAAGTTACATTTGAAAAGAAACTACATGACATTACCAGCACAACATCTGAAGAACAGTTAGGATCAATTTAACTGGCCAGATAGTTAGGACTTCTTTAATGATATCCTTGATGAACCCAGACATCAGAGTGGTTTGTTCCCCTCAATCATAAATCTGTAAATATAGCGTGAAGTGATGGAACTAAAAGGCCACCTCTGAGTGCAGGAGTGAGCCTCTGTGACGGATGTGACGTCAGCAGACCGCCATTAGTTTGAGTCATTGTTTATATTCTTAATGCTGATTGGTAGATCTATAATGGTGACAAATGGACTTCGTAGGTAGAATAAACATCCAGAAATTAAATGAATTTGTAGATTGTCTTATTAATCAAAAGATGAAGTATTAAAAATATTTGTTTTTTTTTCCTCGGAGTGAGCGACAACTACCGGATTTTCTCACAGAAGAACGGGGGGGGGGGGGGCTACTTCCCCAGAAGCGGATGTTTGTAATTCCTGGGGCACTAAAATCCATTTCATATTATTTTTTATTGAACAGCGAATATTATGGAAATAAAATTTATATTTCTCGCCAGAAATGTCCTTAAAATGCTTTTTAAAAATCAAACCTATCTTGAAATGACACTCGTCCGTAATGGCGTCCTTAGCAACCAACATAGCAACAGTGGAAATGTGACACTGTAACGACTCTCTTCCGAGAGGTGAAAGATTCATCGTAATAACGAACAAACCAAAGATTAAACACAAGAACTGAGCAAAGATTATGAAAACAAAATGCATATTTCTCTCTAGAAATGTCATCAGAATGCTTTATTAAATCAAAACTATCTTGGAAGAAGGCACTTTCCTCCGAAAATGACAGGAGCGGCGGCCATGTTTTTGTTTTGAGAGACCCTCATGAAAGAGTCACATGACCTACCAGCGCTCCAATAGAAAAGAAGAGGGGGAAAACACCTACACATTTCACAATTTTTTGGCCTTTATCGTAGAACTGATAGGTTTTGACCTGTGGACAAACGGAGCCTTTTCACGTTTTGACATGAGACTGGGTTGTCAAAAGCAAAGAGCAGACAGCAGGACATCAAAAGAAAAGATCCAGACACTAAAACTACCAGTAGAAACAAGAAGAAATACTAAAAGCTTTGGAAAGATACTACAAGGTTGGATATACATTATTATATACACTACTATTCTCACTGACTCCTAAAGAGGGACAGGAAACATTAGAATGTGGATCAGATCAGCTGATTTCAGTGTTGAGTCCATCCCTCCATCCACTTTCTGTTCTTATCCTTTAAGGGTCATGGGGGGGGGCGATCCCAGGTGACGTTGTTCAAGAGGCAGGGTTCACCCTGGACAGGTCACCAGTCCATCAGGAGAAATGAGGTGGACGGTATCATGCAACCTAAACTAAAACATTAGTCAGATCAAATTCAGATTAAAGCAAGAGTCTCCAGATCAAAGTCAGAATTCCTGATGATGTCATCAGGCCTTTGACAGTAGCTAGAATTCTGTCTTTGATCTCAGGAGGACATGAAAGAAACACAATTGAGGAAAGTAGAAGAGAGCATGGCAGCATGATGGTGCAGTGGTGAGCACTGTGGCTTCACAGCAAGAAGGTTCTGGTTTGAGTCCAGGCTCGGGTGGGGAATCTTTCTCTGTAGAGCCTGTATGTTCTCCTCATGAATGTGTGGGTTCTCTCCAGGTACTCCAGCTTCCTCCCACTGTCCAAAGACATGTAATTGGGGACGAGGCTGATTGGACACTGTAAATTGACCGTAGGTATGAATGTGAGTGTGAATGGTTGTTCGTCTCTGTATGTTGGCCCTGTGATGGACTGGTGACCTGTCCAGGGTGAACCCCGCCTCTGGCCCGTAGATGCTGGGATAGGCTCCAGCCCCCTCGACCATCAATGTAGGTCTTTTGTTAATTGCATGCCACATGAAATTATTGTTGGTCAGTTTTCTAGCGACTGTCTCACAGTGGCAAGACAAGAACACTTCTACTTTTAATGTTGACAGTTTGTTCAACACTAAGCTTCATCCAGTACCATGTTGTCAAACACTGGAACCTCCACAGCACCTGAACAGGGACTTGAACCCTGGACCCTCAGATTAAAAGTCTGATGCTCTACCGTCTGAGCTCCTCAGGCTCTTTCTACAGCATTGAGACAGGAACAGAAACACCTGTGAAGGTCAAACTGATGCTTTCTTGACTTGTTCAGTCCTCCATGTTAAAGTCCACCAGGCTTTTGATTGGCTCTGATTCTCTGTGGCAAAATCCAACAAGAGGCTCCAAAAATGTCCTGAATGTCACAAGAATGCACAGGACAAGATGTTAGTTTCCTTCATGTCTGCAGTTCCACCACTGGAAAGTAAAGTCAATGCTGCTCTGCTGAAACCTGGGATCGGACCAGGGACCTTTAGATCTTCAGTCTAAGGCTCTCCCAACTGAGCTGGTTCAGTTCTGAGTGAGGGCCCTGCTTCTCTCATTTATAATCTCTTCCACTCTCACTAGACCTTAGAGAGGATTGGAGCTTCTGAAGTCCTGACACATTGAACAGTTCTCCAGGACCATTTTTGATGAAGGTCTGGATCACACCAGCCTTTTTTGTTTGTCTTCTTGCACCACCGTGCCGCCCCTACTAGTCGTCTACATATCAGTGTTCTCAGTATTGCAGGAACATTCACATCAGTATTGTGCTAATATTTTATTTCCTGGCTCTTCAATCCTCCTATTATGAAGTTGATTGCTTCAGCGACCAGGAGATGTTATCATTGGCAGCTAGTTTACTATTATTGCTGCTGCTGTTGTTGGTTGTGTGTCTGTCTTCCATCCCCCTGTCCCTCTGTCTTTCTCTCTGCTTGTCTTTCACCCTCATCTTGTTCCCATCTTTTTGTCATTCTCTCCCTCCTTTCTCTCTGTCTTTTGTCTTTCCTTCTCTATATTTGTCTTCTGCTGTCTGTCCTGTCCTGCTCTCTTTCAACAACCAACCAGTCAAAGCAGACGTCCGGTTAAAAAAATATGATAAAAGAACTCTTGGTTTGATTTGGCTTGAGACATGAAGAAGATAGGATTGTTTTCCTTTCATTTTAGAAGCTTTTCCAGATTCATGAAAAGATCATCAATCAGTGCAGTATTTCAGACAGACTTCTGGTCCGTGAGGACGAGGAATCCAGCACAGATCCACAGAACTCCAACTGCCATCTTTGATGGTTCCTTTACAGTCTGCAGGGTGGAGAGATCCTCCTGAGTCTGGCTTGGAATGTTTGTCTGTGGATGTGTTGGCCCTGTGATGGACTGGTGACCTGTCCAGGGTGAACACGGCCTGTCGTCCAAAAGCTGCTGGGATAGGCTCCACCCCCTCATGACCCTGAACAGGATAAGCAGAAGACAATGGACAGAAGTCCTGACACATTGAACAGTTCTCCAGGACCATTTTTGATGAAGGTCTGGATCACACCAGCCTTTTTTGTTTGTCTTCTTCCAGTGTCCTCAACATTGTGTGAGCCAATAATTCCACATCTGTACCAGACACACCTCTGGTTGGTGGGTTGATGGATCTTTCTGTTCTAACAGTGTCTTTTATCTTGCTTTTAACTTTTCTTTGTATCTGCATTCTGTGGGGCACGGTGGCTCTGGAAGAGCACTCTAACTATTGTCACTGTACCCCCCCCCCCCCGTACAACGAAAATAAAAGATTCTGATTCCGATTCTGACACACACACACACACACACACACACACACACACACGCGTGTATCAACATGATGTTCCGAATGTTTCACTGTCTGTGGTTGTCCAGCTCTCCTTGCCTCTTCACTGTCATTGTCAGAACTCTGAGCAGTCTTCCTCTCCAGGTGATGTCTCTGAGTGATGATGATTGCTGTCTGTTCAACCAGCTTCATTTGTTGATATCTGAGAAGGACTGAAGACAGCAAAGTGTGCTGATTGGCCAACAACCCCTCACAGGTCAAAGGTCACTGCTCTGAGGCGGACCAGTTTACTGTAACAGTGGTGGCACCATCCACTGCTGGCGCTCTCTTCAGTGCTTCTTGTTTCTGCCCTTTGTGTGTGAGCTCCTAGAGCAGCTGGTCCGGCTCTTTCCTTTTCTTTTCTATTCCACAAATTTATTTTTTGATTTTCTGTTTTTGTAATTCATCATCGATCTCGGCTCACGGTCGCTACACTCTTGACCTCCTGTGAGCCTTGAAGAGAGAGAAGCCACCTTTGTGTTGGAGAAGAGCAGCTTAGTCCAGGCAGCCAGCAGCCTGAGACCAGAGGGTAGCCAATCAACGCGCTTCCCTTCTTCATCGAGCGAATCTCAGCGGGAGCCACGGTCGACGAGGTGGAGGCTTTGGAGGCCGTCCTCCCACCAGGTCGTTGGAGAGGCGTCGTACATCGATGGGAGAATCCAGCTGAGAACGTAAGCCGGTTACGTTGGTTTTCACCAATTCAGGCCTGGACTCCTGTCTCGCTGCCAAACTCCGCCTGACTCCGTAGAGCTGGTCAGCCTCCACTCAGTCTTCTTCATTTGGTTGGAGGTCACCATCGTTCATCCTACACACCTTTCCACCTGCCTCTTAGCCGTCTACTTGAAGCTCAGATAAATCCAGGCTAATTCATACCTGCTACTCAATATGGGCCTTAATTACTCTGCTGGAATTATCACTCTGTCTTAAGGGTTTTCTTAATTGTATTAAATCCTCTTTAATTTCCAAGAAGTCTTCCAACTCATTCATTCATGCAAGCCACTGAACCACAAGACCTCATTGATGAGCTTCAACCTGAGACTGATTGTTTCTCGTTGGACGAGACACCCATTCAATGAGACTCATTGTCAGTCCATTGAAATCTACTGGTGTTCCTGGTGAGTTGATTTAACAACATGAGCTGACAGAATCTACGTTCAGGTAGGAACCACCACATCCAGGGGTCTGGACCTTTGAGCAGGCAGAGCCATCAAAGTAGCAGACTAAGCTAGCAGACATTAGCATTGAGAAGAAACTGATACCTGAGCCTACTTTTGGGTCTGGACCTTTGAGCAGGCAGAGCCATCAAAGTAGCAGACTAAGCTAGAAGACGTTAGCATTGAGAAGAAACTGATACCTGAGCCTACTTTTGGGTCTGGTCAGGTGATGACACAATAATATGACATCATTGTCAGACTGACGCCTGCTCAACACTGACCAAACGCCGCCCTATTGCATTGTGGGAAATTTCTGCTTGGCTCACGTCCATCAAAACACACAAAAAAATTTCTCCAGAATCAGTATGGATAGTGGATACAATTGAGTCCACACTGGTTTTTCATTCTGAGTCGGGTGCAGGTGTGGAATTTCAGACACAGTCTGTGTTTGTGTTGTTCATTCAGTGATTTTTCTTACAATTCCCAATCAAAGCCCCACATTGCAAATGAACTCAAAATGATGCTAACAGTAATGTAGTGATAGTTGCTAATAACCTCAAAGTAATGCGACAGTGATTTCAGAAAAATTGCTAATGATCTCAAAATGATGCTGACAGTAATGTAGTGATAGTAGCTAATAAACTCAGTGATGCTTACAGTAATGTAGTAAGTGTTTTGAACAACCTCAAAGTGATGCTGACAGTCATGTAGTAAGAGTTGCTACGAACCTCAAAATAATGCGACAGTGATGTCTTAAGAATTGCTAATAAACTCAAAATAATGCTAACAGTAATGTAGTGATATTTGCTAATAAACTCAAAGTGATGCTGACAGTAATGTAGTAAGAGTTGCTACGAACCTCAAAATAATGCGACAGTGATGTCAGAAGAATTGGTAATGATCTCAAAATGATGCGACAGTGATGTAGTAAGAATTGCTAATGAACTAAAAATGATGCTAACAGTAATGGAGTGATAGTTTCGAATAAACTCAAAGTGATGCTGACAGTCATGTAGTAAGAGTTGCTACGAACCTCAAAATAATGCGACAGTAATGTAGTAAAAGTTGCTACGAACCTCAAAATATTGCGACAGTGATGTCGGAAGAATTGCTAATGAACTCAAAATGATGCTAAAAGTAATGTAGTGATAGTTGCTAATCAACTCAGTGATGCTTACAGTAATGTAGTAAGTGTTTCGAATAACCTCAAAGTGATGCTGACAGTCATGTAGTAAGAGTTGCTACTAACCTCCAAATAATGCAACAGTAATGTAGTAAAAGTTATGACGAATCTCAAAATAATGCGACAGTGATGTCAGAAGAATTGCTAATGATCTCAAAATGATGCGACACTGATGTAGTAAGAATTGCTAATGAACTCAAAATGATGCTAACAGTAATGGAGTGAAAGTTTCGAATAAACTCAAAGTGATGCTGACGGTCATGTAGTAAGAGTTGCTACAAACCTCAAAGTAATGCGACAGTGATGTCGGAAGAACTGCTAATGATCTCAAAATGATGCGACAGTGATGTAGTAAAAGTTGCTACGAACCTCAAAATAATGCGACAGTAAAGTAGTAAGAGTTGCTTCGAACCTCAAAATAATGCGACAGTGATGTCAGAAGAATTGTAAATGATCTCAAACTGATGAGACAGTGAGGTCGTAAGAATTGCTAATGAACTCAAAATGATGCTAACAGTAATGTAGTGATCGTTGCTAATAAACTCAGTGATGCTTACAGTAATGTAGTGAGAGTTTGGAACAACCTCAAAGTGATTCTGACAGTAATGTAGTAAGAGTTGCTACGAACCTCAAAATAATGCGACAGTGATGTCAGAAGAATTGGTAATGATCTCAAAATGATGGGACAGTGATGTCGTAAGAATTGCTAATGATCTCGATGATCCAGTAATGGAGTGAAAGTTTCGAATAACCTCAAAGTGATGCTGACAGTCATGTGGTTTGAGTTGCGAGTAAATTAAAAATTATTCTGACAGTGATGTCGTAAGAATTGCTATTAAACTCAAAATGATGCAAACAGTAACGTAGTGACTCTTACTATATGATGTCGGAAGAACTGCTAATGATCTCAAAATGATGCGACAGTGATGTAGTAAGAGTTGCAACGAACCTCAAAATAATGCGACAGTAAAGTAGTAAGAGTTGCTTCGAACCTCAAAATGATGCGACAGTGATGTCAGAAGAATTGTAAATGATCTCAAACTGATGGGACAGTGATGTCGTAAGAATTGCTAATGAACTCAAAACGATGCTAACAGTAACGTAGTGATAGTTGCTACTAAACTCAGTGATGCTTACAGTAATGTAGTAAGTGTTTGGAACAACCTCAAAGTGATGCTGACAGTCATGTAGTAAGAGTTGCTACGAACCTCAAAATAATGCGACAGTTATGTCAGAAGAATTGCTAAAGATCTCAAACTGATGGGACAGTGATGTCAGAAGAATTGCTAATGATCTCAAAATGATGCTAACAGTAATGGAGTGAACGTTTCGAACAACCTCAAAGTGATGCTGACAGTCATGTAGTAAGAGTTGCTACGAACCTCAAAAAGATGCGACAGTAATGTAGTAAAAGTTGCCACGAACCTCAAAATATTGCGACAGTGATGTCGGAAGAATTGCTAATGAACTAAAAATGATGCTAACAGTAATGTAGTGATAGTTGCTAATTAACTCAGTGATGTTTAAAGTAATGTAGTAAGTGTTTCGAACAACCTCAAAGTGATGCTGACAGTCATGTAGTAAGAGTTGCTACGAACCTAAAAATAATGCGACAGTGATGTAGGAAGGATTGCTAATGAACTCAAAATGAGTGATGCTGACAGCCATGTGGTTTGATTTGCGAGTAAATTAAAAATGATGCTGACAGTGATGTCGTAAGAATTGCTATTGAACTGAAAATGATGCTAACAGTAACGTAGTGATCGTTGCTAATGAACTCAAAGTGATGCTTACAGTAATGTAGTAAGAGTTTCGAACAACCTCAAAGTGATTCTGAAAGTCATGTAGTAAGGGTTGCTACGAACCTTAAAATAATGCAACAGTAAAGTTGTAAGAGTTGCTAAGAACCTCAAAATAATGCGACAGTAATGTAGTAAAAGTTGCTACGAACTTCAAAATATTGCGACAGTCATGTAGGAAGAATTGCTAATGAACTCAAAATGATGCTAACCGTAATGTAGTGATAATTGCTAATCAACTCAGTGATGCTTACAGTAATGTAGTAAGTGTTTGGAACAACCTCAAAGTGATGCTGACAGTCATGTAGTAAGAGTTGCTACGAACCTCAAAATAATGCGACAGTTATGTCAGAAGAATTGCTAAAGATCTCAAACTGATGGGACAGTGATGTCAGAAGAATTGCTAATGATCTCAAAATGATGCTAACAGTAATGGAGTGAACGTTTCGAACAACCTCAAAGTGATGCTGACAGTCATGTAGTAAGAGTTGCTACGAACCTCAAAAAAATGCGACAGTAATGTAGTAAAAGTTGCCACGAACCTCAAAATATTGCGACAGTGATGTCGGAAGAATTGCTAATGAACTAAAAATGATGCTAACAGTAATGTAGTGATAGTTGCTAATTAACTCAGTGATGTTTAAAGTAATGTAGTAAGTGTTTCGAACGACCTCAAAGTGATGCTGACAGTCATGTAGTAAGAGTTGCTACGAACCTAAAAATAATGCGACAGTGATGTAGGAAGGATTGCTAATGAACTCAAAATGAGTGATGCTGACAGCCATGTGGTTTGATTTGCGAGTAAATTAAAAATGATGCTGACAGTGATGTCGTAAGAATTGCTATTGAACTGAAAATGATGCTAACAGTAACGTAGTGATCGTTGCTAATGAACTCAAAGTGATGCTTACAGTAATGGAGTGAACGTTTCGAATAACCTCAAAGTGATGCTGACAGTCATGTAGTAAGAGTTGCAATGAACCTCAAAAAAATGCGACAGTAATGTAGTAAAAGTTGCCACGAACCTCAAAATATTGCGACAGTGATGTCGGAAGAATTGCTAATGAACTAAAAATGATGCTAACAGTAATGTAGTGATAGTTGCTACGAACCTAAAAATAATGCGACAGTGATGTAGGAAGAATTGCTAATGAACTCAAAATGAGTGATGCTGACAGTCATGTGGTTTGATTGGCGAGTAAATTAAAAATGATGCTGACAGTGATGTCGTAAGAATTGCTATTGAACTCAAAATGATGCTAACAGTACCGTAGTGATCGTTGCTAATAAACTCAGTGATGCTTACAGTAATGTAGTAAGAGTTTCGAACAACCTCAAAGTGATTCTGAAAGTCATGTAGTCAGAGTTGCTACTAACCTCAAAATGATGCTAACAGTAATGTAGTGATCGTTGCTAATAAACTCAGTGATGCTTACAGTAATGTAGTAAGAGTTTCGAACAACCTCAAAGTGATGCTGAAAGTCATGTAGTAAGAGTTGCTACTAACCTCAATTTAATGCTACAGTGATGTCGGAAGAATTGTTAATAAACTCAAAATGATGCTAACAGTAATGTATTGAAAGTTGCTAATAAACTCAAAGTGATGCTGACAGTCATGTAGTAAGAGTTGCTAAGAACCTCAAAATAATGCGACAGTAATGTAGTAAAAGTTGCTACGAACCTCAAAATATTGCGACAGTCATGTAGGAAGAATTGCTAATGAACTCAAAAGGATGCAAACCGTAATGTAGTGATAATTGCTAATCAACTCAGTGATGCTTACCGTAATGTAGTAAGTGTTTCGAACAACCTCAAAGTGATGCTGACTGTCATGTCGTAAGAGTTGCTACGAACCTCAAAATAATGCGACTGTAAAGTAGTAAGAGTTGCTTCGAACCTCAAAATAATGCGACAGTGATGTCAGAACAATTGTTAATGATCTCAAACTGATGGGATAGTAATGTCGTAAGAATTGCTAATGAACTCAAAATGATTGTAACAGTAATGTAGTGATCGTTGCTAAAAAACTCAGTAATGGTTACAGTAATGCAATACGTGTTTCGAACAACCTCAAAGTGATGCTGAAAGTCATGTAGTAAGAGTTGCTACTAACCTCAATTTAATGCTACACTGATGTCGTAAGAATTGCTAATAAACTCAAAATGATGCTAACAGTAATGTATTGATAGTTGCTAATAAACTTAAAGTGATGCTGACAGTCATGTAGTAAGAGTTGCTACGAACCTCAAAATAATGCGACAGTGATGTCAGAAGAATTGCTAAAGATCTCAAAATGATGCGACAGTGATTTAGTAAGAATTGCTAATGAACTCAAAATGATGCGACAGTGATTTAGTAAGAATTGCTAATGAACTCAAAATGATGCTATTCAACTCAGTGATGCTAACAGTAATGTAGTAAGTGTTTCGAATAACCTCAAAGTGATGCTGACAGTCATGTAGTAAGAGTTGCTACGAACCTCCAAATAATGCGACAGTGATGTCGGAAGAATTGCTAATGATCTCAAAATGATGCGACAGTGATGCAGTAAGAATTGCTAATGAACTCAAAATGATGCTAACAGTAATGGAGTGAAACTTTCGAATACCCTCAAAGTGATGCTGACAGTCATGTACTAAGAGTTGCTCCGAACCTCAAAATAATGCGACAGTGATGTCAGAAGAATTGCTAATGATCTCAAAATGATGCGACAGTGATGTAGTAAGAATTGCTAATGAACTCAAAATGATGCTAACAGTAATGGAGTGAACGTTTCGAATAACCTCAAAGTGATGCTGACAGTCATGTGGTTTGAGTTGCAAGTAAATTAAAAATGATGCTGACAGTGATGTCGTAAGAATTGCTATTGAACTCAAAACGATTCCAAAAATAACGTAGTGAAAGCTGCTAAAAAACTCAAAGTGATGCTGACAATAATGTAGTAAGAGTTGCAACGAACCTTTAAATAATGCAACAGTAATGTAGTAAAAGTTGCTCCGAACCTCAAAATAATGCGACAGTGATGTCAGAAGAATTGCTAATGATCTCAAAATGATGCGACAGTGATGTAGTAAGAATTGCTAATGAACTCAAAATGATGCTATTCAACTCAGTGATGCTAACAGTAATGTAGTAAGTGTTTCGAATAACCTCAAAGTGATGCTGACAGTCATGTAGTAAGAGTTGCTACGAACCTCCAAATAATGCGACAGTGATGTCGGAAGAATTGCTAATGATCTCAAAATGATGCGACAGTGATGCAGTAAGAATTGCTAATGAACTCAAAATGATGCTAACAGTAATGGAGTGAAAGTTTCGAATAACCTCAAAGTGATGCTGACAGTCATGTGGTTTGAGTTGCGAGTAAATTAAAAATGATGCTGACAGTGATGTCGTAAGAATTGCTATTGAACTCAAAACGATGCCAAAAGTAACGTAGTGATAGTTGCTAATAAACTCAAAGTGATGCTGATAGTAATGTAGTAAGAGTTGCTCCGAACCTCAAAATAATGCGACAGTGATGTCAGAAGAATTGCTAATGATCTCAAAATGATGCGACAGTGATGTAGTAAGAATTGCTAATGAACTCAAAATGATGCTAACAGTAATGCAGTGAACGTTTCAAATAACCTCAAAGTGATGCTGACAGTCATGTCGTAAGAGTTGCTACGAACCACGAATCAGTGATGCTTACAGTAATGTAGTAAGAGTTTCGAACAACTTCAAAGTGATGATGACAGTTATGTAGTAAGAGTTGCTACGAACCTAAAAATAATGCGACAGTGATGTCGTAAGAATTGCTATTGAACTCAAAATGATGCTAACAGTAATGTAGTGATCGTTGCTAATAAACTCAGTGATGCTTACAGTAATGTAGTAAGTGTTTCGAATAACCTCAAAGTGATGCTGACAGTCATGTAGTAAGAGTTGCTACTAACCTCAAAATGATGCTAACAGTAATGGAGTGATAGTTGCTAATGAACTCAAAGTGATGCTGACAGTAATGTAGTAAAAGTTGCTACGAACCTCAAAATATTGCGACAGTCATGTAGGAAGAATTGCTAATGAACTCAAAATGATGCTAACCGTAATGTAGTGATAATTGCTAATCAACTCAGTGATGCTTACAGTAATGTAGTAAGTGTTTCGAACAACCTCAAAGTGATGCTGAAAGTCATGTAGTAAGAGTTGCTACGAACCTCAAAATAATGCGACAGTAAAGTAGTAAGAGTTGCTTCGAAACTCAAAATAATGCGACAGTGATGTCAGAAGAATTGTTAATGATCTCAAACTGATGGGACAGTGATGTCGTAAGAATTGCTAATGAACTAAAAATGATGCTAACAGTAATGTAGTGATCGTTGCTAATAAACTCAGTGATGCTTACAGTAATGCAATACGTGTTTCGAACAACCTCAAAGTGATGCTGAAAGTCATGTAGTAAGAGTTGCTACTAACCTCAATTTAATGCTACAGTGATGTCGTAAGAATTGCTAATAAACTCAAAATGATGCTAACGGTAATGTAGTGATAGTTGCTAATAAACTCAAAGTGATGCTGACAGTCATGTAGTAAGAGTTGCTACGAACCTTAAAAAATGCAACAGTAAAGTAGAAAGAGTTGCTACGAACCTCAAAATAATGCGATAGTGATGTCGGAAAAATTGCTAATGATCTTAAAATGATGCGACAGTGATGTAGCAAGAATTGCTAATGAACTCAAAATGATGCTAACAGTAATGTGGTGATAGTTGCTATAAACTCAGTGATGCTGACAGTAATGTAATAAGTGTTTCGCAAAACCTCAAAGTGACGCTGACAGTCATGTAGTAAGAGTTGCTACTTACCTCAATTTAATGGTACAGTGATGTCTATGAATTGCTAATAAACTCAAAATAATGCGACAGTAATGTAGTAAAAGTTGCTACGAACCTCAAAATAATGCGACAGTGATGTGGGAAGAATTGCTAATGATCCCAAAATGATGCGACAGTGATGGAGTGAACGTTGCTGATGAACTCAAAATGATGCTTACAGTGATGTAGTAAGAGTTGAAACTAGAACAACAAACTGTCCTCTGATGGTTGGACAGGTTGGTTTGGTCCGTCCTCTCACTCATCATTAAAAGCCCTTATTACTCATCATTCATCCAATCTGACACTCACGTCTGCAGTGGGGAATCCCCAGCAACCCGCGGCCCACATGGAGAAGTCTCGGCCAATCACGTGGGGCCTGCAGCGGCACCGACCACCAAATGGCTCGCAGGTGTCACTCTCAGCTCCAACCTCATGGCAGGCACAAGGCAGGGCGCCGTTGTTGAAGAGAGCCCAAGAGACACAGCTGAGCTGAGAAAGAATGGAGACCAAGGACAAGAGGGACGACAGAGAAAAAGGAAACGTTAGCGAGACATTTTAGGAAAATTAGTTTCGTGGGGAAAAGGTTCTTAGCCAAACTTGCTAAATGGAAGGACAACAAAAAAGATCTTAAAAAGAAAATTAGCACAAAATGAAACCCTGCAAGAGAAAGTAAATCAAGAACTAAATATTCTTGAGGCTCAGGTCTTTAGTTCCAATGCTTGTAAATGACATCTGAATGCATTCACAACCCAAATCTGAGCAGACAGAAGCGTCCCAGTCAGGCCCAGTTTAGTTCCTCTAGAACATTCAGGGATACAGAACATGGACCAACTCAGGCTGAGAGACACCGACTTGACATGAAAGCTGTTGAGGCCACAGTTGCTGATGAAGTGGTCAGATTTCTCCAGTGGTTCTTGGTTCAGGGAGCTGGAGCTGGAGCTGCTCTCAGGCACCACCAGGACGTGATCCTGGAGAGACAGAAGGAAGAAGTCCAGGCCTGACAGAGGAGAAGGAGGCACAGAGTAGAAACAGCAGATACGTGTCAGGAAAGGGAGAGGGTATCAGTCCAGCAGAGGAGCAGGAAACCTACCACCACAGGGCTCTGCCTGCAGGAACCTGCAGGTGAGGAGGACCTGGTGGTCCGGCACATCCAGAATGATCTGGTTTTCAGACGCCGGCACGTTTCGGCAGCCATAAGCGTGGGGACAGAAGGAGGCGTTGGCGTGGCCTGGAAGACACAAACAACCATCTCCATTTGAATGTTTCTCAAACAGCCAGAGCAGGAAAGCTAAGATGAATCAAAGATCCTCCACCCTGCCAGATCCGACCCTGGTAATGTAGACCTGCACAGGGTGGGTGGGGTGGAGCGGCTGGTGGTGGTGGAGGATGAAGACGTATCTGCCCAAAGCCTGGACACGGTGGAGTCCACCGCAGCGTTCTGAGTAGAAGGATGAGAGCGATGTTCAATGGTACATGTTTTCTTTCCTGAACCGCCGATGTTTCCAATCACGAATCTCAGTCATGAGATTTGAACATCATGGAGGAGTTCAAAAGTGTCAAACTGGGCCGGTCTCCATTTTATGAGTCCGGAGACCGAGGATAAAACTACAAGTCCCTGGTTCAGATTTGACTCGTCTGAATCCAAACACAGCAGCGTTCTTCCACCAGGCCAGATGAGTTGATCATGATAACAAGATATCTTCATGCTACTACAACACACAAACTCATCACCAGAAAAGACTTCATGGTGGAACAACAAATCTCCTCCCAATGGGAAAAACATTGAGTTGAACAATCAACTTTTCCATGATGACATGGAGAGCTTGGCAGCAGCAGCAGGCTTCCATTGGGGGCTGATATGCCAGCTCCACTTAGCCTTCTTTGGAATGGTTTCACCTGGAGTGATGCTGTTATTGAGACCTTTTATCTGGAACAACACCACCTGCATGGAGACTGAAGACTTCAACAGATGCAGATGTTGACCCAGAATGAATCTAAATATTCCAGATGTGTTAAATCCATCCAGCAGCAGTGGTGGGAGCGTCGTAAACTCACTCACTCAGCAGCCGTCAGCCTCCGTACCTGCACGGAGTCCAGCCTGATGTGGTCTCTGTTGTCTGCTCCCAGAGGTGGTCTGTCACCTCTGAACCAGGGGGCTCATCTCTCTGGTGGGAGGGCAGTGGAGGAGCTGCAGCGGGGGAGGCCAGGATGGGCTCCTGTAGGAGGAGCTCTGGCCCTCCTTCAGCACCAGCCAGTTGGAGGGAGTTTGGAAACGTGAGGGGACACAGGAGGAGCTACAGGGGGAGGGAAGGTGGATCAGAACCGTTCTAACAAGAGCGCTGAGGGGACACAGGAGGAGCTACAGGGGGAGGGAAGGTGGATCAGAACCC
This sequence comes from Aulostomus chinensis, assembly GCF_037954235.1. Classification (NCBI taxonomy): domain Eukaryota; kingdom Metazoa; phylum Chordata; class Actinopteri; order Syngnathiformes; family Aulostomidae; genus Aulostomus; species Aulostomus chinensis. Next base: position 18,517,737 of record NC_141320.1, on the reverse strand, counting down.
TTCTAACAAGAGCGCTGACACTGAGCAATAAGCAGTATTTGCTAGTTATGACCTGGAAGATGGACACAAGCTGTAAACAAAGAATTTCCCTCCAGTTGGAGGGAGTTTGGAAACGTGAGGGGACACAGGAGGAGCTACAGGGGGAGGGAAGGTGGATCAGAACCGTTCTAACAAGAGCGCTGAGGGGACACAGGAGGAGCTACAGGGGGAGGGAAGGTGGATCAGAACCCTTCTAACAAGAGCGCTGGGGGGACACAGGAGGAGCTGCAGGGGAGGGAAGGTGGATCAGAACCGTTCTAACAAGAGCGCTGAGGGGGCACAGGAGGAGCTACAGGGGGAGGGAAGGTGGATCAGAACCCTTCTAACAAGAGCCTGAGGGGACACAGGAGGAGCTACAGGGGGAGGGAAGGTGGATCAGAACCGTTCTAACAAGAGCGCTGAGGGGACACAGGAGGAGCTACAGGGGGAGGGAAGGTGGATCAGAACCGTTCTAACAAGAGCGCTGTCCCACTAATGTTCCTCACCAGAATCCTCCTGTCAGGGGGGAACCGTCCATGGGTGCTGATGCAGCGGACTGAAGGTTCAACGTAGTCCATGCTGAACTGGTCTTTAGGCACCAGGTGGACTTTGTGCTAAAAACAGCAGAAAAAAAAGACAAAAAGGGGAGAATTTTAACAAAAGTATGCAAATGAGCTGAAGATCAAAATAGAAAAAGTAAATCAAGGTTTTTTTCAAATGATTGCCAGCTATTTAGCTAAGAGAAGGACAAATGTCAATCAAGATGTCAGAATGGAACGATCCCACTGGCTTCTGGTCAAGGGAAGCATGGAGATGCTAACTTCCTGTTGGACTATCAGGGTGTCTCATCCCTGACATGCTAACTTCCTGTTGGACGATAAGCGTGTCTCATCCCCGACATGCTAACTTCCTGTTGGACGATAAGCGTGTCTCATCCCCGACATGCTAACTTCCTGTTGGACGATAAGCGTGTCTCATCCCCGACATGCTAACTTCCTGTTGGACAATAAGCGTGTCTCATCCCCGACATGCTAACTTCCTGTTGGACAATAAGCGTGTCTCATCCCCGACATGCTAACTTCCTGTTGGACGATAAGCGTGTCTCATCCCCGACATGCTAACTTCCTGTTGGACGATAAGCGTGTCTCATCCCCGACATGCTAACTTCCTGTTGGACGATAAGCGTGTCTCATCCCCGACATGCTAACTTCCTGTTGGACGATAAGCGTGTCTCATCCCTGACATGCTAACTTCCTGTTGGACGATAAGCGTGTCTCATCCCCGACATGCTAACTTCCTGTTGGACGATAAGCGTTTCTCATCCCCGACATGCTAACTTCCTGTTGGACGATAAAGCCTGATTTAAGCCTGATTTATGCTTCTGTGTCGCGTAGTATTCGTACCTACGCCGTCGTCGCAGACCGTACGCCGTAGCCTGAAACGCGCCTCCAAAAAATCCTGCTTACGCATCGCGTCGACGCGTGGTGACGTCAACGTCGAGGACTGTGATTGGTCCCGCTCAGAACGTTATGTCCGGTTCAGTCGCGGCACAGCAACACCACCATTTTCAAAGTTTCTGTGGTGAAAGCTCCAAGAAAAAATGGACCAAGCTGAAGAAAGGATGATCGAGGAGGTGCTCAAGTACGACCACCTCTACAACTCCTCTTCGCGGCACTACAAAGACTGAAAAAAGGCCAACAATTGTTGTCTGTGACCGGAAGAAAACCAAGGAATCCGACAAGAGCCCCGTAAACAATACAAAGACAAAGCCACACCCCCTAGCGGCTTGGCGGTGAAAAGCAGAGCAACGCGTTCCCTCGACGCAGAATAAACCAGGCTTTCCAGTCGCACCTGTTTTACGCCCCCGTGCCAGATAAGCACCCCCATCGGGCTGTGCCACTCTGGAGGGAGCGCGTCTCACAGTCAGTCAGCGGAACCATGCGGATCCGGGCCGGAGCTGTGGGAAGGAGCGCCAATTGTATCGGGTTGTTGTTTTCTGGACTGCAGCAGAACAGGAGCAGCCGAGACTGGAATGTAGAAGTAGGTTATCTTGAAGTTGACTCAGTTATGGTGAACGATATTGTGGTTCAACACTTTAATGAGCTTTAAGGCAAACATATTTCATGAGGAAACAACGCCGGGATTGGACGGATTTCAGCGGCACACAACAACGTATCCGATACACCTCATTGGAAACCTGGTGGTCTAAGACTAAGAAACACCAGTCACCATGAAGAAAGGAACTTTTAGCTGAGTACTCATGTTCTTTTCTGCAGGTTGAATGTCGCATTTGTTGGACAGAAGCGTCTCATCTCAACAAAAGCACCTCTTCAGTGCTGAGGCATGATGGGGCCAGGCATGAGAATGAAGTCCCAGATCCACCAGGATGAACTCAGGTATACAGCCACTCTCCAACTGACTCACAGTTGCTTCATTGATCATTAATTCCTCTTCATTTCTTCTCTCCTTCATCTTTAACCATCCAGCTTCCAGGAAGCAGATGCTGGATGAGGCTCTGCTGAATTTCATCCTGAAGGACTGCCAGCCCCTCAGCACTGTTGAGAGGGAAGGGTTCAGGGAACTGGTTCAGGTCCTTGAGCCTCATATGTTTGCCAACCAGAAAGGTTTGTGTGGAAATGATCTAAAGCAGTCGTTGATATCTCCAGTTTATTTCATCTCTAATTTCAATGTATTGATTTACTCTGGGTGTCATTTTCAGACCATCAAACAAACGGTGGCCAAAAAGTACCAGGAGGAACGGGAAGGAGTGAAAAAGGAAGTCCAGCTGCCATGTGGACATCTGTGGACATGGAGGCTCCCTTGGCTCTGACCTGTCACTGCATTCATGAGAATGAATGTGTTGGGAGTGCAAGACTTTCCACAAAGTCACCCTGCATCATTTTGAGGTTCCGAGCAACTCTCACTACATCACTTTAGCATCATTTTGAGGTTTGTAGCAAGTTTTACTACATTACTGTCGCATTATATTGAGTTCATTAGCAACTCTTACGACATCACTGTCGCATTATTTTGAGGTTCGTAGCAACTCTTACTACATGACTGTCACCATCAATTTGAGGTAATTCGAAACACTTACTACATTACTGTAAGCATCACTGAGTTGATTAGCAACTATCACTACATTACTGTTAGCATCATTTTGAGTTCATTAGCAATTCTTCCGACATCACTGTCGCAATATTTTGAGGTTCGTAGCAACTTTTACTACATGACTGTCGCATTATTTTGAGGTTCGTAGCAACTCTTACTACATGACTGTCAGCATCACTTTGAGGTTATTCGAAAGTTTCACTCCATTACTGTTAGCATCATTTTGAGTTCATTAGCAATTCTTACTACATCACTGTCGCATCATTTTTAGATCATTAGCAATTCTTCTGACATCACTGTAACATTATTTTGAGGTTCGTAGGGACTCTTACTACATTATTGTTGCATTATTTTAAGGTTCGTAGCAACTGTCACTACATTACTGTTAGCATCATTTTGAGTTCATGAGCAATTCTCACGACATCACTGTAGCATTGAATTGAGTTCATTAGCAACTCTTACGAAATGACTGTCAGCATCACTTTGAGGTTGTTCGAAACTCTTACTACATTACTGTAAGCATCACTGAGTTTCTTAGCAACTATCACTACATTACTGTTAGCATCATCTTGAGTGCATTGGCAATTCTTCCGACATCACTGTTGCAATATTTTGAGGTTCGTAGCATCTTTTACTACATTACTGTCGCATTATATTGAAGTTCGTAGCATCTCTTACTACATGACTGTCAGCATCACTTTGAGGTTATTCGAAAGTTTCACTCCATTACTGTCAGCATCACTTTGAGGTTATTGGAAACGTTCACTCCATTACTGTTAGCATCATTTTGAGATCATTACCAATTCTTCTGACATCACTGTCGCATCATTTTGAGATCTTTAGCAATTCTTCCAACATCACTGTCGCATTATTTTAAGGTTCGCAGCAACTCTTACGACATGACTGTCAGCATCACTTTGAGGTTGTTCGAAACTCTTACTACATTACTGTAAGCATCACTGACTTGATTAGCAACTACAACTACATAACTGTTAGCATCATTTTAAGTTCATTAGCAATTCTTCCGACATCACTGTCGCAATATTTTGAGGTTCCTAGCAACTTTTTCTACATTACTGTCGCATTATTTTGAGGTTCGTAGCAACACTTACTACATGACTGTCAGCATCACTTTGAGGTTATTCGAAAGTTTCACTCCATTACTGTTAGCATCATCTTGAGTTCATTAGCAATTCTTCCGACATCACTGTCGCAATATTTTGAGGTTCGTAGCAACTTTTACTACATTACTGTCGCATTATTTTGAGATTCGTAGCAACTCTTAGTACATGACTGTCAGCATCACTTTGAGGTTGTTCGAAACACTTACTACATTACTGTAAGCATCACTGACTTGATTAGCAATTACCACTAAATTACTGTTAGCATCATTTTGAGTTCACATTATCAATTCTTCCGACATCACTGTCGCAATATTTTGAGGTTTGTAGCAACTTTTACTACATTACTGTCGCATTATTTTGAGGTTTGTAGCAACACTTAATACATGACTGTCAGCATCACTTTGAGGTTATTCGAAAGTTTCACTCCATTACTGTTAGCATCATTTTGAGTTCATTAGCAATTCTTATTACATCACTGTCGCATCATTTTGAGATCATTAGCAATTCTTCCGACATCACTGTCGCATTATTTTGAGGTTCGTAGCAACTCTTACTACATGACTGTCACCATCAATTTGAGGTAAGTCGAAACACTTACTACATTACTGTAAGCATCACTGAGTTGATGAGCAACTATCACTACATTACTGTTAGCATCATTTTGAGTTCATTAGCAATTCTTCCGACATCACTGTCGCAATATTTTGAGGTTCGTAGCAACTTTTACTACATTACTGTCGCATTATTTTGAGGTCCGTAGCAACTCTTAGTACATGACTGTCAGCATCACTTTGAGGTTATTCGAAACGTTCACTCCATTACTGTTAGCATCATTTTGAGTTCATTAGCAATTCTTACTAAATCACTGTCGCATCATTTTGAGATCATTAGCAATTCTTCTGACATCACTGTAACATTATTTTGAGGTTCGTAGGGACTCTTACTACATTATTGTTGCATTATTTTAAGGTTCGTAGCAACTGTCACTACATTACTGTTAGCATCATTTTGAGTTCATGAGCAATTCTCACGACATCACTGTAGCATTGAATTGAGTTCATTAGCAACTCTTACTAAATGACTGTCAGCATCACTTTGAGGTTGTTCGAAACTCTTACTACATTACTGTAAGCATCACTGAGTTTCTTAGCAACTATCACTACATTACTGTTAGCATCATCTTGAGTTCATTAGCAATTCTTCCGACATCACTGTCGCAATATTTTGAGGTTCGTAGCAACTTTTACTACATTACTGTTGCATTATTTTGAGATTCGTAGCAACTCTTAGTACATGACTGTCAGCATCACTTTGAGGTTATTGGAAACGTCCTCCATTGCTGTTAGCATCATCTTGAGTTCATTAGCAATTCTTCCGACATCACTGTCGCAATATTTTGAGGTTCGTAGCAACTTTTACTACATTACTGTCGCATTATTTTGAGATTCGTAGCAACTCTTAGTACATGACTGTCAGCATCACTTTGAGGTTGATCGAAACTCTTACTACAATACTGTAAGCATCACTGACTTGATTAGCAACTACCACTACATTACTGTTAGCATCATTTTTAGTTCATTAGCAATTCTTCCGACATCAGTGTCGCAATATTTTGAGGTTCGTAGCAACTTTTACTACATTACTGTCGCATTATTTTGAGGTTTGTAGCAACACTTAGTACATGACTGTCAGCATCACTTTGAGGTTATTCGAAACGTTCACTCCATTACTGTTAGCATCATTTTGAGTTCATTAGCAATTCTTACTAAATCACTGTCGCATCATTTTGAGATCATTAGCAATTCTTCTGACATCACTGTAACATTATTTTGAGGTTCGTAGGGACTCTTACTACATTATTGTTGCATTATTTTAAGGTTCGTAGCAACTGTCACTACATTACTGTTAGCATCATTTTGAGTTCATGAGCAATTCTCACGACATCACTGTAGCATTGAATTGAGTTCATTAGCAACTCTTACTAAATGACTGTCAGCATCACTTTGAGGTTGTTCGAAACTCTTACTACATTACTGTAAGCATCACTGAGTTTCTTAGCAACTATCACTACATTACTGTTAGCATCATCTTGAGTTCATTAGCAATTCTTCCGACATCACTGTCGCAATATTTTGAGGTTCGTAGCAACTTTTACTACATTACTGTCGCATTATTTTGAGATTCGTAGCAACTCTTAGTACATGACTGTCAGCATCACTTTGAGGTTGTTCGAAACTCTTACTACAATACTGTAAGCATCACTGACTTGATTAGCAACTACCACTACATTACTGTTAGCAACATTTTTAGTTCATTAGCAATTCTTCCGACATCAGTGTCGCAATATTTTGAGGTTCGTAGCAACTTTTTCTACATTACTGTCGCATTATTTTGAGGTTTGTAGCAACACTTAATACATGACTGTCAGCATCACTTTGAGGTTATTCGAAAGTTTCACTCCATTACTGTTAGCATCATTTTGAGTTCATTAGCAATTCTTACTAAATCACTGTCGCATCATTTTTAGATCTTTAGCAATTCTTCTGACATCACTGTCGCATTATTTTGAGGTTCGTAGCAACACTTACTACATGACTGTCAGCATCACTTTGAGGTTATTCGAAACACTTACTACATTACTGTAAGCATCACTGAGTTGATTAGCAACTATCACTACATTACTGTTAGCATCATTTTGAGTTCATTAGCAATTCTTCTGACATCACTGTCGCAATATTTTGAGGTTCGTAGGGACTCTTACTACATTATTGTTGCATTATTTTAAGGTTCGAAGCAACTGTCACTACATTACTGTTAGCATCATTTTGAGTTCATGAGCAATTCTCACGACATCACTGTAGCATTGAATTGAGTTCATTAGCAACTCTTACGAAATGACTGTCAGCATCACTTTGAGGTTGTTCGAAACTCTTACTACATTACTGTAAGCATCACTGAGTTTCTTAGCAACTATCACTACATTACTGTTAGCATCATCTTGAGTGCATTGGCAATTCTTCCGACATCACTGTTGCAATATTTTGAGGTTCGTAGCATCTTTTACTACATTACTGTCGCATTATATTGAAGTTCGTAGCATCTCTTACTACATGACTGTCAGCATCACTTTGAGGTTATTCGAAAGTTTCACTCCATTACTGTCAGCATCACTTTGAGGTTATTGGAAACGTTCACTCCATTACTGTTAGCATCATTTTGAGATCATTACCAATTCTTCTGACATCACTGTCGCATCATTTTGAGATCTTTAGCAATTCTTCCAACATCACTGTCGCATTATTTTAAGGTTCGCAGCAACTCTTACGACATGACTGTCAGCATCACTTTGAGGTTGTTCGAAACTCTTACTACATTACTGTAAGCATCACTGACTTGATTAGCAACTACAACTACATAACTGTTAGCATCATTTTAAGTTCATTAGCAATTCTTCCGACATCACTGTCGCAATATTTTGAGGTTCCTAGCAACTTTTTCTACATTACTGTCGCATTATTTTGAGGTTCGTAGCAACACTTACTACATGACTGTCAGCATCACTTTGAGGTTATTCGAAAGTTTCACTCCATTACTGTTAGCATCATCTTGAGTTCATTAGCAATTCTTCCGACATCACTGTCGCAATATTTTGAGGTTCGTAGCAACTTTTACTACATTACTGTCGCATTATTTTGAGATTCGTAGCAACTCTTAGTACATGACTGTCAGCATCACTTTGAGGTTGTTCGAAACACTTACTACATTACTGTAAGCATCACTGACTTGATTAGCAATTACCACTAAATTACTGTTAGCATCATTTTGAGTTCACATTATCAATTCTTCCGACATCACTGTCGCAATATTTTGAGGTTTGTAGCAACTTTTACTACATTACTGTCGCATTATTTTGAGGTTTGTAGCAACACTTAATACATGACTGTCAGCATCACTTTGAGGTTATTCGAAAGTTTCACTCCATTACTGTTAGCATCATTTTGAGTTCATTAGCAATTCTTATTACATCACTGTCGCATCATTTTGAGATCATTAGCAATTCTTCCGACATCACTGTCGCATTATTTTGAGGTTCGTAGCAACTCTTACTACATGACTGTCACCATCAATTTGAGGTAAGTCGAAACACTTACTACATTACTGTAAGCATCACTGAGTTGATGAGCAACTATCACTACATTACTGTTAGCATCATTTTGAGTTCATTAGCAATTCTTCCGACATCACTGTCGCAATATTTTGAGGTTCGTAGCAACTTTTACTACATTACTGTCGCATTATTTTGAGGTCCGTAGCAACTCTTAGTACATGACTGTCAGCATCACTTTGAGGTTATTCGAAACGTTCACTCCATTACTGTTAGCATCATTTTGAGTTCATTAGCAATTCTTACTAAATCACTGTCGCATCATTTTGAGATCATTAGCAATTCTTCTGACATCACTGTAACATTATTTTGAGGTTCGTAGGGACTCTTACTACATTATTGTTGCATTATTTTAAGGTTCGTAGCAACTGTCACTACATTACTGTTAGCATCATTTTGAGTTCATGAGCAATTCTCACGACATCACTGTAGCATTGAATTGAGTTCATTAGCAACTCTTACTAAATGACTGTCAGCATCACTTTGAGGTTGTTCGAAACTCTTACTACATTACTGTAAGCATCACTGAGTTTCTTAGCAACTATCACTACATTACTGTTAGCATCATCTTGAGTTCATTAGCAATTCTTCCGACATCACTGTCGCAATATTTTGAGGTTCGTAGCAACTTTTACTACATTACTGTTGCATTATTTTGAGATTCGTAGCAACTCTTAGTACATGACTGTCAGCATCACTTTGAGGTTATTGGAAACGTCCTCCATTGCTGTTAGCATCATCTTGAGTTCATTAGCAATTCTTCCGACATCACTGTCGCAATATTTTGAGGTTCGTAGCAACTTTTACTACATTACTGTCGCATTATTTTGAGATTCGTAGCAACTCTTAGTACATGACTGTCAGCATCACTTTGAGGTTGATCGAAACTCTTACTACAATACTGTAAGCATCACTGACTTGATTAGCAACTACCACTACATTACTGTTAGCATCATTTTTAGTTCATTAGCAATTCTTCCGACATCAGTGTCGCAATATTTTGAGGTTCGTAGCAACTTTTACTACATTACTGTCGCATTATTTTGAGGTTTGTAGCAACACTTAGTACATGACTGTCAGCATCACTTTGAGGTTATTCGAAACGTTCACTCCATTACTGTTAGCATCATTTTGAGTTCATTAGCAATTCTTACTAAATCACTGTCGCATCATTTTGAGATCATTAGCAATTCTTCTGACATCACTGTAACATTATTTTGAGGTTCGTAGGGACTCTTACTACATTATTGTTGCATTATTTTAAGGTTCGTAGCAACTGTCACTACATTACTGTTAGCATCATTTTGAGTTCATGAGCAATTCTCACGACATCACTGTAGCATTGAATTGAGTTCATTAGCAACTCTTACTAAATGACTGTCAGCATCACTTTGAGGTTGTTCGAAACTCTTACTACATTACTGTAAGCATCACTGAGTTTCTTAGCAACTATCACTACATTACTGTTAGCATCATCTTGAGTTCATTAGCAATTCTTCCGACATCACTGTCGCAATATTTTGAGGTTCGTAGCAACTTTTACTACATTACTGTCGCATTATTTTGAGATTCGTAGCAACTCTTAGTACATGACTGTCAGCATCACTTTGAGGTTGTTCGAAACTCTTACTACAATACTGTAAGCATCACTGACTTGATTAGCAACTACCACTACATTACTGTTAGCAACATTTTTAGTTCATTAGCAATTCTTCCGACATCAGTGTCGCAATATTTTGAGGTTCGTAGCAACTTTTTCTACATTACTGTCGCATTATTTTGAGGTTTGTAGCAACACTTAATACATGACTGTCAGCATCACTTTGAGGTTATTCGAAAGTTTCACTCCATTACTGTTAGCATCATTTTGAGTTCATTAGCAATTCTTACTAAATCACTGTCGCATCATTTTTAGATCTTTAGCAATTCTTCTGACATCACTGTCGCATTATTTTGAGGTTCGTAGCAACACTTACTACATGACTGTCAGCATCACTTTGAGGTTATTCGAAACACTTACTACATTACTGTAAGCATCACTGAGTTGATTAGCAACTATCACTACATTACTGTTAGCATCATTTTGAGTTCATTAGCAATTCTTCTGACATCACTGTCGCAATATTTTGAGGTTCGTAGGGACTCTTACTACATTATTGTTGCATTATTTTAAGGTTCGAAGCAACTGTCACTACATTACTGTTAGCATCATTTTGAGTTCATGAGCAATTCTCACGACATCACTGTAGCATTGAATTGAGTTCATTAGCAACTCTTACGAAATGACTGTCAGCATCACTTTGAGGTTGTTCGAAACTCTTACTACATTACTGTAAGCATCACTGAGTTTCTTAGCAACTATCACTACATTACTGTTAGCATCATCTTGAGTGCATTGGCAATTCTTCCGACATCACTGTTGCAATATTTTGAGGTTCGTAGCATCTTTTACTACATTACTGTCGCATTATATTGAAGTTCGTAGCAACACTTACTACATGACTGTCAGCATCACTTTGAGGTTATTCGAAAGTTTCACTCCATTACTGTCAGCATCACTTTGAGGTTATTGGAAACGTTCACTCCATTACTGTTTGCATCATTTTGAGATCATGACCAATTCTTCTGACATCACTGTCGCATCATTTTGAGATCTTTAGCAATTCTTCCAACATCACTGTCGCATTATTTTAAGGTTCGCAGCAACTCTTACGACATGACTGTCAGCATCACTTTGAGGTTGTTCGAAACACTTACTACATTACTGTAAGCATCACTGACTTGATTAGCAACTACAACTACATAACTGTTAGCATCATTTTAAGTTCATTAGCAATTCTTCCGACATCACTGTCGCAATATTTTGAGGTTCCTAGCAACTTTTTCTACATTACTGTCGCATTATTTTGAGGTTCGTAGCAACACTTTCTACATGACTGTCAGCATCACTTTGAGGTTATTCGAAAGTTTCACTCCATTACTGTTAGCATCATCTTGAGTTCATTAGCAATTCTTCCGACATCACTGTCGCAATATTTTGAGGTTCGTAGCAACTTTTACTACATTACTGTCGCATTATTTTGAGATTCGTAGCAACTCTTAGTACATGACTGTCAGCATCACTTTGAGGTTGTTCGAAACACTTACTACATTACTGTAAGCATCACTGACTTGATTAGCAATTACCACTAAATTACTGTTAGCATCATTTTGAGTTCACATTATCAATTCTTCCGACATCACTGTCGCAATATTTTGAGGTTCGTAGCAACTCTTACTACATTACTGTTGCATTATTTTGAGGTTCGTAGCAACTCTTAGTACATGACTTTCAGCATCACTTTGAGGTTATTCGAAACGTTCACTCCATTACTGTTAGCATCATTTTGAGTTGTTGAGCAATTCTCACGACATCACTGTAGCATTAAATTGAGTTCATTAGCAACTCTTACTAAATGACTGTCAGCATCACTTTGAGGTTGTTCGAAACTCTTACTACATTACTGTAAGCATCACTGAGTTTCTTAGCAACTATCACTACATTACTGTTAGCATCATCTTGAGTTCATTAGCAATTCTTCCGACATCACTGTCGCAATATTTTGAGGTTCGTAGCAACTCTTACTACATGACTGTCAGCATCACTTTGACGTTATTCGAAACACTTACGACATTACTGTAAGCATGACTGAGTTGATTAGCAACTATAACTACATTACTGTGAGCATCATTTTGAGTTCATTAGCAATTCTTACTAAATCACTGTCGCATCATTTTAAGATCTTTAGCAATTCTTCCGACATCACTGTCGCAATATTTTGAGGTTCGTAGCAACTTTTACTACATTACTGTCGCAATATTTTGAGGTTCGTAGCAACTTTTACTACATTACTGTCGCATTATTTTGAGGTTCGTAGCAACTCTTAGTACATGACTGTCAGCATGAGTTTGAGGTTATTCGAAACGTTCACTCCATTACTGTTAGCATCATTTTGAGATCATTCCCAATTCTTCTGAACTCACTGTCGCATCATTTTGAGATCTTTAGCAATTCTTCCGACATCACTGTCGCATTATTTTGAGGTTCGTAGCAACTCTTAGTACAAGACTGTCAGCATCACTTTGAGGTTATTCGAAACGTTCACTCCATTACTGTTAGCATCATTTTGAGTTCATGAGAAATTCTTACGACATCACTGTCGCATCATTTTGAGTTCGTGAGAAATTCTTACGACATCACTGTCGCATTATTTTGAGGTTCGTAGCAACTCTTACTACAAGACTGTCCGCATCACTTTGAGGTTATTCGAAAGTTTCACTCCATTACTGTTAGCATCATCTTGAGTTCATTAGCAATTCTTCCGACATCACTGTCGGAATATTTTAAGGTTCGTAGCAACTCTTACTACATTACTGTCAGCATCACTTTGAGTTTATTAGCAGCAATCACTACATTACTGTTAGCATCATTTTGAGTTGTTGAGCAATTCTCACGACATAACTGTAGCATTGAACTGAGTTCATTAGCAACTCTTACTAAATGACTGTCAGCATAAATTTGAGGTTGTTGGAAACTCTTCCTACATTACTGTAAGCATCACTGAGTTTCTTAGCAACTATCACTACATGACTGTTAGCATCATCTTGAATTCATTAGCAATTCTTCCGACATCACTGTCGCATTATTTTGAGGTCCGTAGCAACTCTTAGTACATGACTGTCAGCATCACTTTGAGGTTATTCGAAACGTTCACTCCATTACTGTTAGCATCATTTTGAGTTCATTAGCAATTCTTACTAAATCACTGTCGCATCATTTTGAGATCATTAGCAATTCTTCTGACATCACTGTAACATTATTTTGAGGTTCGTAGGCACTCTTACTACATTATTGTTGCATTATTTTAAGGTTCGTAGCAACTGTCACTACATTACTGTCAGCATCATTTTGAGTTCATGAGCAATTCTCACGACATCACTGTAGCATTGAATTGAGTTCATTAGCAACTCTTACTAAATGACTGTCAGCATCACTTTGAGGTTGTTCGAAACTCTTACTACATTACTGTAAGCATCACTGAGTTTCTTAGCAACTATCACTACATTACTGTTAGCATCATCTTGAGTTCATTAGCAATTCTTCCGACATCACTGTTGCAATATTTTGAGGTTCGTAGCAACTTTTACTACATTATTGTCGCATTATTTTGAGGTTCGTAGCAACACTTACTACATGACTGTCAGCATCACTTTGAGGTTATTCGAAAGTTTCACTCCATTACTGTTAGCATCATTTTGAGTTCATTAGCAATTCTTATTACATCACTGTCGCATCATTTTGAGATCATTAGCAATTCTTCCGACATCACTGTCGCATTATTTTGAGGTTCGTAGCAACTCTTACTACATGACTGTCACCATCAATTTGAGGTAATTCGAAACACTTACTACATTACTGTAAGCATCACTGAGTTGATGAGCAACTATCACTACATTACTGTTAGCATCATTTTGAGTTCATTAGCAATTCTTCCGACATCACTGTCGCAATATTTTGAGGTTCGTAGCAACTTTTACTACATTACTGTCGCATTATTTTGAGGTCCGTAGCAACTCTTAGTACATGACTGTCAGCATCACTTTGAGGTTATTCGAAACGTTCACTCCATTACTGTTAGCATCATTTTGAGTTCATTAGCAATTCTTACTAAATCACTGTCGCATCATTTTGAGATCATTAGCAATTCTTCTGACATCACTGTAACATTATTTTGAGGTTCGTAGGGACTCTTACTACATTATTGTTTCATTATTTTAAGGTTCGTAGCAACTGTCACTACATTACTGTTAGCATCATTTTGAGTTCATGAGCAATTCTCACGACATCACTGTAGCATTGAATTGAGTTCATTAGCAACTCTTACTAAATGACTGTCAGCATCACTTTGAGGTTGTTCGAAACTCTTACTACATTACTGTAAGCATCACTGAGTTTCTTAGCAACTATCACTACATTACTGTTAGCATCATCTTGAGTTCATTAGCAATTCTTCCGACATCACTGTCGCAATATTTTGAGGTTCGTAGCAACTTTTACTACATTACTGTTGCATTATTTTGAGATTCGTAGCAACTCTTAGTACATGACTGTCAGCATCACTTTGAGGTTATTGGAAACGTCCTCCATTGCTGTTAGCATCATCTTGAGTTCATTAGCAATTCTTCCGACATCACTGTCGCAATATTTTGAGGTTCGTAGCAACTTTTACTACATTACTGTCAGCATCACTTTGAGTTTATTAGCAACTATCACTACATTACTTTTAGCATCATTTTGAGTTTATTAGCAATTCTTCCGACATCACTGTCCCATTATTTTGAGGTTCGTCGCAACTCTTACTACATGACTGTCAGCATCACTTTGAGGTTGTTCGAAACTCTTACTACATTACTGAAAGCATCACTGAGTTTCTTAGCAACTATCACTACATTACTGTTAGCATCATTTTGAGTTCATTAGCAATTCTTCCGACATCACTGTCGCAATTTTTTGAGGTTCGTAGCAACTTTTACTACATTACTGTCGCATTACTTTGAGATTCGTAGCAACTCTTAGTACATGACTGTCAGCATGAGTTTGAGGTTATTCGAAACGTTCACTCCATTACTGTTAGCATCATTTTGAGATCATTCCCAATTCTTCTGAACTCACTGTCGCATCATTTTGAGATCTTTAGCAATTCTTCCGACATCACTGTCGCATTATTTTGAGGTTCGTAGCAACTCTTAGTACAAGACTGTCAGCATCACTTTGAGGTTATTCGAAACGTTCACTCCATTACTGTTAGCATCATTTTGAGTTCATGAGAAATTCTTACGACATCACTGTCGCATCATTTTGAGTTCGTGAGAAATTCTTACGACATCACTGTCGCATTATTTTGAGGTTCGTAGCAACTCTTACTACAAGACTGTCCGCATCACTTTGAGGTTATTCGAAAGTTTCACTCCATTACTGTTAGCATCATCTTGAGTTCATTAGCAATTCTTCCGACATCACTGTCGGAATATTTTAAGGTTCGTAGCAACTCTTACTACATTACTGTCAGCATCACTTTGAGTTTATTAGCAGCAATCACTACATTACTGTTAGCATCATTTTGAGTTGTTGAGCAATTCTCACGACATAACTGTAGCATTGAACTGAGTTCATTAGCAACTCTTACTAAATGACTGTCAGCATAAATTTGAGGTTGTTGGAAACTCTTCCTACATTACTGTAAGCATCACTGAGTTTCTTAGCAACTATCACTACATGACTGTTAGCATCATCTTGAATTCATTAGCAATTCTTCCGACATCACTGTCGCATTATTTTGAGGTCCGTAGCAACTCTTAGTACATGACTGTCAGCATCACTTTGAGGTTATTCGAAACGTTCACTCCATTACTGTTAGCATCATTTTGAGTTCATTAGCAATTCTTACTAAATCACTGTCGCATCATTTTGAGATCATTAGCAATTCTTCTGACATCACTGTAACATTATTTTGAGGTTCGTAGGCACTCTTACTACATTATTGTTGCATTATTTTAAGGTTCGTAGCAACTGTCACTACATTACTGTCAGCATCATTTTGAGTTCATGAGCAATTCTCACGACATCACTGTAGCATTGAATTGAGTTCATTAGCAACTCTTACTAAATGACTGTCAGCATCACTTTGAGGTTGTTCGAAACTCTTACTACATTACTGTAAGCATCACTGAGTTTCTTAGCAACTATCACTACATTACTGTTAGCATCATCTTGAGTTCATTAGCAATTCTTCCGACATCACTGTTGCAATATTTTGAGGTTCGTAGCAACTTTTACTACATTATTGTCGCATTATTTTGAGGTTCGTAGCAACACTTACTACATGACTGTCAGCATCACTTTGAGGTTATTCGAAAGTTTCACTCCATTACTGTTAGCATCATTTTGAGTTCATTAGCAATTCTTATTACATCACTGTCGCATCATTTTGAGATCATTAGCAATTCTTCCGACATCACTGTCGCATTATTTTGAGGTTCGTAGCAACTCTTACTACATGACTGTCACCATCAATTTGAGGTAATTCGAAACACTTACTACATTACTGTAAGCATCACTGAGTTGATGAGCAACTATCACTACATTACTGTTAGCATCATTTTGAGTTCATTAGCAATTCTTCCGACATCACTGTCGCAATATTTTGAGGTTCGTAGCAACTTTTACTACATTACTGTCGCATTATTTTGAGGTCCGTAGCAACTCTTAGTACATGACTGTCAGCATCACTTTGAGGTTATTCGAAACGTTCACTCCATTACTGTTAGCATCATTTTGAGTTCATTAGCAATTCTTACTAAATCACTGTCGCATCATTTTGAGATCATTAGCAATTCTTCTGACATCACTGTAACATTATTTTGAGGTTCGTAGGGACTCTTACTACATTATTGTTTCATTATTTTAAGGTTCGTAGCAACTGTCACTACATTACTGTTAGCATCATTTTGAGTTCATGAGCAATTCTCACGACATCACTGTAGCATTGAATTGAGTTCATTAGCAACTCTTACTAAATGACTGTCAGCATCACTTTGAGGTTGTTCGAAACTCTTACTACATTACTGTAAGCATCACTGAGTTTCTTAGCAACTATCACTACATTACTGTTAGCATCATCTTGAGTTCATTAGCAATTCTTCCGACATCACTGTCGCAATATTTTGAGGTTCGTAGCAACTTTTACTACATTACTGTTGCATTATTTTGAGATTCGTAGCAACTCTTAGTACATGACTGTCAGCATCACTTTGAGGTTATTGGAAACGTCCTCCATTGCTGTTAGCATCATCTTGAGTTCATTAGCAATTCTTCCGACATCACTGTCGCAATATTTTGAGGTTCGTAGCAACTTTTACTACATTACTGTCAGCATCACTTTGAGTTTATTAGCAACTATCACTACATTACTTTTAGCATCATTTTGAGTTTATTAGCAATTCTTCCGACATCACTGTCCCATTATTTTGAGGTTCGTCGCAACTCTTACTACATGACTGTCAGCATCACTTTGAGGTTGTTCGAAACTCTTACTACATTACTGAAAGCATCACTGAGTTTCTTAGCAACTATCACTACATTACTGTTAGCATCATTTTGAGTTCATTAGCAATTCTTCCGACATCACTGTCGCAATTTTTTGAGGTTCGTAGCAACTTTTACTACATTACTGTCGCATTACTTTGAGATTCGTAGCAACTCTTAGTACATGACTGTCAGCATGAGTTTGAGGTTATTCGAAACGTTCACTCCATTACTGTTAGCATCATTTTGAGATCATTCCCAATTCTTCTGAACTCACTGTCGCATCATTTTGAGATCTTTAGCAATTCTTCCGACATCACTGTCGCATTATTTTGAGGTTCGTAGCAACTCTTAGTACAAGACTGTCAGCATCACTTTGAGGTTATTCGAAACGTTCACTCCATTACTGTTAGCATCATTTTGAGTTCATGAGAAATTCTTACGACATCACTGTCGCATCATTTTGAGTTCGTGAGAAATTCTTACGACATCACTGTCGCATTATTTTGAGGTTCGTAGCAACTCTTACTACAAGACTGTCCGCATCACTTTGAGGTTATTCGAAAGTTTCACTCCATTACTGTTAGCATCATCTTGAGTTCATTAGCAATTCTTCCGACATCACTGTCGGAATATTTTAAGGTTCGTAGCAACTCTTACTACATTACTGTCAGCATCACTTTGAGTTTATTAGCAGCAATCACTACATTACTGTTAGCATCATTTTGAGTTGTTGAGCAATTCTCACGACATAACTGTAGCATTGAACTGAGTTCATTAGCAACTCTTACTAAATGACTGTCAGCATAAATTTGAGGTTGTTGGAAACTCTTCCTACATTACTGTAAGCATCACTGAGTTTCTTAGCAACTATCACTACATGACTGTTGGCATCATCTTGAATTCATTAGCAATTCTTCCGACATCACTGTCGCATTATTTTGAGGTCCGTAGCAACTCTTAGTACATGACTGTCAGCATCACTTTGAGGTTATTCGAAACGTTCACTCCATTACTGTTAGCATCATTTTGAGTTCATTAGCAATTCTTACTAAATCACTGTCGCATCATTTTGAGATCATTAGCAATTCTTCTGACATCACTGTAACATTATTTTGAGGTTCGTAGGCACTCTTACTACATTATTGTTGCATTATTTTAAGGTTCGTAGCAACTGTCACTACATTACTGTCAGCATCATTTTGAGTTCATGAGCAATTCTCACGACATCACTGTAGCATTGAATTGAGTTCATTAGCAACTCTTACTAAATGACTGTCAGCATCACTTTGAGGTTGTTCGAAACTCTTACTACATTACTGTAAGCATCACTGAGTTTCTTAGCAACTATCACTACATTACTGTTAGCATCATCTTGAGTTCATTAGCAATTCTTCCGACATCACTGTTGCAATATTTTGAGGTTCGTAGCAACTTTTACTACATTATTGTCGCATTATTTTGAGGTTCGTAGCAACACTTACTACATGACTGTCAGCATCACTTTGAGGTTATTCGAAAGTTTCACTCCATTACTGTTAGCATCATCTTGAGTTCATTAGCAATTCTTCCGACATCACTGTCGCAATATTTTGAGGTTCGTAGCAACTTTTACTACATTACTGTCGCATTATTTTGAGATTCGTAGCAACTCTTAGTACATGACTGTCAGCATAAATTTGAGGTTGTTGGAAACTCTTCCTACATTACTGTAAGCATCACTGAGTTTCTTAGCAACTATCACTACATGACTGTTGGCATCATCTTGAATTCATTAGCAATTCTTCCGACATCACTGTCGCATTATTTTGAGGTCCGTAGCAACTCTTAGTACATGACTGTCAGCATCACTTTGAGGTTATTCGAAACGTTCACTCCATTACTGTTAGCATCATTTTGAGTTCATTAGCAATTCTTACTAAATCACTGTCGCATCATTTTGAGATCATTAGCAATTCTTCTGACATCACTGTAACATTATTTTGAGGTTCGTAGGCACTCTTACTACATTATTGTTGCATTATTTTAAGGTTCGTAGCAACTGTCACTACATTACTGTCAGCATCATTTTGAGTTCATGAGCAATTCTCACGACATCACTGTAGCATTGAATTGAGTTCATTAGCAACTCTTACTAAATGACTGTCAGCATCACTTTGAGGTTGTTCGAAACTCTTACTACATTACTGTAAGCATCACTGAGTTTCTTAGCAACTATCACTACATTACTGTTAGCATCATCTTGAGTTCATTAGCAATTCTTCCGACATCACTGTTGCAATATTTTGAGGTTCGTAGCAACTTTTACTACATTATTGTCGCATTATTTTGAGGTTCGTAGCAACACTTACTACATGACTGTCAGCATCACTTTGAGGTTATTCGAAAGTTTCACTCCATTACTGTTAGCATCATCTTGAGTTCATTAGCAATTCTTCCGACATCACTGTCGCAATATTTTGAGGTTCGTAGCAACTTTTACTACATTACTGTCGCATTATTTTGAGATTCGTAGCAACTCTTAGTACATGACTGTCAGCATCACTTTGAGGTTGTTCGAAACACTTACTACATTACTGTAAGCATCACTGACTTGATTAGCAATTACCACTAAATTACTGTTAGCATCATTTTGAGTTCACATTATCAATTCTTCCGACATCACTGTCGCAATATTTTGAGGTTTGTAGCAACTTTTACTACATTACTGTCGCATTATTTTGAGGTTTGTAGCAACACTTAATACATGACTGTCAGCATCACTTTGAGGTTATTCGAAAGTTTCACTCCATTACTGTTAGCATCATTTTGAGTTCATTAGCAATTCTTATTACATCACTGTCGCATCATTTTGAGATCATTAGCAATTCTTCCGACATCACTGTCGCATTATTTTGAGGTTCGTAGCAACTCTTACTACATGACTGTCACCATCAATTTGAGGTAATTCGAAACACTTACTACATTACTGTAAGCATCACTGAGTTGATGAGCAACTATCACTACATTACTGTTAGCATCATTTTGAGTTCATTAGCAATTCTTCCGACATCACTGTCGCAATATTTTGAGGTTCGTAGCAACTTTTACTACATTACTGTCGCATTATTTTGAGGTCCGTAGCAACTCTTAGTACATGACTGTCAGCATCACTTTGAGGTTATTCGAAACGTTCACTCCATTACTGTTAGCATCATTTTGAGTTCATTAGCAATTCTTACTAAATCACTGTCGCATCATTTTGAGATCATTAGCAATTCTTCTGACATCACTGTAACATTATTTTGAGGTTCGTAGGGACTCTTACTACATTATTGTTGCATTATTTTAAGGTTCGTAGCAACTGTCACTACATTACTGTTAGCATCATTTTGAGTTCATGAGCAATTCTCACGACATCACTGTAGCATTGAATTGAGTTCATTAGCAACTCTTACTAAATGACTGTCAGCATCACTTTGAGGTTGTTCGAAACTCTTACTACATTACTGTAAGCATCACTGAGTTTCTTAGCAACTATCACTACATTACTGTTAGCATCATCTTGAGTTCATTAGCAATTCTTCCGACATCACTGTCGCAATATTTTGAGGTTCGTAGCAACTTTTACTACATTACTGTTGCATTATTTTGAGATTCGTAGCAACTCTTAGTACATGACTGTCAGCATCACTTTGAGGTTATTGGAAACGTCCTCCATTGCTGTTAGCATCATCTTGAGTTCATTAGCAATTCTTCCGACATCACTGTCGCAATATTTTGAGGTTCGTAGCAACTTTTACTACATTACTGTCGCATTATTTTGAGATTCGTAGCAACTCTTAGTACATGACTGTCAGCATCACTTTGAGGTTGTTCGAAACTCTTACTACAATACTGTAAGCATCACTGACTTGATTAGCAACTACCACTACATTACTGTTAGCATCATTTTTAGTTCATTAGCAATTCTTCCGACATCAGTGTCGCAATATTTTGAGGTTCGTAGCAACTTTTACTACATTACTGTCGCATTATTTTGAGGTTTGTAGCAACACTTAATACATGACTGTCAGCATCACTTTGAGGTTATTCGAAAGTTTCACTCCATTACTGTTAGCATCATTTTGAGTTCATTAGCAATTCTTACTAAATCACTGTCGCATCATTTTTAGATCTTTAGCAATTCTTCTGACATCACTGTCGCATTATTTTGAGGTTCGTAGCAACTCTTACTACATGACTGTCACCATCAATTTGAGGTAATTCGAAACACTTACTACATTACTGTAAGCATCACTGAGTTGATGAGCAACTATCACTACATTACTGTTAGCATCATTTTGAGTTCATTAGCAATTCTTCCGACATCACTGTCGCAATATTTTGAGGTTCGTAGCAACTTTTACTACATTACTGTCGCATTATTTTGAGGTCCGTAGCAACTCTTAGTACATGACTGTCAGCATCACTTTGAGGTTATTCGAAACGTTCACTCCATTACTGTTAGCATCATTTTGAGTTCATTAGCAATTCTTACTAAATCACTGTCGCATCATTTTGAGATCATTAGCAATTCTTCTGACATCACTGTAACATTATTTTGAGGTTCGTAGGGACTCTTACTACATTATTGTTGCATTATTTTAAGGTTCGTAGCAACTGTCACTACATTACTGTTAGCATCATTTTGAGTTCATGAGCAATTCTCACGACATCACTGTAGCATTGAATTGAGTTCATTAGCAACTCTTACTAAATGACTGTCAGCATCACTTTGAGGTTGTTCGAAACTCTTACTACATTACTGTAAGCATCACTGAGTTTCTTAGCAACTATCACTACATTACTGTTAGCATCATCTTGAGTTCATTAGCAATTCTTCCGACATCACTGTCGCAATATTTTGAGGTTCGTAGCAACTTTTACTACATTACTGTCGCATTATTTTGAGATTCTTGGCAACTCTTAGTACATGACTGTCAGCATCACTTTGAGGTTGTTCGAAACTCTTACTACAATACTGTAAGCATCACTGACTTGATTAGCAACTACCACTAAATTACTGTTAGCATCATTTTTAGTTCATTAGCAATTCTTCCGACATCAGTGTCGCAATATTTTGAGGTTCGTAGCAACTTTTACTACATTACTGTCGCATTATTTTGAGGTTTGTAGCAACACTTAATACATGACTGTCAGCATCACTTTGAGGTTATTCGAAAGTTTCACTCCATTACTGTTAGCATCATTTTGAGTTCATTAGCAATTCTTACTAAATCACTGTCGCATCATTTTTAGATCTTTAGCAATTCTTCTGACATCACTGTCGCATTATTTTGAGGTTCGTAGCAACACTTACTACATGACTGTCAGCATCACTTTGAGGTTATTCGAAACACTTACTACATTACTGTAAGCATCACTGAGTTGATTAGCAACTATCACTACATTACTGTTAGCATCATTTTGAGATCATTAGCAATTCTTCTGACATCACTGTCGCAATATTTTGAGGTTCGTAGGGACTCTTACTACATTATTGTTGCATTATTTTAAGGTTCGAAGCAACTGTCACTACATTACTGTTAGCATCATTTTGAGTTCATGAGCAATTCTCACGACATCACTGTAGCATTGAATTGAGTTCATTAGCAACTCTTACGAAATGACTGTCAGCATCACTTTGAGGTTGTTCGAAACTCTTACTACATTACTGTAAGCATCACTGAGTTTCTTAGCAACTATCACTACATTACTGTTAGCATCATCTTGAGTGCATTGGCAATTCTTCCGACATCACTGTTGCAATATTTTGAGGTTCGTAGCATCTTTTACTACATTACTGTCGCATTATATTGAAGTTCGTAGCAACACTTACTACATGACTGTCAGCATCACTTTGAGGTTATTCGAAAGTTTCACTCCATTACTGTCAGCATCACTTTGAGGTTATTGGAAACGTTCACTCCATTACTGTTTGCATCATCTTGAGTTCATTACCAATTCTTCTGACATCACTGTCGCATCATTTTGAGATCTTTAGCAATTCTTCCAACATCACTGTCGCATTATTTTAAGGTTCGCAGCAACTCTTACAACATGACTGTCAGCATCACTTTGAGGTTGTTCGAAACACTTACTACATTACTGTAAGCATCACTGACTTGATTAGCAACTACAACTACATAACTGTTAGCATCATTTTAAGTTCATTAGCAATTCTTCCGACATCACTGTCGCAATATTTTGAGGTTCCTAGCAACTTTTTCTACATTACTGTCGCATTATTTTGAGGTTCGTAGCAACACTTACTACATGACTGTCAGCATCACTTTGAGGTTATTCGAAAGTTTCACTCCATTACTGTTAGCATCATCTTGAGTTCATTAGCAATTCTTCCGACATCACTGTCGCAATATTTTGAGGTTCGTAGCAACTTTTACTACATTACTGTCGCATTATTTTGAGATTCGTAGCAACTCTTAGTACATGACTGTCAGCATCACTTTGAGGTTGTTCGAAACACTTACTACATTACTGTAAGCATCACTGACTTGATTAGCAATTACCACTAAATTACTGTTAGCATCATTTTGAGTTCACATTATCAATTCTTCCGACATCACTGTCGCAATATTTTGAGGTTCGTAGCAACTCTTACTACATTACTGTTGCATTATTTTGAGGTTCGTAGCAACTCTTAGTACATGACTTTCAGCATCACTTTGAGGTTATTCGAAACGTTCACTCCATTACTGTTAGCATCATTTTGAGTTCTTGAGCAATTCTCACGACATCACTGTAGCATTAAATTGAGTTCATTAGCAACTCTTACTAAATGACTGTCAGCATCACTTTGAGGTTGTTCGAAACTCTTACTACATTACTGTAAGCATCACTGAGTTTCTTAGCAACTATCACTACATTACTGTTAGCATCATCTTGAGTTCATTAGCAATTCTTCCGACATCACTGTCGCAATATTTTGAGGTTCGTAGCAACTCTTACTACATGACTGTCAGCATCACTTTGACGTTATTCGAAACACTTACGACATTACTGTAAGCATGACTGAGTTGATTAGCAACTATCACTACATTACTGTGAGCATCATTTTGAGTTCATTAGCAATTCTTACTAAATCACTGTCGCATCATTTTAAGATCTTTAGCAATTCTTCCGACATCACTGTCGCAATATTTTGAGGTTCGTAGCAACTTTTACTACATTACTGTCGCAATATTTTGAGGTTCGTAGCAACATTTACTACATTACTGTCGCATTATTTTGAGGTTCGTAGCAACTCTTAGTACATGACTGTCAGCATGAGTTTGAGGTTATTCGAAACGTTCACTCCATTACTGTTAGCATCATTTTGAGATCATTCCCAATTCTTCTGAACTCACTGTCGCATCATTTTGAGATCTTTAGCAATTCTTCCGACATCACTGTCGCATTATTTTGAGGTTCGTAGCAACTCTTAGTACAAGACTGTCAGCATCACTTTGAGGTTATTCGAAACGTTCACTCCATTACTGTTAGCATCATTTTGAGTTCATGAGAAATTCTTACGACATCACTGTCGCATCATTTTGAGTTCGTGAGAAATTCTTACGACATCACTGTCGCATTATTTTGAGGTCCGTAGCAACTCTTAGTACATGACTGTCAGCATCACTTTGAGGTTATTGGAAACGTCCTCCATTGCTGTTAGCATCATCTTGAGTTCATTAGCAATTCTTCCGACATCACTGTCGGAATATTTTAAGGTTCGTAGCAACTCTTACTACATTACTGTCAGCATCACTTTGAGTTTATTAGCAGCAATCACTACATTACTGTTAGCATCATTTTGAGTTGTTGAGCAATTCTCACGACATAACTGTAGCATTGAACTGAGTTCATTAGCAACTCTTACTAAATGACTGTCAGCATAAATTTGAGGTTGTTGGAAACTCTTCCTACATTACTGTAAGCATCACTGAGTTTCTTAGCAACTATCACTACATGACTGTTAGCATCATCTTGAATTCATTAGCAATTCTTCCGACATCACTGTCGCATTATTTTGAGGTCCGTAGCAACTCTTAGTACATGACTGTCAGCATCACTTTGAGGTTATTCGAAACGTTCACTCCATTACTGTTAGCATCATTTTGAGTTCATTAGCAATTCTTACTAAATCACTGTCGCATCATTTTGAGATCATTAGCAATTCTTCTGACATCACTGTAACATTATTTTGAGGTTCGTAGGCACTCTTACTACATTATTGTTGCATTATTTTAAGGTTCGTAGCAACTGTCACTACATTACTGTCAGCATCATTTTGAGTTCATGAGCAATTCTCACGACATCACTGTAGCATTGAATTGAGTTCATTAGCAACTCTTACTAAATGACTGTCAGCATCACTTTGAGGTTGTTCGAAACTCTTACTACATTACTGTAAGCATCACTGAGTTTCTTAGCAACTATCACTACATTAGTGTTAGCATCATCTTGAGTTCATTAGCAATTCTTCCGACATCACTGTTGCAATATTTTGAGATCATTAGCAATTCTTCCGACATCACTGTCGCATTATTTTGAGGTTCGTAGCAACTCTTACTACATGACTGTCAGCATCACTTTGACGTTATTCGAAACACTTACGACATTACTGTAAGCATGACTGAGTTGATTGGCAACTATCACTACATTACTGTGAGCATCATTTTGAGTTCATTAGCAATTCTTACTAAATCACTGTCGCATCATTTTAAGATCTTTAGCAATTCTTCCGACATCACTGTCGCAATATTTTGAGGTTCGTAGCAACTTTTACTACATTACTGTCGCAATATTTTGAGGTTCGTAGCAACTTTTACTACATTACTGTCGCATTATTTTGAGGTTCGTAGCAACTCTTAGTACATGACTGTCAGCATGAGTTTGAGGTTATTCGAAACGTTCACTCCATTACTGTTAGCATCATTTTGAGATCATTCCCAATTCTTCTGAACTCACTGTCGCATCATTTTGAGTTCATGAGAAATTCTTACGACATCACTGTCGCATCATTTTGAGTTCATGAGAAATTCTTACGACATCACTGTCGCATTATTTTGAGGTTCGTAGCAACTCTTACTACAAGACTGTCCGCATCACTTTGAGGTTATTCGAAAGTTTCACTCCATTACTGTTAGCATCATCTTGAGTTCATTAGCAATTCTTCCGACATCACTGTCGGAATATTTTAAGGTTCGTAGCAACTCTTACTACATTACTGTCAGCATCACTTTGAGTTTATTAGCAGCAATCACTACATTACTGTTAGCATCATTTTGAGTTGTTGAGCAATTCTCACGACATAACTGTAGCATTGAACTGAGTTCATTAGCAACTTTTACTAAATGACTGTCAGCATAAATTTGAGGTTGTTGGAAACTCTTCCTACATTACTGTAAGCATCACTGAGTTTCTTAGCAACTATCACGACATGACTGTTAGCATCATCTTGAATTCATTAGCAATTCTTCCGACATCACTGTCGCATTATTTTGAGGTCCGTAGCAACTCTTAGTACATGACTGTCAGCATCACTTTGAGGTTATTCGAAACGTTCACTCCATTACTGTTAGCATCATTTTGAGTTCATTAGCAATTCTTACTAAATCACTGTCGCATCATTTTGAGATCATTAGCAATTCTTCTGACATCACTGTAACATTATTTTGAGGTTCGTAGGCACTCTTACTACATTATTGTTGCATTATTTTAAGGTTCGTAGCAACTGTCACTACATTACTGTCAGCATCATTTTGAGTTCATGAGCAATTCTCACGACATCACTGTAGCATTGAATTGAGTTCATTAGCAACTCTTACTGAATGACTGTCAGCATCACTTTGAGGTTGTTCGAAACTCTTACTACATTACTGTAAGCATCACTGAGTTTCTTAGCAACTATCACTACATTACTGTTAGCATCATCTTGAGTTCATTAGCAATTCTTCCGACATCACTGTTGCAATATTTTGAGGTTCGTAGCAACTTTTACTACATTACTGTCGCATTATTTTGAGATTCGTAGCAACTCTTAGTACATGACTGTCAGCATCACTTTGAGGTTGTTCGAAACTCTTACTACAATACTGTAAGCATCACTGACTTGATTAGCAACTACCACTACATTACTGTTAGCATCATTTTTAGTTCATTAGCAATTCTTCCGACATCAGTGTCGCAATATTTTGAGGTTCGTAGCAACTTTTACTACATTACTGTCGCATTATTTTGAGGTTTGTAGCAACACTTAATACATGACTGTCAGCATCACTTTGAGGTTATTCGAAAGTTTCACTCCATTACTGTTAGCATCACTTTGAGGTTATTGGAAACGTTCACTCCATTACTGTTTGCATCATTTTGAGATCATTACCAATTCTTCTGACATCACTGTCGCATCATTTTGAGATCTTTAGCAATTCTTCCAACATCACTGTCGCATTATTTTAAGGTTCGCAGCAACTCTTACGACATGACTGTCAGCATCACTTTGAGGTTGTTCGAAACACTTACTACATTACTGTAAGCATCACTGACTTGATTAGCAACTACAACTACATAACTGTTAGCATCATTTTAAGTTCATTAGCAATTCTTCCGACATCACTGTCGCAATATTTTGAGGTTCCTAGCAACTTTTTCTACATTACTGTCGCATTATTTTGAGGTTCGTAGCAACACTTACTACATGACTGTCAGCATCACTTTGAGGTTATTCGAAAGTTTCACTCCATTACTGTTAGCATCATCTTGAGTTCATTAGCAATTCTTCCGACATCACTGTCGCAATATTTTGAGGTTCGTAGCAACTTTTACTACATTACTGTCGCATTATTTTGAGATTCGTAGCAACTCTTAGTACATGACTGTCAGCATCACTTTGAGGTTGTTCGAAACACTTACTACATTACTGTAAGCATCACTGACTTGATTAGCAATTACCACTAAATTACTGTTAGCATCATTTTGAGTTCACATTATCAATTCTTCCGACATCACTGTCGCAATATTTTGAGGTTCGTAGCAACTCTTACTACATTACTGTTGCATTATTTTGAGGTTCGTAGCAACTCTTAGTACATGACTTTCAGCATCACTTTGAGGTTATTCGAAACGTTCACTCCATTACTGTTAGCATCATTTTGAGTTCTTGAGCAATTCTCACGACATCACTGTAGCATTAAATTGAGTTCATTAGCAACTCTTACTAAATGACTGTCAGCATCACTTTGAGGTTGTTCGAAACTCTTACTACATTACTGTAAGCTTCACTGAGTTTCTTAGCAACTATCACTACATTACTGTTAGCATCATCTTGAGTTCATTAGCAATTCTTCCGACATCACTGTCGCAATATTTTGAGGTTCGTAGCAACTCTTACTACATGACTGTCAGCATCACTTTGACGTTATTCGAAACACTTACGACATTACTGTAAGCATGACTGAGTTGATTAGCAACTATCACTACATTACTGTGAGCATCATTTTGAGTTCATTAGCAATTCTTACTAAATCACTGTCGCATCATTTTAAGATCTTTAGCAATTCTTCCGACATCACTGTCGCAATATTTTGAGGTTCGTAGCAACTTTTACTACATTACTGTCGCAATATTTTGAGGTTCGTAGCAACTTTTACTACATTACTGTCGCATTATTTTGAGGTTCGTAGCAACTCTTAGTACATGACTGTCAGCATGAGTTTGAGGTTATTCGAAACGTTCACTCCATTACTGTTAGCATCATTTTGAGATCATTCCCAATTCTTCTGAACTCACTGTCGCATCATTTTGAGATCTTTAGCAATTCTTCCGACATCACTGTCGCATTATTTTGAGGTTCGTAGCAACTCTTAGTACAAGACTGTCAGCATCACTTTGAGGTTATTCGAAACGTTCACTCCATTACTGTTAGCATCATTTTGAGTTCATGAGAAATTCTTACGACATCACTGTCGCATCATTTTGAGTTCATGAGAAATTCTTACGACATCACTGTCGCATTATTTTGAGGTTCGTAGCAACTCTTACTACAAGACTGTCCGCATCACTTTGAGGTTATTCGAAAGTTTCACTCCATTACTGTTAGCATCATCTTGAGTTCATTAGCAATTCTTCCGACATCACTGTCGGAATATTTTAAGGTTCGTAGCAACTCTTACTACATTACTGTCAGCATCACTTTGAGTTTATTAGCAGCAATCACTACATTACTGTTAGCATCATTTTGAGTTGTTGAGCAATTCTTACTAAATCACTGTCGCATCATTTTAAGATCTTTAGCAATTCTTCTGACATCACTGTCGCATTATTTTGAGGTTCGTAGCAACTCTTACTACATGACTGTCAGCATCACTTTGAGGTTATTCGAAACACTTACTACATTACTGTAAGCATCACTGACTTGATTAGCAACTATCACTACATTACTGTTAGCATCATTTTGAGTTCATTAGCAATTCTTACTAAATCACTGTCGCATCATTTTAAGATCTTTAGCAATTCTTCTGACATCACTGTCGCATTATTTTGAGGTTCGTAGCAACTCTTACTACATGACTGTCAGCATCACTTTGAGGTTATTCGAAACACTTACTACATTACTGTAAGCATCACTGACTTGATTAGCAACTATCACTACATTACTGTTAGCATCATTTTGAGTTCATTAGCAATTCTTCCAACATCACTGTCGCAATATTTTGAGGTTCGTAGCAACTTTTACTACATTACTGTCACATTATTTTGAGGTTCGTAGCAACTCTTACTACATGACTGTCAGCATCACTTTGAGGTTATTGGAAACTTTCACTCCATTACTGTTAGCATCATTTTGAGTTCATTAGCAATTCTGACTACATCACTGTCGCATCATTTTGAGATCATTAGCAATTCTTCTGACATCACTGTCACATTATTTTGAGGTTTGTAGCAACTCTTACTACATTACTGTCAGCATTACTTTGAGTTTATTAGCAACTATCACTACATTACTGTTAGCATCATTTTGAGTTTATGAGCAATTCTCACGACATCACTGTAGCATTGAACTGAGTTCATTAGCAACTCTTACTAAATGACTGTCAGAATCACTTTGAGGTTGTTCGAAACTCTTACTACATTACTGTTTGCATCACTGAGTTTCTTAGCAACTATCACTACATTACTGTTATCATCATTTTGAGTTTATTAGCAATTCTTACTACATCACTGTTGCAATATTTTGAGGTTCGTAGCAACTTTTACGACATTACTGTCGCCTTATTTTGAGGTTCGTAGCAACTCTTACTACATGACTGTCAGCATCACTTTGAGGTTGTTCGAAACTCTTACTACATTACTTTTAGCATCACTGACTTGATTAGCAACTACCACTACATTACTGTAGCATCATCTTGAGTTCATGAGCAATTCTTCCGACATCACTGTCGTAATAATTTGAGGTTCGTAGCAACTTTTACTACATTACTTTCGCATTATTTTGAGGTTCGTAGCAACTTTTACTACATCACTGTCGCATTATTTTGAGTTTCGTAGCAACTCTTAGTACATGACTGTCAGCATCACTTTGAGGTTATTCGAAACACTTACTACATTACTGTAAGCATGACTGAGTTGATTAGCAACTATCACTACATTACTGTTAGCATCATTTTGAGTTCATTAGCAATTTTTACAACATCATTGTAGCATTATTTTGAGGTTTTTAGCAACTCTTCCTCCATTACTGTCGCATCATTTTGAGATCATGAGCAATTCTTCCGACATCACTGTAGCATTATTTTGAGGTTTTGAGGTACCTTTGTTTGTAACAGATCTGCTGACCAGCGAGACGCCACCACGCACGGCTGTCGGCTCTGTAAAGGAGGGAGAGGAAGTGGAAAGGACGGAGAAGGGTCGGACCAGGTCTATTTCTCGGTGACCACTCACTATCGTCTGCCACACTGCCCCTCACGGTGGGGAGTGTAGCGCTATCCTGACACAGTACATTTGTTTCATTCTTTTGCTCTTGCACTTTAATTAAAATGGACTTGACTTGAGAATGTTTTGTTTCAAAATATAGAAGAATTCCCAGATTTATAGGTAGCATGAGTATGAAGTTGCACTTGCACCCGGTGGGAAAATGTCCTCTGCATTTGACTCTAACTATGTAGGAGCAGTGGTAGCAGTGTCAGCCTGGGGGCTTGGTCAAGATCAATGACAGGAGTAGCAGACAGGTAATATCCATAGCATGCTTGTTGTTTTAGAGGAGTAAGGGTACACTGTTGGTCTCTCACCTGATGCGCTGTCATCAACACAAATGATCTGTTACTAAACATCAAAATCTACCATCCCCCCTGATTGTTTTTTACAACTGGAGTACTGGTTAACACTTTAGAAAGCCTTCATTCAGAGCTGTGAAGAACCTTGAACCTGATATCCCAGACATCAAAGTGGGCCACTAACTGGCCAGATGAAGCTATGCTAGGCTGCTGTACTCTGAAGAGCTAAAGTAGCAGCTTCTGAGAGGGATGCTAACCTGGATGTGTTCATCTCCTACTTTAATATCAGCGGCCCAACTTGGAGCTCTGACAGCCTCCAGCTTGTTGTTCCTGTTTCTGCTTCAGTCAACAGGGAACTCCAACCTGCAGTAGAATCTTCAACAACAATGGAATAGAAAAGTGAGGAAGAAAAACTAGAATAAACTTACAAAGCTGAGAAATGTTCATGAAGAAGAAAGGCACACGTTATGATTGAGGCCAGAAACTAAAACTCCACACCAAATGTACTTTGACTTGTCGGATAATGAACTTGAATGTGTTGAAACAGCAGATCAGTGAATCCACTACCACACAACAAGATGATGACCCCCTACCACAAGATGGCGTCACAGATCCTGACGCTCTGAGCAGGAAACACCGAGCAAAACATTACAACAAAGCTCCTGTTGTTCCCTCCAGGAAAAACTGTGGCTCTGATGAGAAGAAGGATCCCAGCCTCCTCTGAGGATCCATGGCCGCACCATTGGGTAGCAGGATGATGGGGTCGGCACCAGGAGGAACCCTGGTGTCTCCGATGCAGGGAAGATGGAGCAGTGAAGAGGCCACATTGTGGCTTCCTAAAGAGGACATTTGGTGGAGCCTGAGACAGCAAACATCACGCCCCCTTCATCAGAAGAACCACAGCACCAGAAGACAGAATCCTGGCAGTGACGACAGGGAGGATCAGGGTGACCTCCTCACCTCCACCTTTGAACCTTCAAGTGAACTTTAAAAAGCTTTAGAGTGGAGAAGGATTTTAAAACATTTTATTGTTTTTTCCTTTCATTCTCATTTGTGCGATTGTCTGATTTATTAGAAATAAACACTGTCTGCTGGGTTTACATTGACTGTGATTCTCTTTTTGCATGCAAGTTGAAAGTTCTACCAATAAAAACCACAAGTATTTGAAGACCAAAGGAAGGACCCCCAAAGTCAGGACCCTGAGATCAAAGTGAACGCTCTGATCTCAGAGGTCTGGGATATTTCCCATCCCATGGCCCTTCAAATAAGAGCCCTGTGTCTCTGTCTCAAAGTTTTCAAACCGTATTTGTTGTTTAAATTAAAAC
Organism: Aulostomus chinensis; assembly: GCF_037954235.1. NCBI lineage: Eukaryota > Metazoa > Chordata > Actinopteri > Syngnathiformes > Aulostomidae > Aulostomus > Aulostomus chinensis. Next base: position 18,484,576 of record NC_141320.1, on the reverse strand, counting down.
CAGATGACCACTGTGGTCCTTTTTACACGGTAAGTAAAGCACAGATGCCCTGGTGGACCTGTTGGCACCCTGGACTTTGAATCCAGTGACCTGAGTCCAAGTCTCAGTTCCAGCAGGTTTCCTGCAGCCTTCAGCAGAGCTGCCATGTTTCTCTGTAGAGAACTAAGTGATGCTCTCAGCAGGTTGAGGGCACCACCAACAAGTGAGGTATGAACCTCTGACTTCCTTCTTGTCAAACAGGAAACTCCTAATACCTCATTTGAGTAAAGTACTTCATATTCCTGACATCCAAGTAGTAGTGAAGTGGAGGAAGAAGGGAGGAGATCTCCAACAGGATCCTTCTTTCCTCTGTCCTCCTTGATCTCATGGATCACCACAGTCAAGGGGAGACCCAAGCTCCCGGATGGATCTGGCACTCAGGAGCAGCTGAGTTTTCCAGTGGACTTTGTTTCATCCATGGTTCAGGAACAGGACTCCTCCTGGTTAACCTGGTATCTTTCCACCCAACTGTGGGTTCTTGGAGAATTTTTCATGTCATGTCAAGAAATCAGGCTGGAGGGTTTTTCAATGAGAGAAATTCCGGTAACTTAATTAAGTGGCATGTTTGTTGAAGCAGTAATTAACTGATAAATTAAGGAAGGCCTGGCCAGTCTTTGCTCCCAGGTCATACGATGGAGTTAGAAAGTCCTGAATCAATCTGGAGTTCCATGATTTCCTTGTGGTTCATGATCCTTTTGCCAATGTAGTCTGGAACAAGAGCAAGATGAACCTCCAAATAGCAACAGGTTGATTGCAGGTGATGTCAAGTGGTATTTAGAGGATCCTCCTCTTCGTGTTTGGTTCCAGGGTGGAATGGTGATCCCTGTGGACTCTGGATCCAGTGATCCCAGTTCAAGTCTTGGTGGGACCTTCCTGACTGGAATGTGTCCCATGTAACAAACTGATCAAGAGATGCAATGTGGTTCTAATGTTCTGGTTCATTTCTTACTGCCATGAACACAGACTGTGTGTTTAATGTTAACAATAAATGCAACAAATAAGGAGCCAGTCGCTCCTGTGGAAAAAATTCTACTTTGTCAGTGAATTAATTCAGTCTGCATCCAAGTTTCTTTCAGGATGGCCGAGCGGTCTCAGGCGCTGCGTTCAGGTCGCAGTCTCTCCTGGAGGCGTGGGTTCGAATCCCACTTCTGACAAAGGACATTTTCTCCACATTCCTATGCATCCACAATGGTACATTCCAAACCCAGTTGAAGCTGCTCTCCACTGAGGGGAGTGAGTGGTTGAACTGGCAGCAGAGGAGGCAAAGGAGCTTCCCTGTGACGGTCCAACATCGCCTGGTTTCCTCCAACATGGAGCAGCCACCAAAATCTAACTTCAATGTTGGATCAAAGTCTGCTGAAGGAATGTGTTTTCTTTCAATTCACATTTTGTCCATTAACTTCATAATCAGAGTCTCCATCTCATCACATGACTAAAGTCTGGGTTCTGTATTGGTGGTAAAATATCCTTCCATGCCCCTCACTAGTTTGCACACAGAAAAGCATATTTTACTGGTTTCAGATCTCTTAGCTTGTTCTCTCTCTTAAAGCAGCTGAGGCAGCTTTCATTGTGTGATTTATTCTAAAATATAAATATGGAACAGAACCATTGGAATCAGATGTCAGGACATTTGAAGGAATGTCAATCTCCTGTTGAAATGTTGCAGTGTGCAGCTGAGGCTCTCTCGCAGTGGCACCAGGAGCCACAATGGCAGAACCTGGACCCTCCTGGAGGAGAACCACAGGTGAGGGCCTTCTTGGCTCCAGATTGATGGAAATCAAGTGTCTGAGGCTGTTAGCAGCCATTAAGTTGATCTGGTTGGCACTGGTATTTGTTCTTGCTGCAGCTCAGGAGTGATTCAGGAGAAGAGTTTCAGAACAGCCCAGGTTGGGGACTGGAATTCTAAAATTTCCCCTGGAACCAAACAACCTTGAAGGGTAAAAGCTCCAATCATAGCCACTCAGATGCAGCAGCAGAAGAAGCTGTCATCCACCCTGACAGTCAGAGCATCAAGTCAAGAAAACATCACCATCTTGTAGTTCCAAACCTCCACCTGTCAGATTCAGCTACTTCTTATTGTGGGACTTTAAAAACACAATGGAATTTGGACAAGGAGTTTTCCTTCCAGTCCAAACATCATCGTCCAGCCTCCAACCAGAGGTCCATCAGTTATCATGGAGCCACAGGTGGAGTCTGGATTCTTTTCTAGAATGAGACGGCAATGACAGTCCTGCCAAGTGACATCACTGACATGACAGGATGACTTCAGTCATGTGACTGGATGACTTCAGTCATGTGACTGGATGGCAGTGCAGATTCCAATGTAGAGGTTGGGGAAATAGTCTCTGAGAATCCAACTTGAAGCCACACCCTCCTTGTTCTTCAAAAACCCAAAAAGCGACCATCAGTCTCCCACCAATCCTGTACTTGGTTCAATGTTGCTGTTCCATTTTGCAGCATTCATCCCCTCATTCTGGAGGCTTTAACATGAAAATGAAAATGCTGAGAGACACAAATGCAAATCAGGGTATCTGACCAGAGGTGACACATCTTTTAATGCCTTTCTTGTTATATTTGTTCTATCTGTTCTGTATGGTTATATTTGTTATGGTTGTTATGGAGTTGATGGTTATTATCTCTGTTTCTTGTGTCTTTGTCTTTGTCGTCCTCCCCTTCGTCCGTCCTGGATTTTTGACCTTGGTTGCAGGAAGCGTGTGACCTCAAGTCCTTTTTCTGTGTTGCTGAACGTAGAGCCTTGCTTCATTGTGCTCGCTAAAGTGTGATCCTCCCTGCTAATTCCTTATTTCGTTGACTAATTACCCACCAAAAATTAATACCTAATTTCTTTATTTGGCTGAAGTTTAAAAGACCATCATTCTGGTAGCAACAGTCTTTCTGCCTTGTAAAAACGCTAAGCTAACGATGGCTTCTCCCTCTTGTTCTCCTCTCTCCTGCTCAGAGTGCCACATGTTTTGTTCCTCCTCTGCCTCCTTTAGTGATACTGATAAGTGTGTTAAATGTAGTTTTCTTGTTGTGTTGGAGGTGAGGCTTAGCGATGTTGAATTGGACCAGCAGCGGCTCTGCACCAAAAGCTGCGAGAGCTAGCCAATGCTCACTAGCTGGTGCAGACCAACTTAGCTTAGCTCCTGGCTTAGGCCCAACTAGCGCTCCCCCAGAAGCTCCCAAGCATCTGGGAGAGCGCCAAGAAAAGTTGGGCCTAAGCTAGGATGTGCTTGCTCATGAAGAATTGTTTGGTGTAAATTCATTTAAGGAGTGTTGAACTGGACCTGTTCTACTTGTAAAGTGTAACTTTTGTTATTTGGTGCTTTACAGGGTGATGACTTGCTGGGGACACTTTATCACAGCAGTGGACAAACATCAGCATTCATCACCCAGCAGCTCCTCTGATCAACAGAACAAGTTAAAGTATTCTGAGAAGGAGGGCATCGATCCCTCTACCGCTCACATGCTAAGCTAGCGCTCTACCATTGGAGCTAATTCCCCTGTTAAGGAGCACAGCAGATAATGCACCTTGACCTTCATGCATGGTTTAATGAGCGTCACCAGTTGAAGCTTCTCTGGTTGACCAATGTAATGGAGACCAAGGGTTCCATGACATAAATGATTAATTGAAGGTAGCATTTGTCTTGGTATTAACAGTTTATGTAAATTAGAGGCACACACACATGTTAATGGTGAGGTTTATTGAATCAGCAAACATGTGAAACATTTTCTATGCCATGTGTTCCAGGGAGGGACCTGGGAAGCACAAGGGGACCGGCCATCCTGCCTGTGGAAAATGAAGACCCCAGTGTCAGTCAGTGGGAGTCACTGTGCAAGGCCTGGTATTTAGTGTTGATCAAGTTTGTCTCATGTAAATGTGGCAGTTTCAGTCGTCACGGTCAGTCCTCACCTCTTCCTGGTGGTTTCCTTGAAGGGGGTGGAGCCAAAAGGGGAGAGTGGCCCAAGGAAGCTCCTTAAGAGCTGTAGGTGCAAACCTTTGCTCCCAGATGGGGGAGGGGGTACAATCACAGACAAGGTTCATTGAATGATTATGTGGATGTATGACTGAGTTGGTGTAGTAGTCTGGAATCATGTATATATTTAGTCAGGTTAAGTTGTTGAGATGGTGCTGGTTTGATGTAAATATTGATTGTAGAGCATGGTTGTGGTCTCACCTCCACTCTATGGGCCATCCATCGTCATCTTCTTCTTATTCCTTACTAGTAAGGGTCGCGGGGGGGCTGGAGCCTATCCCAGCATCTATGGGCGAGAGGCGGGGTTCACCCTGGACAGGTCGCCAGTCCATCGCAGGGCCAACACACAGAGACGAACAACCATTCACACTCATACCTACGGTCAATTTAGAGAATCCAATCAGCCTCGTCCCCAAATTGCATGTTTTTGGACTGTGGGAGGAAGCTGGAGTATCAGAGAGGACGCACGCAGGCACGGGGAGAACATGGAGACTCCACACAGAAAGATCCCGCGCCCGAGCCAGGACTCGAACCCAGAACCTTCTTGCTGTGAGGGCACAGTGCTAACCACTGCACCACCGTGCAGGCCCGCTATGGGCTGGTCTGTCTAATTTCCTGCAGCCAGGAGGGAATTAAAGGCAGTCAGGGGTTTTTAATTTAAGTTGATGTTGTCTCATGCAATCTCTTTCAATACTCCAGTGGTGGTTTAAGTGAAGAAAAACATGGGTTAGTCAGTAGGACTCTGTGTGTGTGTGTGTGTGTGTGTGTGTGTGTGTGTGTGTGTGTGTGTGTGTGTGTGTGTGTGTGTGTTTCCATGCAGACTTTCCCTTGTGACAACCGATTTGATTTGGAAACCATCTCATCTAAATCTCCTCTCCAAAAACCCTCTTCTGCAACTTTGTACCCAAGTTGTCTCCTCATCAGGCACCACAGTATCCAGTAGGTTCAGTTCAAACAGTCATCAGTGATTAATGTTCATGTTCAATGATGAGGTTTTGATTTATTCTTCTAGAATCATCTGAACAAACCCTCCTCAACACAGTGAAGCCTTCATCTGACAGGAGGAGTTTCTTTTCCCAGTGATTCCACTGACAGTGAAAAGCTTTGTTCATCAGACTGGTCTGATAGGATCAACTACTGGTTGCTCTGGAGTGCAAACAGCAACCTGTCAGGAAACATTAGTCAGATCAAAGCCAAGATTAAAGAAAGAGCCTCCAGATCAAAGACAGAATTGATGATGATGTCATCAGGGGGCTTTGATAGTATATTTATTTGTACCTAGAATTCTGTCTTTGATCTCAGGAGGACATGAAAGAAACCCAGTTGAGGAAAGCAGAGGAGAACATTCAGCTTCATTAGAAACACTTGAACTGTTCAACAGTAGAATTTGTTTGAAACAGTTTACAACACTGAGTGACAGGATTGAAGAGGGGAGATTTTGGTATTTTCAGTTTAATTCTAACTTAAAACTGGGCATGAACATTTTTAGTCGTTCATATTCTAACATACAGAGGAAGTCATGACATTCCCTTTTTTTTAACCTGTCCTGTTCAGGAAATGGAAATGGAAATTTAGCTGCTATGTTGGATCAGAAAAACTTTTTGAAGTCTACTTTTGCTTCAGTCAGAAAGTAGACTGTTGTTAACTCTCACAGAGAACAAGCTAAGAGGTCTGCATGTAAACACACTCAGGTGTGCCCAGCTATTCTTATGAGAAGATTCGATCAACTTCATTCTATGTGCAGCCTAACCTTAATCTTAATCTTAATCTTAACCAACTGAATCTTAATCTTTATTTGAAACTAAACTCAATCCAGACCTTCACTCTGAAAGAACTCACAAACTGCATTGCGCTGCATCAGGGCCGGTCTTTGGTCCCCATGAGGACGAGGACTCCTGATCAGTGTTGATGATGGAAATGGTCTCCAACACCATAAAACAAGAAATACACACACGTGTAAACACACACAGTGACCCCGCATGTCGTTTTTGCCCAACTTAAATTTTCATTCATGACCCAGAACCTCTCAAAAGCCCTGAAGAAAAATTTAATATTTGGAGTTTGAAAGCCATAAATCACATCCATATCATCTCGTCCATCTCAGTCTGATCTCATCTTTGTTTGTTGTTTTTTTAAAGAGGGACAAATTGGTACTTGGTTAAAAAAGCACTCTGGGAAAATGATCCTGCTTTCAGGGAGGTCTTTGGTGAGTTTGCTAACAATGCAGAGAACCATGACGGTACCAAGCACAAGGCTGCTGCCCTCTGCATCACAGCTACACTTTGGAGTCTGTTTGAACTGAATGTGAAGGGTCTGACATCATCACACCAGTACGACAACAAGTGACCATGAACCAAAAGAAAACCTTCACTGATGAGTCCATGGATCTCATTGATCTGTGCCATTTCCTGATCTTCAGGTTCTGTCTTTGATTTCTTTCTTTGATCTCTAAATTCTGTGCTTTGGTTTCCTTGGTCAGTCTTTGAATTCTGGTTCATAATAAAAAAGAACTCCCAGCATATTTCTGCAGACCATAGATAGGGATTTTACCAACTGCACCATAGCAACCCTCTTGCTGTCTGCTGTTGTGCCATTGAAAAGTAAGACAGCCTGGCAGTCAACAAACTGGGCTCAACAGAAAAATGTCAACTAAAGATGGATTAAAGACCAGGAGGAAATGTAACCAACCTACAAAGATGGAGGGGAATTGAGACCCACATGTTTGCCATCCTTGATGAACTGTCCACTGGTGCAGGGGATGAGGTCATGGCCATGATCTGGGAGCCAGTCCTGGATGTTAAATGCCCTGATGATGGACAGTGTAGTGGCAAAATGTCTGGTCCACTGACTGAACTCTGCCACAAATGAGGAACAACAGTCAGCAAGGAGTAGAAATGAAGAGGAGAAATGGAGAGAACAGAAAGAATGAGAGATCATGGAGGAAAGAGGCTGATATTTGCAAGTGTCCTGACTACAACACAGCAATCTAGAGAAACCATGACCTGGATTACTGAGGACCTCCACTGGCAGTTCATTTCTGTTGATCATAGGGCCATGCTGGGTGAAGCAGGAATGAATCCTGGGACTGAGGTTGTGGAGCAATGGTCACCTTTCCTGCTGAAACTGTCAATTCTTCTGCTTGGTTCTCTCCACAAAACCAGTCCGTTAACGGAGCTCAAACCCCAGTTACAGCTGTGAGAGCCCAGAATCGGACACACTGGACCATCAGGAACAGCTTTGTGCTTTCAAACAACAGAGACGACACTCAAGGACTCAGGGAACGCAGGAATCTCTGGCCTCAGCTGACATGTTGAATTTCAGCAACACTTCATGATGCTGAGTTTCGCAAACCAATGAGAAGATGAAGGAGGCCGTCAACTCCTTCAAGCTCAACATCTCCACTGCTTTACCCAGGAGGTCAGGAGGTCAAAGCAGAACCTGCACCCCCCACCTCTGATGTTTACTCCACACAGAGATGAGGGGTCTGTTCAGAAGAGTGAGCTGGAGTCTGGGCAAGTCTTTTCATTCAGTCCCTGGTTGAAACAATTGTCTCCACCAACTTCAGTATGGGTCTGGACCTGCACAGGTTCCAATCCCTGTCTTGGTCCCAAGGGTTTGTTGAACCAGAGAAGCTCCAACTGGTGACGCTCATTCAACCATGCATGAAGGTCAACCTGCATCATCTGCTGTGCTCATTAGCAGGGACTTAGCTCCAATGGTAGAGTGCTAGCTTAGCATGTGAGAGGTAGAGGGATCCATGCCGTCCTTCTGAGAATACTTTAACTTGTTCTGTTGATCAGAGGAGCTGCTGGGTGATGAATGCTGATGTTTGTCCACTGGTGTGATAAAGTGTCCCCTGTTACTGAGATGTGGATGAACACCTGCTCAGGTCAAAGCTGCAATCAAACCAGGGACTCTGAACCACACAGTGAAGGAGTTTGTCATCAAGATTTATGGCAGCTTTGAAACTTCCCACCATCTCCTGAATGTGGAGCAACTTGTCCTGCCAAAACTGTCCCCTCTTCCATTCTTAATAACACCTGTCCTGACTGGCAATCACGCTGGGCTGCAGCGGTGAAAGCACTGAATGCAGCCAGGATACACAATGACTCAGGATACACAGGAATCTGTTGACTCAGCTGGAGAAGCAGAGGGTCCACCAAGACCACCAGACACCTTCATTCTTGATTCTTGATTTCAAGGGCAGCCCCTTGAGATGCACCATCTCATTTTGGAGGGGGTCCTGACAAATAATGACCAACAATACAACAATAATAAAAGTAGATTCTATTTTCAACACAAGGACACACACATCATACACCCAGGTACAGGCCAACAATGTTCCCCAAAGCCCCCCCCCCCCCCACCACCATCCAGTATTCTACAAAGTATGATCAGAGATCCCACTGCAGAATAAGAGTGGGCCTGTGTTCACATACTCATACATTTAAACACCCATCTAAATAAATACTGCTTCCATGCACCATTAAAGTACACAATGCATATTCATACACAAATATCCACATATTTACAGTACAGAGAACAAACAAGAACAAGTAGAGAGTGAATCCTGGAGAGAAAAGGGGAGGTGCATCAGAAACAAGAGCAGATGTTTGAAAATGCTTGATGATTTGAAGATGAGAAAGGAAGAGAGAGACCCAAGTGAGGAGGAAAGGTTGTTCCAATCTGATGGAGCTTTAAATACAACCGGTCAAAGCAGGAGGCCGTCCCCACTGATCCTGGATCTGCTTGACCTTCCTGCCTGTTAAAAGGAAGGTGTTCATCACCACTGTTGCAGGATGTGCTGCTGGTGGAGAATTTTTGGGTGTAGATTCATTGAAGCAGTTTGGTGCTGGACCTGCTGTACTAGTAAAGAGTCATGAGAGAACTTTGTTGTGATTTGGTTCTAACAAATAAAAATGACTTGACTTGATTTGGTGCCTCAGGAGGAGAAAATTTGGGCACAAAAGTTGGACAAGAGTGTTTGTGGAGGTTGTGGATCAAAGTTGTATTGATATACAACACATAAAATCAAACAATGTGAAGCAGGCTAATGAACAATAAATCAAATATAAAAATGCTTTATTTTAAGGTCTAGAATATCTTGTGAATATCTGGAGCTTCATTCCAGCAGCAGACCTCCTCAGGTGATGACTTCATATTTGACATGTTTACCATTCAATGAGACTCATTGTCAGTCCATTGAAATCTACTGGTGTTCCTGGTGAGTTGATTTAACAACATGAGCTGACAGAATCTACGTTCAGGTAGGAACCACCACATCCAGGGGTCTGGACCTTTGAGCAGGCAGAGCCATCAAAGTAGCAGACTAAGCTAGCAGACGTTAGCATTGAGAAGAAACTGATACCTGAGTCTACTTTTGGGTCTGGTCAAGTGATGACACAATAGGGCATGTTCCCACCCATCTTCACGTGGGTGACAAAAATGGATTTTTTGTAAAGATTTCGGCGCGAGTTCGGCCTGTCAAATCCTGATCGGGGCCAGTTTGGTTGTGTTGTCTGCAGCGCCTGGCACGCTCAGCGGGAGCGAGTCCGATCATTATAAAGGTGGGTCAAACAATTTAGGTTGAGACGAAGGACGGCACGGGCAGAGCAGACGCAGGTCTTCATTCCACCCGCAGAGCTGTAGAGCATGGATCATGTCAAGGACTAAATGAGGGGAAAGAGAGCAGGAGAGCAGGGCAGAGACAAAGACAGATAATGCTGTCATAAAACAAGGACTGTTCAGTCAATGGTAGAGCAGAGTGGCGCAGCGGAAGCGTGCTGGGCCCATAACCCAGAGGTCGATGGATTGAAACCATCCTCTGCTAGAAGAAGAAAAATAAAATGAACCAGTGTCTTCAGAAATGTGTGTCTGTTAAAAAGAGGTTCATAAGGATTTTTTCTTCCTCCACAATCACCAACCATTGTGAGAATTAACAACAGTCCACTTTCTGACTGAAGCAAAAGTAGACTTCAAAAGGTTTTTCTGATTCAACATAGCAGCTAAATTTCCATTTCCATTTCCTGAACAGGACAGGTTAAAAAAAAGAGAATGACATGACTTCCTCTGTATGTTACAATATGAACGACTAAAAATGTTCATGCCCAGTTTAAAGTTAGAATTAAACTGAAAATACAAAAATCTCCCCTCTTCAATCCTGTCACTCAGTGTTGTAAACTGTTTCAAACAAATTCTACTGTTGAACAGTTCAAGTGTTTCTAATGAAGCTGAATGTTCTCCTCTACTTTCCTCAATTGTGTTTCTTTCATGTCCTCCTGAGATCAAAGACAGAATTCCAGGTACAAATAAAGACACTATCAAAGCCCCCTTGATGACATCATCATCAATTCTCTCTTTGATCTGGAGGCTCTTGCTTTATTCTTGGCTTTGATCTGACTAATGTTTCCTGACAGGTTGCTGTTTCCACTCCAGAGCAACCAGTAGTTGATCCTATCAGACCAGTCTGATGAACGAAGCTTTTCACTTTACCAGTGGAATCACTGGGAAAAGAAGCTCCTCCTGTCAGATGAAGGCTTCACTGTGTTGAGGAGGGTTTGTTCAGATGATTCTAGAAGAATAAATCAAAACCTCATCATTGAACATGAACATTAATCACTGATGACTGTTTGAACTGAACCTACTGGATACTGTGGTGCCTGATGAGGAGACAACTTGGGTACAAAGTTGCAGAAGAGGGTTTTTGGAGAGGAGATTTAGATGAGATGGTTTCCAAATCAAATCGGTTGTCACAAGGGAAAGTCTGCATGGAAACACACACACACACACAAACACACACACACACACACACACACACACACACACACACACACACACACACACACACACAGAGTCCTACTGACCAACCCATGTTTTTCTTCACTTAAACCACCACTGGAGTATTGAAAGAGATTGCATGAGACACCATCAACTTAAATTAAAAACCCCTGACTGCCTTTAATTCCCTCCTGGCTGCAGGAAATTAGACAGACCACCCATAGCGGGGCTGCACGGTGGTGCAGTGGTCAGCACTGTGCCCTCACAGCAAGAAGGTTCCGGGTTCGGGTCCTGGCTCGGGCGTGGGATCTTTCTGTGTGGAGTTTGCATGTTCTCCCCGGGCCTGCGTGGGTTCTCTCCAGGTACTCCGGCTTCCTCCCACTGTCCAAAGACATGGACATTAGGGGACGAGGCTGATTGATACTCTAAATTGACCGTAGGCGTGAGCGTGAATGGTTGTTCGTCTGTGTGTTGGACCTGCGATGGACTGGCGACTTGTCCAGGGTGAACCCCGCCTCTCGCCCGTAGATGCTGGGATAGGCTCCAGCCCCCCCCCCCCCCGTGACCCTTACTAGTAAGGAATAAGCAGAAGATGACGATGGATGGCCCATAGAGTGGAGGTGAGACCACAACCATGCTCTACAATCAATATTTACATCAAACCAGCAACAACTTAACCTGACTAAATATATACATGATTCCAGACTACTACACCAACTCAATCATACATCCACATAATCATTCAATGAACCTCGCCTGTGATTGTACCCCCTCCCCCATCTGGGAGAGGGGGTACCTTTTGGCTCCACCCCCTTTAAGGAAACCAGCAGGAAGAGGTGAGGACTGACGTGACGACTGAAACTGCCACATTTACATAAGACAAACTAGATCAGCACTAAATACCAGGCCTTGCACAGTGATTCCCACTGACTGACACTGGGGTCTTCATTTTCCACAGGCAGGATGGCCGGTCCCCCTGTGCTTCCCAGGTCCCTCCCTGGAACACATGGCATAGAAAATGTTTCACATATTTGCTGATTCAATAAACCTGACCATTAACATGTGTGTGTGCCTCTAATTTACATAAACTGTTAATACCAAGACAAATGCTACCTTCAATTAATCATTGATGTCATGGAACCCTTGGTCTCCATGACATTGGTCAACCAGAGAAGCTTCAACTGGTGACGCTCATTCAACCATGGTGAAGGTCAACCTGCATCATCTGCTGTGCTCCTTAACAGGGGAATTAGCTCAAATGGTAGAGCGCTCGCTTAGCATGTGAGAGGTAGAGGGATCGATGCCCTCATTCTCCAGAATACTTTAACTTGTTCTGTTGATCAGAAGAGCTGCTGGGTGATGAATGCTGATGTTTGTCCACTGCTGTGATAAAGTGTCCCCTGTTACTGAGATGAGGATGAACACCTGCTCAGGTCAAAGCTGCAATGAAGTCAAGTCATCACCCTGTAAAGCACCAAATAACAAAAGTTACACTTTACAAGTAGAACAGGTCCAGTTCCACACTCTTTAAATGAATTTACACCCAACAATTCTTCATGAGCAAGCACATCCTAGCTTAGGCCCAACTTTTCTTGGCGCTTTCCCAGATGCTTGGGAGCTTCTGGGGGAGCGCTAGTTGGGCCTAAGCCAGGAGCTAAGCTAAGTTGGTCTGCACCAGCTAGTGAGGGTTGGCTAGCTCTCGCAGCTTTTGGTGCAGAGCCGCTGCAGGTCCAATTCAACATGGCTAAGCCTCACCTCCAACACAACAAAAAAACTACATTTAACACACTTATCAGTATCACTAAAGGAGGCAGAGGAGGAACAAAACATGTGGCACCCTGAGCAGGAGAGAGGAGGACAAGAGGGAGAAGCCATCGTTAGCTTAGCGTTTTTACAAGGCAGAAAGACTGTTGCTACCAGAATGATGGTCTTTTAAACTTCAGCCAAATAAAGCAAGTAGGTATTAATTTTTGGTGGGTAATTAGTCAACGAAATAAGGAATTAGCAGGGAGGATCACACTTTAGCTAACACAATGAAGCAAGGCTCTACGTTCAGCAACACAGAAAAAGGAGTTGAGGTCACATGCTTCCTGCAACCAAGGTCAAAAATCCAGGACGGACGAAGGGGAGGACGACAAAGACAAAGACACAAGAAACAGAGATAATAACCATAAACTCCATAACAACCATAACAAATATAACCATACAGAACAGATAGAACAAATATAACAAGAAAAGCATTAAAAGATATGTCACCTCTGGTCAAATACTCTGATTTGCATTTGTGTCTCTCAGCATTTTCATTTTCATGTTAAAGCCTCCAGAATGAGGGGAGGGGTCAGGGGCAGTTTTCAGTGTTGTCTGCAAACTGAATTACAGGAAACCTGAACTTCCACTGTCAATGTATCCAACTGATTCATAATTTTTTTTATCTATACATAGATAACTTGTAGTTATTGCCCACACACTCACACACACACACACACACACACACACACACACACACACACACACACACACATTTTGTGAAACAACTCAGGAGACAATAGGTGTTTTACTTCGAGGGATTCATTCATGATAAATGAGCATGGAGGAGACCCAGTAATCATCAACACAAGCGTCACATGAGCAGGTCACCACCCACTTTTATTGATTGGTTCTTGTAAGAATCACTCCTAACGCCATCAGGATGTCATTTTTTGTCCTGCCCTGTCTCAACTGTTGGAGCACAACTACAGCCTGAACTCTGCCACGACCTTATCCCTCCCTAACAACCTCATACAGACCCACTATCTGGACTAGCCTGACCCCCCTGACCCTCAGTCACTCGTAGTGCCTCACCGGAGGGAATAGCAGCATCTGTGAGCTCTGACTGTTGGGATGCACATCCATGTGATGGAAGAGCTGTTTTAAACAAGGAATCATTTGAACTCTTGACCTGTGTGGGCAGGTAAAGAGGGACGATTCCATCATGAACAATAATATTACTAAACAAATGGGTCTTTAGCTTCTTTCTGAAGGCGTCCTCAGCGTCCTCATGTCCAGTGGGAGAGCATTCCAGAGTCTAGGAGCTGCAACCTGGAAGGTTCACTCTCCTTCAGTGAGGCTGAATCCCTGTGGTCAGTGAGGATAAGGGACCCCACAGGTATCACTAAAGTGCTTTAGACTGCAAAGCACTCAGCTAATCAAGCTGGGATCAACTGCTGTGGTGATCAAGGTATCAACATATATAACAAACAAAGAAAACAAAGTTGAGGAAAAGCACACAAAGAAGAAACTATGAACATGAACAGAGCATCTTCTACGCCAGATGTCACACGGCTCAGTAGACCTCTGGTTTGACCCGCAGCAGGTCCAGTCTCCAGGGTGCCCCCATCATTCTGCTTTTCAGTTGCAGGACATGCAGCAGAATCCCATCGCTCCTCTGCAGAAGAACATGTGAGAGCGTCTGCTTGCTCTTCTCTGGCTGGACGTAGAGGAGAGTCTGCTTGCTCTTCTCTGGCTGGACGTAGGGGAGAGTCTGTTTGCTCTTCTCTGGCTGGACGTAGGGGAGAGTCTATTTGCTCTTCTTTGGCTGGACATAGGGGAGAGTCTGTTTGCTCTTCTCTGGCTGGACGTATGGGAGAGTCTGTTTGCTCCTCTCTGGCTGGACGTAGGGGAGAGTCTGCTTGCTCTTCTCTGGCTGGACATAGGGGAGAGTCTGTTTGCTCTTCTCTGGCTGGACGTATGGGAGAGTCTGTTTGCTCCTCTCTGGCTGGACGTAGGGGAGAGTCTGTTTGCTCCTTTCTGGCTGGACGTTGGGGAGAGTCTGTTTGCTCCTCTCTGGCTGGACGTAGGGGAGAGTCTGTTTGCTCTTCTCTGGCTGGACGTAGTGGAGAGTCTGTTTGCTCTTCTCTGGCTGGATGTCGGGGAGAGTCTGTTTGCTCTTCTCTGGCTGGACGTAGGGGAGTGTCTGTTTGCTCCTCTCTGGCTGGACATCGGGGAGAGTCTGTTTGCTCTTCTCTGGCTGGACGTAGGGGAGTGTCTGTTTGCTCCTCTCTGGCTGGACGTAGGGGAGAGTCTGTTTGCTCTTCTCTGGCTGGACGTATGGGAGAGTCTGTTTGCTCTTCTCTGGCTGGACGTAGGGGAGAGTCTGTTTGCTCTTCTCTGGCTGGACGTAGGGGAGAGTCTGTTTGCTCTTCTCTGGCTGGACGTAGTGGAGAGTCTGTTTGCTCTTCTCTGGCTGGACGTCGGGGAGAATCTGTTTGCTCTTCTCTGGCTGGACGTAGGGGAGAGTCTGTTTGCTCTCCTCTGGCTGGACGTAGGGGAGAGTCTGTTTGCTCTTCTCTGGCTGGACGTAGGGGAGAGTCTGTTTGCTCTTCTCTGGCTGGACGTAGGGTAGAGTCTGCTTGCTCTTCTCTGGCTGGACGTAGGGGAGAGTCTGCTTGCTCTTCTCTGGCTGAACGTAGGGTAGAGTCTGTTTGCTCTTCTCTGGCTGAACGTAGGGTAGAGTCTGTTTGCTCTTCTCTGGCTGGACGTAGGGTAGAGTCTTTTTGCTCCTCTCTGGCTGGACGTAGGGGAGAGTCTGTTTGCTCTTCTCTGGCTGGACGTAGGGGAGAGTCTGCTTGCTCTTCTCTGGCTGGACGTAGGGGAGAGTCTGCTTGCTCTTCTCTGGCTGGACGTAGGGGAGGGTCTGTTTGCTCTTCTCTGCCTGGACGTAGGGGAGAGTCTGTTTGCTCTTCAGAAGTTTGCTGGACCTTCGCTTGAAGGCCATGATTTTCCTCTTTCAAAAAGCTTTTTAAATCATGAAGATTTCCCAGGATTTCCCTATGAGCACTGCTCCTTTTCTTCTTTTGTGCTGTCACTGCACATAGAAGACTCTGAACTTCACCGTTCAGAATGCCAGTCTTTGTGTGGTCCTGGTCCTTCATTGATTCAAGGTGGGCCAACTCAGCAGTGAAGGTCTCTGTCTCCTGAGATGCAGTAGAAACTCGTCTCCTCAAACATCCATTTTCTGCCTCTCTCTCCTCACTCTGGGACCTCAGCTGTTCAAGAGTCGTGTTCTTCTCAGTGAGTTCTTCTCTCATTTTGTTCTTCTCTGCCTGGATGGAGTTGAGCTCACACTTGAGGTCACACTTCTCCTTGTAAACCATCTTCACCTCAAGCTGAAGATTGTGGACTTGTCTGTTCAGGTCTCTGATCTGAGCCTGGTTCTCCTCCCTCACAGATTCAAGGTTGCCCACCATGGCAGACATGTTCTCTACCAGCTGATATGCAATGATCTTCTCTTGTCCAAGACTAGAAACCTGTCCCCACAAATTCTGGTTTTCTGTCCATCTCTTGTCACACAGAGACTGAAGCTGATCAAGTGCACTTTTCTTCTCTGTCAGGTCTTCCTCAAGACATTTCATCTCCACCTGTTCTCTCTCCCTCAGAGACTGAACCTGGGTCAGCTCTTTTCTGAACTCATTGTTCTCTCCATCAACCTTCCTCCCCTCACGCTGAAGACTGTGGACTGTTGCGTTCAGGTCTTCTATCTGAGTCTGGTTCTTGTCCTGGACCGTTTTGAGGTTGGCCACCACAGCAGTGAGGTTCTGTAGCTCCTGGATTGCTCTTTTATTCTCATGTTCAAGAGTAGAAACTTGTTCCCTCAAATTCTGGTTTTCTGCTTGTGTGTTGTCACTCAGAGACTGAAGCTGCTCAAGTGCAGCTTTCTTCTCAGTCAGGTCCTCCTGCTCTGTCAGCCTGAGAGATGGAGGAGCAGGATCACATTGACCAGGATCATTCAGTGGATAAATACACCTCCTACTGAGATGCACCAGATCTCTGAATGCTCCAATGATACAATCCAATGGAGTCATAGCCTTCTGTCCTGGGTTGATCTGAAGATCTTGAGCCAGACTAAACCTCCCGGAACTGTCAAGTGTTTAAAGACCAAAACTGCCCCAGAAATGAGGAGTCTGGATTCTTTTCTAGAATGTGATGGCAATGACAGTCCTGCAGAGTGACATCACTGACATCACTGATGACTTCAGTCACGTGACTGGATGACTTCAGTCACGTGACTGGATGACTTCAGTCACGTGACTGGATGACTTCAGTCACGTGACTGGATGACTTCAGTCACGTGACTGGATGACTTCAGTCACATGACTGGATGACAGTGTAGATTCCAATGTAGAGGTTGGGGAAATAGTCTCTGAGAATCCAGCTTGAAGCCACGCCCTCTTTGTTTTTCAAAAACCCAAACAGCGACCATCAGTCTCCCTCCAATCCTGTACTTGGTTCAATGTTGCTGTTCCATTTTGCAGCAGTAGGTGTCGCTGTGATACCAGGTTCAGTTCAAGATTCCCAACTCCAGCTCATGTTGGTGACCTCAGTGGCAGGTAAAATGGCGCTTCAGTGGATCATGTGATCAACTCATGTCTGTCCTCACTGCTCCACAGGTCTGTCAGATGTTCTGTAAAATAGTTGGACCCAGCAGAGCTGCTAGATTAGGAGTTGATGGAGTCGTTGCAGATACCAGGGTCCAAAGTCCAGCTTGAACCTGGTTGGTGCAGTTCTTTGTCAAGCTAGCAGCCATTCTTGTCACTGCCAAGCTAAAGTGACTTCTGTCAACAAAGGTCAACATACAAAAGGATATTTCTACTGGCAGTTCAAGATTTTGATCAAACTCCTTTTTCAGAGCTGGAACCTTCCTCTTGGGTCAGCTTTCTGTTCCCATCTTTATGGTAACGGTCAGTTTTGACCCACGTCTTCAATCAGCTGTCAAATAAACTAAAACAATTTTCTATCCTCCAAGTTGTTTCCATCTCTTGGTGACCTTGTCAGGCTTCCTTATCCATGGAAATACTGATTGATTGATTGATTGATTGATTGATTGATTGTGTGTGTTTAGATTCATGTGTGACACTTGTGTGTGTTCTCTGCAGAGATGTTTCCTGCAGTTGAAGCACAATCCATTTGTCCTGCTGTCCTGACTGCTTGGGCAGACCTGACACCTCTTTCATCTGGAACCAGATCCTGAGTGGGGTTGTGGCTGTGGCTGTTCTGGTTGGTGTTGAGGCAGGGCTGCTGAGGAGGACGCTGTTGCACTCTTGGTGGATGTGGGTCCACAACACAAATGCATTCTATGCAGACACATCAAGGATGGTCTTTGTTTGTTATGTTGTTGTGCAGGTCGATGGGAGAACAAGGCTGATGAGAGTCCCAGAAGCTCCCATGACTGGGAGAGGAGCTGCTGGCAGTGTTGCTGACAGTGCACTTCTGACATCAGGTTTGGCTCTGATTGTTGCTTTGTCATCTTATTTTGATAACTGGGTCTAAACCAATCCTAATGATTTTATAATTCAGTGAAAAACATTTTTTCTTTTATTTTTTTTTAACTAGAGGTTCCTGACTAAGTCAGAAATCCTTGATACAATAAACAAATTGATGTGGTTCTTTGATGCATTTAAATCCTAAAACAGGTCCCACAGGAGGAAGGTTAAATCATGTGACCATCATCATAACAGCTGTTGACCTTGTTTAACTAGTTGGTGGTGCTAAATATCACCAGCTTGCTAACGTTAACTAGCTAACGTAGCCAGCTAGCTAATATTATTTTCTAACTTCAGGCCTAAATTTTGGATTGACTGTTAAAATTGTTCACCTCACCTTTGTAACACCAGGTTTTGTCTTGATGATGTCATTGTAACTGCCTTTCTGATTCTAAAATATAAATGCATCCAAAATAAAAATGTCAAACTGCCCCTCCATGGAAACATCATATTTAATATACTGCAATATTCTTTTCCAGTGTACTACACTATATTTTTGTTTTATCAGAGAGGCTTTAATGTCTGTCTTTGATCTCTAAACTCTGACACTGATGTCATTGGTGGTGACTGAATTCTACCCCCTGACAGACTGGGAAGGCTCATATTGGTGATGTCATCATAAATATATGAAGGTCTTGTTTCAAAGTAACTTGTTATTTTGTTCTTGGTTGTCATGGTGACTCGTGGTATCGGGGCTCCATTGATGATGTCATTTTGTCGTGGTTGTGCACTTGTGACACTCAAGGTGAACACACTCACAGTTGATTGGACCAACTCAGATCAGCTGTTCTGAACCTGATACTCAGAGTTTCCATCTCAGTGTCAACTCAGGAGTGACTGAGGAGAAGAGTTTCAGAACAGCCACAGTTGGGGGACTTCCATCCAGCAGCCATTTTCTATCCCTGTAAGGAGTGAAGGGATCTGGAGCTGCTGGGTTCAGGTGGATCCAGAACACAAGATGGAGGTCAGTCAGGACCCCAGAAGGAGACCAGCATCTGGAAGGTGGAGATGCTTTAATCTGACACGGTTGTGTCAACAGTTCTGAAATCAGAACAAAAATAAACAGTAGTATTTCCACCTGCTGCTCCTGCATGTATTCAAGTGAACAGGAACACAGATTCATGCTCAACTTCTCCTGTGTGTTCATCCACAGTCACCAAACAACAACCAGACTGAAGACCTCCTTCATCCCCCGAGCCATTAAACTGTTAAACTCCTCACTGGAGGGGGGGAGGGCCAACAGAAGGACTGTAGGAGAGGGCTGAGCACCATTAGCTTAACCCAATAACAACCGGACACTCGTGCAATATAAGAGACTGTACATTATTATTTTTTTTAATTTTTATTATTATTATTATTATATAATGTATTATTATTATTATTATATAATTCTTGTTACTACTGCTATTATTATTATAACTATTATATGTTTTATCATATTATATCATCATCATCATTATTATATTATATCATCATCATTATTATTGTTATAATAACAATTAAGAACAATTAATATTATGATTATTCCTGTCACTATGCACATATACATAACCATCCAGGTACACACAGGCACACGCACATGTATATATGCATATATATATATGTATATATAATTTAGCTAGCTACGTTAGCTAGTTTTATGCAATTTCCCTCGCGGAACATCCAAAAGGGATTAATAAAGTAGTCTGTCTGTCTGTCCAAACCAGACAAAAGGGGGTTTGCTAGCTTGGCGTGCTGAGGTAGAAAGGCTCTGTTTAAATTGAGTCCTTTTACCATTTCTTTCCTGGCTTCTTCAAGCGGTGCTGTCGTCACTTCCTGTGACCACGGGAGGGAAGGGGTCACCCTTCAGAATAAGTTTGAAATCATTATGTTACTTCCTCTTCAACATGCCTTTAGCAGACCAACTCAGAGAACAGCTCAGTGAGGTAGTGTGGCTGAGTGGTCTAAGGTGCTGGATTTAGGCTCCAGTCTCTGAGGAGGCGTGGGTTCAAATCCCACCACTGCCATCATGTCCCAGGTCTCTGGAGAGGTGTGGCAGGTCTCTCCCAGCCTCTCTGTGCTGGAGGTGTTGGCTGCTTTTATCACTGTGGGAGGAAAATGTCCTGATCTTGAGGTGTTCTCCTCATCTTGAACTCTCCAAAACACCAATGTGCAGTAACGCTGAGCTGCCTTCAAGCCAACAACATGGGCACAGTGTACCCAGAGCCACAGGCTCCTCCCAGTATATGCAGCACTGCCAGTGACCTCTGCTTCAGTGTAACGGTGACTCTCCAAACGGAAGCTGATCCAGGACCAGCTCAGGAGGAGCCATGGAGCAGACAGGCTCTCTTATTTAATGCTGCTGTCTGTTGAGAGGAACATCCCAGTTGACTCCAACAAGGCTGCTGATGTCTTCAAACCCAGGACCAGAAGAAGAACCCTCCTCTGAGTCCACAGACCTGAGCACCACTGCTCTGACTACCAGGTTACCTCCTGGTTATCAGGGTGAAGTCATGGTGAGGTAGTCAGTTGTTCCTGGTGTTTTATTACAGAGGCCTGGGAGTTAAACACAGAATTAAATAATTTTAATTCTTTACTTGAAGTTTCACGCTATTTCCTGGAAATGTTTGACAACTTCCTCCATGCTGGTGCCCCATCACACACAACAGGTGCACTTGTCCTCTTTTCACCTCTGACCCTCAAACATTCCACCAGTGAACGTCCAGAAATTGAAGCATCAACAGTTCAGCAACAATGGATTCTTCAAATCACCTCTGAAATAAGAGATGAATCTTTACCTGCTGAGGCTTCAGAGCCAAATTGTGAACCTTCAACACTCACATTCCTGTTCTTGTCTCAGTCCTGCTCTCCTAAATCAAGACCTGTTCAATAAATGGTAGAGCAGAGAGGAGCAGAGGAAGAGAGCTAGGACCAGAACCCAGAGGTTGATGGATCAAAACTGTCCTCTGGTAAATGAAAGGAGCAAAATAAACCTGTTAGTTTAGAAATGTGAATCTGATAAAAGGGGTGGAAAACAAATTGATCTTACTGCAGAATCACAAACCATTGTGAGTTAACAACAGTCTCCTTTCTGACTGAAGCAGAAGTTTACTTCAAAAGGTTTTTCTGATTCAACATAGCAGCTAAATTTCCATTTCTATACTGATTATCTGCAGTGGTTCATGGGGGGTGGAGCCTATCACAGCTGACAATGGGTGAGAGACGTGGTTCACCCTGGACAGGTCACCAGTCCATCACAGGACCAACACATAGAGACAGACAACCATTCACACTCACACCTACAGTCAATTTAGAGTATCAATCAGCCTCGTCCCCTCTTGATGTCTTTGGACTGTGGGAGGAAGCTGGAGTACCAGAGAGAACCCACACAGGAACAGGAGAACATGCAAACCCAGAACCTTCTTGCTGTGAGGCAACAGCACGAACCATCGCACAATTTTGTCCCCTGAAAATGCCACCAGAGTGTTTGTATTTTCTGTAAAATCAAGTTCACATGAACACACTACACTGATCTCAGGGGTAGTGGCACACTGGATAATGTGTCTGACTACAAATCGGAAGATTCTAGGTTCAACTGCTGGCCAGCTGAATTAAAACTTTACACTGAGAAGCTTTCATTTCCTCTCCTTCTTCCCAGGATGGTTCCACCTCAGTGGAAAGGTTCACTAAATCCTCATCAACTTCTCTGGTCCAATCACATTTATGTTGGCACACAGAGAACAGATCCAGAGTCAGAGCTGAGACTTCAGTCTGACCACCTGAAGATGGAGGAGAAGAAGCCCTGATTTCTGGGTCTCACAGTCTTTTTACTCTCTTGGCTCCACCCACACAGGGCAGGAGAACATCCTCATAGTGAGTCAGTGTTTTTCCATGTTTAACCAAATCAGCTCTCAGTGGTTAAGAACAGGTGAGTTAGTGAGTGTGGTTCGTTCTAATCTGATGTCCAAGCTGCAGGGAACAGCAAAGCCAAACAGTTCAGAAGCCTTTCAGCATTCATGCAGACTGTAAAGAGGCTGAAATGCTCCCTGCTTCTGGAAGGAGCAGAGATGGAGCCAGAAAAAACACAGAATTTACCCAGACTCTGATTTGAACTAGCAAGAGACTCAAGCTGGTCATGAAGTATGATTGGCTGCCTCTTTGTGATGTCATTCACACACACCTGTATAATCAGGATGTGAGCTGAGGGGTGGAGATCGATGAGTCCTGGAGACGTTCAATAATGTCCACAACTTTGGCACCAGGAAGACAGCAGGTGATGGCACCTGGGAGTTCAACAGACCTGATGATTGAACCACCAATCACAAGGATTTCAGCCTCCATTGTAAACAGAGAGTTTAGATGAGAGAGAACCTGCTGTCAGCCTCACCAGTCAGGACAGTGGCAGAGGCAGCAGAGTTGAATGAAGCAGGACCACCTGGCAGGTCTCAGCTGGAGGTGATGACATCACTGGCCTCAGTCCTCACCAGTGCTCTGCCTAGCAACAGGGACGATGGGGAGAAACCAGTAGAAGCGCTCTGAGAGTTGGAGACAGCAGGAGAGAGACCACGACAGTGTCACCCATGGGAAACTGTTGGATCCACTCAGGACAGGCTGGACAGACACAGATCAAAGACAGAATTGATGATGATGTCATCAGGGCTTTGATAGTGTCTTTATTTGTACCTAGAATTCTGTCTTTGATCTCAGGAGGACATGAAAGAAACCCAATTGAGGAAAGTAGAGGAGAACATTCAGCTTCATTAGAAACACTTGAACTGTTGAACAGTAGAATTTGTTTGAAACAGTTTACAACACTGAGTGACAGGATTGAAGAGGGAAGAGTTTTCTACTTTAAATTTAATTCTAACTTTAAACTGGGGATGAACATTTTTAATAGTTCATATTCTAACATACAGAGGAAGTCATGACATTCCCTTTTTAAGAAAATAAAAAACATGTGAAGCTCCTCCCCCCAGCTCCAGATGGACAGACAGACATGAGAGTGGCCAGGAAGCAAAGAAGTGTTGTGCTCCTCTCCAGTGCTCTGGTGTTGTTGTGTTCTTCTCAGCTCCATCATGAAGACCTGCTGGCACTGGGCGCTGGTGGAAGTTTGCAGCTCTCACTGGAAAGTCCTGAGGCTCCTCCCACTCTGAAGCAGGCAGTTGCTCCCAGCCAGCCCTCACTTTCACTCTCTGGTGTAGGAGTGAAGAACAAAATCAGAATCAAGAACCATCACTCTTTCATTGGGGCTCCTTTCTCCTTGTTCTGATCCAGAAACTCAACAGCTTCTATCATTGATTGTCAGGAAATGTTGATGACACACTGGGATTTTTGTTCTCCTGCTGTCACTGTCAAGTGCAGCTGAACATGAGAGGCAGCAGGATCATTCATGTGTTCATGTTTCCAGCAGACAAGGAGGAAACCTGGGAGGACTTCAGTGACTTTGATCAGTGGTTCTCACTTCAGGTGTGAAAGCTTTTGTTTATGAAGTTTGAACAGAGCCAGGAGTTGAACCTAGAATCTTCTGATCCAAAGTCAGACGCGTTGTCCATTGCGCCACCAGCCCTACAGAGGGGAGGGGCTTCAACAAAAAGAGTCAACACATTCAGATGCATGACAGAAAATTTCAATGATATGGTGGCATTTTCTGTTTTTGTGCTGTCTGCTTTTCTAAATATCAGGTTTAGATCATCAACACTGGAACAAAACAGAATACAGTAATTAATAAAAGGTGATCAACTTTTTTTAATATAACATTAATTGTTTAACATGAAACGACTGACTTTTTTAAGAAGAAAAAAAGAAAGAGAACCTGCATCATCACAGCCAAGAAGACCTCAACATGGTTGAAGAGAAAGTCTTGTGGTGGATTCTTGTGTTTTGCAGCATCCTTGATGAGTCTGCATAGAAACATTGGTGTTGTGGACCCACATCCACCAGGAGTGGAGCTCAACCAAGAAGAGCAAGAGGAGAATGTTTGTGGAGGAGCTGGGAAGTTCCCTGGTCAAGCCACACACTGAGGGAAGGGAACGGACGCCCCGAGACCCAGACGCTGCAGCCTTGCTCAGACACCTGCAGAGCTCAGCAGCACTCCATCCATGCCATCAGCAACACAGAGAGCATCCACACCAGCGTCCTCCTCAGCAGCCCTGCCTCAACACCAACCAGAAGAGCCACAGCCACAACCCCCTCAGGACCTGGTTCCAGGAGAAAGAGGGTCAGGACTGCCCAAGCAGTCAGGACAGCAGGACGGACGGATGGTGCTTCAACTGCAGGAACATCTCTGGAAGGAACACACAGAAGTGACACACAAGCATCTGAACACACACACACACACACACACACACACACACACACACACACACACACACATGCATGTTCTTACACACAGAGACTCCAATAGTTAATGATACTAAAATGAATACTAAATCAAACCAGTCCATGTCAGAGATGTGTTCTAACACCCTCAGCAACGGTCAGGAAACACAACAACCTTTGGTTCATTTCTAGGATTTTCTTGAGGTTCATTTTACCATTTTTTAACTGAAATCGAGGGTTTAGTGACTAAAAAAAGGTCCAGAGGCCCACAACTAAATATTCAAACCAATATTTCCATGGAGAAGGAAGCCTAACAAGGTCACCAAGAGATGGAAACAACTTGGAGGATAGAAAATTGTTTTAGTTTATTTGACAGCTGATTGAAGACGTGGGTCAAAACTGACCGTTACCATAGAGATGGGAACAGAAAGCTGACACAAGAGGAAGGTTCCAGCTCTGAAGAAGGAGTTTGATCAAAATCTTGAACTGCCAGTAGAAATATCCTTTTGTATGTTGACCTTTGTTGACAGAAGTCACTTTAGCTTGGCAGTGACAAGAATGGCTGCTAGCTTGACAAAGAACTGCACAAACCAGGTTCAAGCTGGACTTTGGACCCTGGTATCTGCAACGACTCCATCAACTCCTAATCTAGCAGCTCTGCTGGGTCCAACTATTTTACAGAACATTTGACAGACCTGTGGAGCAGTGAGGACACACATGAGTTGATCACATGATCCACTGAAGCACCATTTTACCTGCCACTGAGGTCACCAACATGAGCTGGAGTTGGGACTCTTGAACTGAACCTGGTATCACAGCGACACCTACTGCTGCAAAATGGAACAGCAACACTGAACCCAAGTACAGGATTTGAGGGAGACTGATGGTCGCTGTTTGGGTTTAAGAAGAACAAGGAGGGCGTGGCTTCAAGCTGGATTCTCAGAGACTATTTCCCCAACCTCTACATTGGCATCTACACTGTCATCCAGTCATGTGACTGAAGTCATCCAGTCACGTGACTGAAGTCATCCAGTCACATGACTGAAGTCATGTCAGTGATGTCACTCTGCAGGACTGTCATTGCCGTCTCCTTCGAGAAAAGAATCCAGACTCCACATTTCCTCTTATCTATTATTGTGTTCCTCCCTCCTGGTCTTTCCTCTGAATTCTCAGAGTTTCTATCCAGTTCAGTTCTGACAGATTCAGTCATGAGTGTCAATAAATTTCCTTTTCTACACTGATTATATGTCAAGGTTTGTGTGGGGGGTGGAGCCTATCACAGCTGACATTGGACATGAGGCGGGTTCACCCTGGACAGGTCGCCAGTCCATCACAGGACCAACACATAGAGACAGACACACCTACAGTCAATTTAGAGTATCAATCAGCCTCGTCCTCTCTTGATGTCTTTGGACTGTGGGAGGAAGCTGGAGTACCAGAGAGAACCCACACAGGAACAGAGAGAACATGGAGACTCCACACAGGAACAGAGAGAACATGGAGACTCACACAGCTGGGGCTCCAATCTGGAACCTTCCTGCTGGGAGGCAGCAGTGCTCACCACTGCACCATTGTGTCCCCTGAAAATGCCACCAGATCGTTTGGATTTTCTGTAAAATGAAGTACACATGAACATGAAGAGGTTTTCACAGGGCTGGTGATCCAATGGATGGCATGACCATGGGCGCTGCTGGGGGGGGGGGGTACATGGGAACGGTTCTAAGGGCCCGAGCACTGACAGGGGCCCTCAGTGGGGCTGTAAAGTAAAAAAAAAAAAAAAAAAGATAACTTAAAATGAGCTAATTAAACATGGTTGTCGATTTCCATTACTTTTTTCTTGAGTTCTTCATCACATTGTCATTCCCCCCCCCCCTCTTGCACAATGGTGCAGTCCAATTCAAACCCGCGAATGCCGCTCTGAGCTCCGTTACTCTGCCGCTGCTGCAGGTGTGCGCTCACAGCCGCTGAGTCGCTGATGGACGGTGTGAGAAACGAGCGGTAATAATGAAGTCTGGTTGGCTCAAACGAAGAGGAAGACGGGAGAAAGAAGAGAGGAAGAAAAGAGGCAGACAACTGGTCCCTCAGTTCTTCTCCAAGAAGGTAGGCTCACTGGCCTTGAGAGTTCTAAACGCTCGTGAATGAGAACAGGGTTCTGATGAACGCGGCCCGATGAGCCAACCAGGAGAACAAGTTTACAGCGAGCGGTGCAGTGCCAGTTCTCATTTAAAAACGCTGCCTTTGTCGTCACGGTGAACAAACAGCTGAAGTGGGTGAACTTGCGAGATAAACTGGACTCAGTACAAGATAAAATACTACGTTCTGCTGGTGCTGAGCTCATGACTAATGGGTGCCCTAAATATGCACAGATTCAGCTTCAGGAGGACACGCCCACCCAAACTACTGGAACCAGGTTTGGAGAAGGAGCTAAGCAGTACATAAAGGCTGTAGGATTCTAGTTTTTAAGGCCCTGGTCCATCAGTGCTCTGCCACAAACCCAACTTGTGGGTTGGGGGCGTGTGGGTATCCCTATGTGGGTCTAATCTGTCACACATTCTTTATAGTTGATTTCTTTATTGTGTTACTTCCAGCCTTTATCACAGTTCAGTTAAATTATTGACTGTTAGGGGAACTCATGGAAGGCTGAGTGTGAGTTCACTACAATGCATCTCACTGGCCTGCATCCCTGAAACAGTGCAGTCCATTCTGCCACTCTCCCTTCTGACTGCACTCGTCCTGATCTGCTCTATGCAGTCTATCAAATGCAACTCCAGAGCATTTTTGGAGAGGTTTGTGTGCACTTTGGATTTTTTTGCCCTCTGCCCGTTACGGTTGCTGGTGGAGGAAGGGCATTCAGTGAACTCAGACTGATCCTGAGTCACCTCAGGTCGACCATGGGGCAAGAGAGCCTGAAGGGTCCTGCAACACTTTCAGCTGAAAGGGAATTGGCTCGCTCACTGGACTTCAAATATTGAATTTGTGACTTTGCTACAAAGAAGACTCGGCGCCTCGACTTGGGCATTGAAGTCTTTACTGTGTGAGCAGTGTAAGTGAAGATGTCTTCATGTTGTTTGTATGTAGTGGAAATATTTTGGTGATGAACTTGAAGTACAAAAAGGCAGCAAATGGCAGGGAAAAGACAAAAAAGGATTGGAATTGCTTTTATCTCTGCACAGACTGGGGCAGAAAAAAAGGCAGCCACTCAGTGAAAGCTGGAACCCCATTGAGACGCATTATTTTGAAACGTGGTGAAACCTCAACGAGCTGGTGGGAGAGGTGGGGTGGTGCTGGTGCTGGGGGCTTGTCTCACATGTTTTTGCCCCTCGACCCTCTTCCTGTACGTTGGGGTTTACCCCGGTGGACGAAAGGGTTGCTTCCCTGCGCCTTCGGGTCGGGGAACGTGTCCTGACGGTGGTGTGCGCGAATGCTCCGAACACCAGTTCAGAGTACCCACCCTTTTTGGAGTCCTTGGGAAGAGTACTGGATGGTGCCCCGGCTGGGGACTCCATTGTCCTACTGGGAGACTTCAACGCTCACGTGGGCAACGACAGCGTGACCTGGAGGGGTGTGATTGGGAGGAACGGCAGGCCCGACCTGAACCAGAGTGGTGTTCAGTTATTGGACTTCTGTGCAAGTCGCAGTTTGTCCATAACGAACACCATGTTTGAACATAAGGATGCCCACCGGTGCACGTGGCACCAGGACACCCGAGGTCGCAGGTCTATGATCGAGTTTTGGTCAGATTCTTAGTTCAAATCAACACAACATTCAGCACTTCAGAAAGTTTTCCAGGCTTTGTTAAAAGGAACAAATAATTCAAATGTGTACGCTGCTCACCACAAGAAAAAAAAAAGATGATGGACAAGAAAAGTAATTCAGCCATGAAAAAGCAGATAGAAATTTGACCGCTAAAACAGCCGTCAAGAGAACAGACAAAAAGAGCGTCGCTCGTTGGCAGTGAACGTGAACATGAAATGTTCTGCATCCCATGTGTTCTTCTTGCCTCTGATGTAAAAAAGCCATCTCAAAGCTCACTGGGTGTGGTTTCAAAATGTGAAGTGTAACAATGTAGCTCTTCTGACTTGACCCCTTTTTGTGCCAGTGCACTTGGCATATCTGTTTATGAACATTCAAACATTTGTTTCATCATAAATTTGTGTTGCCTAAAAGTAAGCAAAAACTCAGTGGATCTCTTGCGGCGCGTTATGTCTGATGAAATAACTGTTGCCTCGTTGTTCAAGGCAGAAAATTGTGCTGACTCATGTTTCCTGGGGCTCTCTGGCTCTGAAGTGTACAAAATGTAAATCTGTTTCAATCCATACAGATAAAAGACTATCATGCAGTGATGCATGGAGGTTGGAACACATAAACTCCATACAAACCCAATTTTGCACATTTGAATGACGAACAGTCCAAAACAGTGTGCTGGACAAGGTTGCTCATGTTTATTTTTATGGAGGTTGACTGATGTCTGGGCCCATACTGACATCTACTGGTCAAATAATGTAACAGCAGCATCGATGACAATACAAGGTCACAAACTCACGGTCCATGAACGGGCAACCGAGAGTCAAACTCTGACAGGTTTTTACACACACAATTTTAACACGACACACAATATTCTACTCTCTCACTCACATTTCTGTCTTGCCAGAGCTTTGCACAGCACAGTTTTCTACCTACACACTCAAATCCACAGGATTTCCATAGGTATTTATAGGTATTTGTATGTTGCACAGAAAGCTGTGTGTACGCATTTGCAGAGAGTGAATATGTTCGAACCAAACTGTGCCAAGACAGAAGTTACAGCATGAGTAGGACATTGTTTTAAAATTGTGTGTAAGCAGCTCAGAAAAACCTGTACGTGACTGCTGCCTAGTAGAAAGCGTAAATACAGAGAGCACAATAGTGGATTTATTGCTGTGCATTACGTCATTGAATGAAATAAGTTTGTAATTAAGTTTATACGTTCATTTAAAGTCACACAAACTCATGGTCCATGAAGGGGCAACGAAAAGTCTGACAAAAGTGCAGTTGTGATGATGGGGGGGGGGGGGGGTAATTTTTTTTTGGGGGGGGGGGTAATTTTGGGGGGGGGGGGCAAAATTTGAACCTTTCATGAAATTTGAAAATTTCTGGTGGCGCCCCTGGTCCGGTGGATGAATGCTGCTGCATTTTTCAAATTTATTTCTGTGCAGAAATAAATTACACCACCTGTTTGGGCGAATACCAAACACTGAGTCTCCTTCTCCCACTCAACACTCAACACAACGCAGAGCAGTAGCAAGAAGAGACGAGACGGCTGACAGACGTTTGGTTTCCAAGAAGAGCGGGAAGAAAATCAAGTTACGGCGTAGCGTGGTAATGTGATTTTATTTGACTGTGTTTACATAAAATTAACTTAAAATGCTAATTCAAAGATATCACGGTACAACGCCTCACATTACGGGACGTTCATGTTACTAACATGTTCACGCTGCCCCTTTGCTTGTCTGTTGTGAGCCTGCTTGCTGGTAGCGATGAGATAAACTGAGATTAGAGACTGATTATCGTTCAAATACTACATTCAACCCTCTATCCCAGGCGTCCAAGCCTGTCCTCTTGTTTTAATTTCAGATGTGCTGTCCATTCTGTGGCGCCGCAGGTAGTGACCACATTAATCAGAGCCAGGAGGAGTCCTGACGCCAGTGTGACACCAGAATAATCGGTCATCACGTCGGCCAACTCATTCCGCCCTGCTGGGAGTCTGAACCCTGACACCTTCAGGAGTGGAGCACATGCAAATCAGAGAGATATCCTTTGACTGTTGGTAGATGAGCTGCTGCTGCTGCTGCTGCTGCTGCTGCTGCTGCTGCTGCTGCTGCTGCTGCTGCTGCTGCCTCACGCTGTGGGGGCGGTGCTATGCTGAATCTCCATTCTTCTGTCAGGGTTTATTGGAGCCATAAGATCACCTCAGTTTGGAGGAGCACCCTAAAATGCACATTTCTTCTACTGGTCTTAGCACACAGCTGTTTTGTGCTGATGTGTGAAATGTTTGTTTTTATTGTTTAGAGAACAAGTCTTCATGTAAAATGGTGTATTTTATGCAAAGAGAGAAAAATGGGGATTTATTCGCATGGAGTGATTTATTTTATTCTGAGTTAAAACACTAACAATGTTGATTTCACCAAAAACTGGTGAGGTTATTGATTTAAAGCATGTTAAACATGTGAAATAGTTGATATTTTTATTGACACGTTGGTTAAACAGGAGCAGTTTAATATGTAATGGTATTCTTATTGTGTCAAAATATGCTGAGCGTATTTTTTTTTTTGTGTGAGAGTAAAATAATTTTACTGTGAATTCATTCAAGAATTGAATTCAAGAAATTGAACCACAAGAGAGAATCTTCATACAAGTACTTGCATTCAGCAGGACTGAGTGCTTTGCTAATCAGGTCTAAAGTTGTTCAACAACAGAGAAACAGAAGAGAGATCAGTCCTGAATGAATCACAACAGAGACTGGAAGCCTGTGTCTTTAGATCAGTGGGGGCGGTCCACAAGATTCCAGTAGATTCCAGAGATGGTGAGCCACCCAGCTTGATTCCAGACACCAGTGTCTACATGCTCTGGAATAGCAGGTGAACCATCTGCTCTGTGGTAGGATCACGCCAGGCATCTGGATTAGCACCAGCTCCAGTTTACGGTAGAAAGAATGCACTCATTGCTACTTTCAATCTCAGGGATTATTAGCTTTGGAACTCACAGATCAAACCCCACTTGATCTGAAGGAACTCTGACTTGGAGCCTGTGAACTTTCAAGGTTAACAAAAGTGAGAAAACTCACATGAGGACACTTTATTTTCTTAAAGGGCCCAGTTCATTATTGTTCATATGAATGTATTTTTGTGTTTTATGTGGTACAATGTTAGAATTACAAACCAAAACTAAAGTTGCAATCAACTGTAACATCTGGTGTTAAGGTGGAGATGGCACTCGAACCCCTGCTACATATGAACCCAGAGAGACATGGATATTTCAGGATTGGGTTACAAAAGCAACCAGAAACCTGCATCAGGAGGTTTTATCAGGGTCTGGGGTCAGAAGGAATAAAAACATGAGAGAATCAGGAACAACCTTCATCAGGAGGGTTACCAGGGTCAGGGGTCAGCAGGAATACAAACATGAGAGAATCAGGAACAACCCTCATCAGGAGGGTTACCAGGGTCTGGGGTCAGCAGGAATACAAACATGAGACAATCAGGAACAACCTTCATCAGGAGGGTTACCAGGGTCAGGGGTCAGCAGGAATACAAACATGAGAGAATCAGGAACAACCCTCATCAGGAGGGTTACCAGGGTCTGGGGTCAGCAGGAATACAAACAAGAGACAATCAGGAACAACCTTCATCAGGAGGGTTACCAGGGTCAGGGGTCAGCAGGAATACAAACATGAGACAATCAGGAACAACCTTCATCAGGAGGGTTACCAGGGTCTGGGGTCAACAGGAATACAAACATGAGACAATCAGGAACAACCTTCATCAGGAGGGTTACCAGGGTCAGGGGTCAGCAGGAATACAAACAAGAGACAATCAGGAACAACCTTCATCAGGAGGGTTACCAGGGTCAGGGGTCAGCAGGAATACAAACAAGAGACAATCAGGAACAACCTTCATCAGGAGGGTTACCAGGGTCAGGGGTCAGCAGGAAGACAAACAAGAGACAATCAGGAACAACCTTCATCAGGAGGGTTACCAGGGTCAGGGGTCAGCAGGAATACAAACATGAGACAATCAGGAACAACCTTCATCAGGAGGGTTACCAGGGTCAGGGGTCAGCAGGAATACAAACAAGAGACAATCAGGAACAACCTTCATCAGGAGGGTTACCAGGGTCAGGGGTCAGCAGGAATACAAACAAGAGACAATCAGGAACAACCTTCATCAGGAGGGTTACCAGGGTCAGGGGTCAGCAGGAATACAAACATGAGAGAATCAGGAACAACCCTCATCTGGAGGGTTTATCAGGGTCTGAGCGCTGAATCATGGCTTAAGAATCAAAGTGGCCTCTTATTTAGGGACTCATTGATGTCATCATTTTGTTCTCTAGCAGTTGTGTTGACTTTTATCCAGGAGATCATTTTTGCTCCTCTAGTTCTTTATTACTTTCTGGGACTTTGTGTTCAATATCACATCTGAGGGGGAACTTCTTACCTCATGGTTCTTTTAAGTTGGTCTTTAATTGTTCTCAGTGGTTCTGGAGTTCCTGCTTGAGTCTCATGCCTTCACCAATGCTAGCAAGCTCTGCTCTCAGGGGTTCTGCCTGATGTCTTTTCTGCGCTGCGTCAGCCTCAGGTTGTCTTTCCTCGTGGTCATTGGCCTCTTCAACTGCTATCCCAGCGTCTACGGGCGAGAGGCGGGGTGCATTTTGTTTTCAGAATCTTCGCTCAGTTCTTGAGTATAATCTTTGGTTTGTTTGTTTGTTTGGTTTGTCTTCTGTGAGAAAATCCAGTAGTTGTCGCTCACTCCAAGGAAAAAAAACAAATATTTTTAATACTTTATCTTTTGATTAATAAGACAATCTACAAATTCATTTAATTTCTGGATGTTTATTCTACCTACAAAGTCCATTTGTCACCATTATAGATCGACCAATCAGCATTAAGAATATAAACAATGACTCAAACTAATGGCGGTCTGCTGACGTCACATCCGTCACAGAGGCTCACTCCTGCACTCAGAGGTGGCCTTTTAGTTCCATCACTTCACGCTGTATTTACAGATTTATGATTGAGGGGAACAAACCACTCTGATGTCTGGGTTCATCAAGGATATCATTAAAGAAGTCCTAACTATCTGGCCAGTTAAATTGATCCTAACTGTTCTTCAGATGTTGTGCTGGTAATGTCATGTAGTTTCTTTTCCAATGTAACTTTGTCGTTCTGATGTGTGTATTTTTACTGCTCCAACAAAGCTGTTCCTCTTCTGGGGAAATCAATCATTCAGGCAATCAATAACTGAGTGTCTCTGATGCTGTACTGTAGTATTGCAGTACAACAACACTCTGATCCTTCCTTTTCAAATGTTTTTATTGTGTTTCTCTCATCAGGTGTTCACAATGATGACAATAAAAATCAATAAATGATATTCAGCTTTGTTTCAACAATAATAACTGATCAGAAATGAGGCCTGATGGCTGCAATAGCAGCTTTGTGCTGTTCAGTGACTCCTGCTATAAAAAGGAGTCAAGGCCGTCTTAAAGATGTGAAAATGTTCCAAAGATCCTTCTTCATGTTGGTCCTGAACAAGATTGGTGACAGGCCTTTTTTCAAAGGAGCTCCAAAAGGCTCACTTAACCCTTTGAGGCCTGACTGAGACATGAGGCCTATTGACCTTTGACCCTGTTGCTCTTTTGCTCTCATTGGCCTCTCCAGTGGATACAGACCTGAAACTTTATGAAATCCTAATCTGGTGGAATAATTCTAGAACCCCCTCCCAAACAGGAAGTGGCTTCAGGAAGGAGGTGGGGCTTCAAAGTTTTAAATATTGGTTTCTGGCAGAGGTGTGAACTCCTCCCAGAAAGCTCATCTCATTTGGAGCAACTTTGACCAGTTATGATGCTTAAGTTAAAGACATTACTGGACTTTGCCACGCCCTTTACGGACAGCAGAAAGGACTTAGGGGGGTCAAACCACCACAGATGCGATCCTTCAAGAACAGAACAACACACTCAAATTTAAACTTCCTAGGTTCAAAGAGAAAAAACTATCCCCTTGTGAAACTGGGCAAAATCAGGGTCTGGGACTTCTGCACTCCGAGAGCCTTTTGGAGCAGAATTGAGGATCAAATCTGGGTTCTGGTGTTTCTGCTTGGGCTACATCCACCAAACTTTACACACATAGTGTGATGCCCCAGAGTAGCATGTGCTGGGAATTTCAGCCATCTAGGTGCTCAGGGGCCCAAGCACGGTCCCGGGGCATCCACTAACCCTAAGGGGCTCCTCAAAGTCTGGCCCCTCTTCCCTGGTTTCATTTGAGCTGAAGCCACCAAAAGTCACACCAATGGTTGATGTCAGTGAGAGGACTGATTCTGACATTTTCAGCCATCCAGAAGTTACAGAGCTGAAACACAAGACCCCAAAGCCCCTTCCATGTTTGTTGCCAGAGATATCGTAGTCATGACTGTGCACCTCCTTTATGAAGAAAAACAAAACAACTACTGCTTTGGGGCTTGTGTTCAGGGTTATTATATTATATTATTATATTATATTATGTGTGTAAAGTTTGGTGGATGTAGCCAGATGGGCCGGTGTGAGCAGGCATTTCAAAATATATATTTCTGGTAAACATGCAGAAACAGCGGTTAGTTTGTTTTTGTGTTAAAATGAGAAACAGACCCATCCAGTTGTAGTGCCACCACTCAGCGGCCGCCTTGCAGTCAGAAGCCATGAAGAATGTTGCCCAGTAAGAGGAAGGAGAAAGGAGGAGCCGAAAAAGAGAGACACCGGAGAAGAAAAGCAGCCGAATTTCCAAAACTCGACGCGTTCTTTCCAGGGCTGGACTGGGAAGAAGAGACGTCAGGTGTTGGAACGTGTAGTGGAAGAAGAAGGTCTCTGTGAGTAGTGAAAGAGTATCACTCTTTTAACATGGTTACTGTCTTCCATGTAGAATACTGCACTTTATTTTAATTTTTGAAACTTCAAAATGTGCGCATACATCCTCTGGTATGGCGTGTGCTTACACATATCGTGTAAATAACCATGGAGGGCTGCCAGGGATGAAAAATGCCAGGGCCATTTTTTGGTCCCAGTCCAGCCCTGCTTCTTAACCTGCTCACGGTGTCCTGTCAGCTGTCTTCCCTCAAGGAGGTGGCCAGTCTTGCTCTGGAGCAGTTTCAAAAATAGGTCTCAGCACACTGCCTCTGTGCCATGCCTCTCTCATGCTCCTCTACTCTTTGGTGCACATGTCTCCAGTCTGTCAGGCCTCTAATGAAGACACTTGGATCACTGGGCTTGCTAAAAGCAGGGCAAACAAAACAAAACAAAGCATGACGTTGACCACAATAAGTCAGCCATTTCCACGTCGTGCCGTCCGTTCTAACGAAGAGCCTCTGGACGACAGGGTTTATGGAATCTTGTTGAGGATGAAACTTTAAAAAATCAGTCCTCTGTGTGGAAGAAGGGCGACTAAAATAGTCTCCAACTGTCTGATCTGACTCCTCCACTTCCATTGCAACAGCATGGCTTGACTAAGAGAAAGAGAGAGAGCGGAGAGATTTCATTGGACGAGCCCAATGTCCTTCAAGAAAATCAACCAATGGGCCGCGTTTCGCGTCTCCGATACCGTTACGGTCGATTAAAAACTATACACTTTTGAAAAAAAAATTATGACAGTTATGGGCCGGCCCAAAGATGTGCATCGGCCAGATGGCCAGTCCAGCCCTGGGTTCACCCTTGATGGGTCGCCAGTCCATCCCAGGACCAACACACACAGACAGACAACCATTCACACTCACAATCATTTAGAGTGTCCAGGTAACCACTACCCTCTTGATGTCTTTGGACTGTGGGAGGAAGCTGGAGTACCAGAGAGAACCCACACAGGAACAGGGAGAACCTGCAGGAGGGATGGAGGTCGATGAGTCCTGGAGACGTTCAATAATGTCCACAACTTTGGCACCAGGAAGACAGCAGGTGATGGCACCTGGGAGTTCAACAGACCTGATGATTGAACCACCAATCACAAGGATTTCAGCCTCCATTGTAAACAGAGAGTTTAGATGAGAGAGAACCTGCTGTCAGCCTCACCAGTCAGGGCAGTGGCAGAGGCAGCAGAGTTGAATGAAGCAGGACCACCTGGCAGGTCTCAGCTGGAGGTGATGACATCACTGGCCTCAGTCCTCACCAATGCTCTGCCTAGCAACAGGGACGATGGAGAGAAACCAGTAGAAGCACTCTGAGAGTTGGAGACAGCAGGAGGAGAGAGACCACGACAGAGTCACCCATGGGAAACTGTTGGATCCACTCAGGACAGGCTGGACAGACACAGATCAAAGACAGAATTGATGATGTCATCAGGAGGCTTTGATAGTGTATTTATTTGTACCTAGAATTCTGTCTTTGATCTCAGGAGGACATGAAAGAAACCCAATTGAGGAAAGTAGAGGAGAACATTCAGCTTCATTAGAAACACTTGAACTGTTGAACAGTAGAATTTGTTTGAAACAGTTTACAACACTGACTGACAGGATTGAAGAGGGAAGAGTTTTCTACTTTAAATTTAATTCTAACTTTAAACTGGGCATGAACATTTTTAGTAGTTCATATTCTAACATACAGAGGAAGTCATGACATTCCCTTTTTTTTAACCTGTCCTGTTCAGGAAATGGAAATGGAAATTTAGCTGCTATGTTGAATCAGAAAAACCTTTTGAAGTCTACTTTTGCTTCA
This sequence comes from Aulostomus chinensis, assembly GCF_037954235.1. Taxonomy (NCBI): domain Eukaryota; kingdom Metazoa; phylum Chordata; class Actinopteri; order Syngnathiformes; family Aulostomidae; genus Aulostomus; species Aulostomus chinensis. The sequence goes on along the minus strand of NC_141320.1, from coordinate 18,447,762 downwards.
GTCAGAAAGTGGACTGTTGTTAACTCTCACAATGGTTGGTGATTGTGGAGGAAGACAAAATCCTTATGAACCTCTTTTTAACAGACACACATTTCTAAAGACACTGGTTCATTTTATTTTTCTTCTTTTAGCAGAGGATGGTTTTGATCCATCGACCTCTGGGTTCTGGGCCCAGCACGCTGCCTCTGCACCACTCTGCTCTACCATTGATGGTGCCAGGAGGCCTAAAAACACAAAACACCATTCAATCCAGGACCTTGGAGCCTAAACTGAAACTCCATCACACGGTGGCTCTGCTGGGGCTCCCACAGGTGAGTGAGGCTGAGCTCCAGTCTGCTCTGAGGAGGCAGCAGACATCTGCACCACTCAGAGGTTTGGTTGGTGGCTTTGACAAAATCCCAACAAACTAAAATCCTGTTGAATCAGGAAGTTCTAGTTGAACTCTCATCCACGTCACATGACCAAGAAAACCTCCTCTTTCATTCAGACCAGAACAGACAAACATAGAAACATTGACACCACAGGTGGGCACCGTCAACTTAAAGCACGTTAAAATGGCAAAATATGAGGCCATGCATGCATTTATTATGCAAAATATTTGATACTTTATTGATAATAAGGATTCCAAGAAACTTTCTGAAACCAGGCCGACCTGTGCCGTGTGCTAGCCTATGGAAACAAACAGACCCAGAATCAGATATAGAGGTTCAGGTTCTGGATGGTTCTGGTTGGTTCCTGCAGTAAAAGGCATGTATATCCAAGTGTGTGTGTGTGTGTGTGTGTGTGTGTGTCAAAAACTGACCCACTTCTTTTGCCAACATGAGCCCACAGTGGTGGTGTCTCTAAAGAGGTGGAGCTCTGTCCTTCACCTGCTAGGTTCCAGCAGGCAGCTCAGGTCTAGTTTTCTTCACTGAGCCACCAATGTGAGTTTCCTCTGAGAAGTTCTTGTCCAAGGTCCCAGCTGGTAAAACCATTGTCACCAGTGATACTGGGACCCTGCAGTCCAGTGGTCTTATCAGGACCACACTGGACCTGCCGTCTTTGTTTGTTGTGTTGTTGTGCAATGTGAGAGAACGTGACAGACCATTTTATACCAAAGAAAGGCTGTGTGTGTGTGTGTGTGTGTGTGTGTAACCATGTTAAACTCTTTTAAATAAATGTTTCAACCTGCTATTATTTGGATGCTGTATGATTCCTGCAACCCCAGACTAACTCAGGTGTATAATGTAATATAATATATATATAATATAATATATGATACTAAGGTATCATCGATGCAGCGACTCTGCTAGGATCAAACTACTCAGGATGAAACAGACCAATGTTGACATCAAGTAGCAACTCAGCAGCTGATCAACAGAGTCCTCAGCACCAGTAGAGCCTGGTCCTGGTCCCTGGGGGGCTCCAACCACCAGCCTCTCTGTTAACAGCCGAGCGCCACAGAGACTCTGAGTCTCCTGCTGTTCATGAAGAGTTTTCAGGCTAAATTCAGTGTGTGAGGTCCACACTGCACATTTGAGGGACCATGAAGGACAGAGGAGAGTCTGACTGTCATGGTGAAAGCCTTCAGCACTAGAACTGAAACAGCCCCCACCATCTTAACCCCCCCAAGACCAAACATCATCGTCCAGCCTCCAACCAGAGGTCCATCAGTTATCGTGGAGTCTGGATTCTTTTCTAGAATGAGACGGCAGTGACAGTCCTGCAGAGTGACATCACTGACATGACTGGATGACTTCAGTCACATGACTGGATGACTTCAGTCACGTGACTGGATGACTTCAGTCACATGATTTCAGTGCCAAACAGTGCACACTGGTGCCTACCAGTCAAAACCACCTCAGACTGTATCATTCTATATGCTTGGCTGTAGTGTGTGTGTGTGTGTGTGTGTGTGTGTGTGTTTTTAAAAAGGCAAAAAACTCTTTTTTTCAGCAACAGAAATTTAATACAAACACAAAATGAAAAGCAGAACAAGCCAGAACCCAAAATATGGATTTACAGAGGAAGCGTGCTGGGCCCAGAACCCAGAGGTGGATGGATCAAAACCATCCTCTGCTAAAAGAAGGGAACAAAATAAACCTGGTTGTTTTGAAATGTGAATCTGTTGAAGAGGGTGGAAATGGTGAGGGAGTCAGTTGTTCCTTTTGTTTTATGACAGAGACCTCATTGTTAACTAAATCATTTTAATTCTTTACTTGAAGTTTCCTGCTGTTTAGCTGGAAATGTTTGACAACTTCCTCCATGCTGGTGCCCCATCACACACAACAGGTGCACTTGTCCTCTTTTCTCCTCTGACCCTCAAACATTCACAGTCTTCCAGTGAACGTCCAATTGTCCTCTGAAATAAGAGATGAATCTTTCCCTGCTGAGACTCCTGATCTCTGACTGTCACTAGCATGTGCTAGCAGAATACAGCACTCCTTCTTCATGATCTGTCTTTGTCTCTGACCAGCTCTCCTGCTCTCTTTCCTCCTACCAGTCAAAGCAGACATCTTCACCTACTGATCCTGGATCTGCTGCCCGTTCCTGCCTGGTAAAAGAAGGAACCAGCACCTGGTTCTCCAGGCTGAATGAACTCCAGGACGTTGCCCCAGCTGGCACCAGGTGCTGACCCAGGTCCTGCATGGGAGATACTGTCAGTTCTGTTCTGCCCTGCTCACAACCACAGGCTGGTGTTGAGGCCTGCAGCAACCAGGGCCCCAGTCACCAAGAGTATAAAGGCTGGTCATTGTGGCAGTGGGAGGAGTCAAAATGAAGACAGACCAATGTGAGCAGGACGTTCCTGGAGAAGTCAGAAGAACTTGACCATGTTTCCTACAGTACCCAGGAGGCCTGGTAGTTGTTGAAGGAAGCTCCAAAAGCAAAGAGCAGACAGCAGGACATCAAAAGAAAAGATCCAGACACTAAAACTACAAGTAGAAACAAGAAGAAATACTAAAATCTTTGGAAAGATACTACAAGGTTGGATATACATTATTATATACACTACTATTCTCATTGACTCCTAAAGAGGGACAGGAAACATTAGAATGTGGATCAGATCAGCTGATTTCAGCGTTGAGTCCATCCCTCCATCCACTTTCTGTTCTTATCCTTTAAGGGTCACGGGGGGGGGGGGGGCGATCCCAGGTGACATTGTTCAAGAGGCAGGGTTCATCCTAGACAGGTCACCAGTCCATCAGGAGAAATGAGGTGGTCGGTATCATGCAACCTAAACTTAAACATTAGTCAGGTCAAATTCAGATTAAAGCAAGAGTCTCCAGATCAAAGTCAGAATTCCTGATGATGTCATCAGGGCTTTGACAGTAGCTAGAATTCTGTCTTTGATCTCAGGAGGACATGAAAGAAACACAATTGAGAAAAGTAGAAGAGAGCATGGCTGCACAGTGGTGCAGTGGTGAGCACTGTGGCCTCACAGTAAGAAGGTTCTGGGTTTGAGTCCAGGCTCGGGTGGGGAATCTTTCTGTGTAGAGCCTGCATGTTCTCCCCTCCTCTATGCTGCTACAGGCTGAGACTGCTGGGAGACACATCAGGTTACATGGAGCCCTTCCCTCCTCTCCTCTCCTCTCCCCCTCTCTCCTCCTCTTCTCCCTGCACATTTTTGGAACTGTCATTACCACTACTTGTTGCACTTTGTAGTTTGGCCTTGGTGTCTCGCAGTCTCTCTGTGTTTCCACAGATCCACCAGAGCCCCAACCGCCGCCTGCATCGCCCCCCCCCTCTTATTCCCTACTGTCACACCGGCCTGTGCTCCCCTTCCATGAACCAGTCTGCCATCCAGTCCCCCATCAAGCTGGCTTGCTCTCCCTGCCTCCCCTTCCAGAAGCTTCCTTCTTCAACTGTTATTAACATTTCCGTGTTTCCCACATTTTGTATTGTAAACTGTTTTCTTCTCTGTAACAACATCTACTGCACGTCTGTCCTCCTGGGTGAGGGATCCCTCCTCTGTTGCTCACCCTGAGGTTTCTCAGATTTTTCCCTGTTAAAAGGGTTTTCTATGGAGTTTTTCCTCTGTCGATGTGAGGGTCTAAGGACAGAGGATGTTGTTATGATGCCATGTGAAGCCCTTTGAGACAAACTGTTGGTGAAAACGGGCTCTACAAAGAAAATTGCCTTGCCTCCCCGTCCATGTGTGGGTTCTCTCTGGTACTCCGGCTTCTTCCCACCGTCCAAAGACATGTAATTTGGGACGAGGCTGATTGATACTCTAAATTGACTGTAGGTATGAATGTGAGTGTGAATGTGAGTCTCTGTGGCGCCCGGCTGTTAACAGAGAGGCTGGTGGTTGGAGCCCCCCAGGGACCAGGACCAGGCTCTACTGGTGCTGAGGACTCTGTTGATCAGCTGCTGAGTTGCTGCTTGATGTCAACATTGGTCTGTTTCATCCTGAGTAGTTTGATCCTAGCAGAGTCGCTGCATCGATGATCTGAATGTGGACGGACAGATTGACCCTCCACAGCAGACGCCTGTGACAGATCTCTTGATGAGACGCTTCAGTCTTCAATTTTAGTAGCAGTATGGAGGAGGCCGGCCGGCTGTGGTTAAAGTGGTGGGGGCTCTGGAATGAAGGGGGTCACTGTTTGGTTCTCAGATGCTCCAGCTCAGGTTAGCGAGGTGGTGGAGAAATGAGTGAGAGCTCTGCCAGCTGGAGCCTCTTGGGTCCCGGGAGGCTTCACTCCTGGAGGTGGAAATGATGAGGAGTTTGTTGAAGCCCCTCCCCTCTGTAGGGCTGGTGGCGCAATGGATAACGCGTCTGACTTCGGATCAGAAGATTCTAAGTTCAACTCCTGGCCAGCTCAGTTCAAACTTCATAAACAAAAGCTTTCACACCTGAAGTGAGAACCAGTGATCAAAGTCCGTGAAGTCCTCCCAGGTTTCCTCCTTGTCTGCTGGAAACATGAACACATGAATGATCCTGCTACCTCTCATGTTAAGCTGCACTTGACAGTGACAGCAGGAGAACAAAAATCCCAGTGTGTCATCAACATTTCCTGTCAAATCAATGATAGAAGCTGTTGAGTTTCTGGATCAGAACAAGGAGAAAGGAGCCCCAGTGAAAGAGTGATGGTTCTTGATTCTGATTTTGTTCTTCACTCCTACACCAGAGAGTGAAAGTGTGGGCTGGCTGGGAGCAACTGCCTGCTTCAGAGTGGGAGGAGCCTCAGGACTTTCCAGTGAGAGCTGCAAACTTCCACCAGCGCCCAGTGCCAGCAGGTCTTCATGATGGAGCTGAGAAGAACACAACAACACCAGATCACTGGAGAATTACTGTGTTCTCTTTTGGTGTCCCAGTGTTAATTTGAGGATCTAAACCTGATATTTAGAAAATCAGACAGCACAGAAAAAGAAAATGCCACCACATCATTGAAATTTTCTGTTATACAAATGAAGGTGTTGACTCTTTTTGTATGAGCCCTGCCACTGAGGTCCCCAACATGAGCTGGAGTTGGGAATCTTGAACTGAACCTGGTATCACAGTGACCCCTGCTGCTGCAACATGGAACAGCAACACTGAACCCAAGTACAGGATTTGAGGGAGACTGATGGTCGCTGTTTGGGTTTTTGAAGAACAAGGAGGGTGTGGGTTCAAGCTGGATTCTCAGAGACTATTTCCTCTGCTACTCTTACGTCCACTTCTGTCAACGTGCAGACATCTTTCTCGTTTCTGCGTACTTCAGGTGACAGCAGAGCTGCTGAGATGGCTGGTTGCTGCTGGAGGAAACGGTCCAGCATCTCCAGTGAGCTATTCCAACGTGTCACCACGTCAATCACCATCTTGTGCTCAGGAAGCTCCAGCACCCTTTGCTTCTCACTGAGGATGCGGCTCGCCGTAGAGCTACGATGAAAAAATGCAGCGATGCGTCTGACTCTGCCGAGCAAGCGTGCAGCTGTAGGGACTTAAATTAAGAAGGTGTGCAAAGCAACCAATGTGCAACAAGCCCGTCATCTCCGCAGCGCGGACAATATTTGCTGCTGAGTTTTCTCGCTGTGTGGCTGGTTTCCACGGCTCTGGTTTGAAGAACATGGCATGCGAGGATCCAGTCGCGAATGTAGTGAGCTGTAATGGTCAGATATGAATGATGATGTCATCAGGGCTTTGACAGTAGCTAGAATTCTGTCTTTGATCTCAGGAGGACATGAAAGAAAGACAATTGAGGAAAGTAGAAGAGAGCATGGCAGCATGATGGTGCAGTGGTGAGCACTGTGGCCTCACAGCAAGAAGGTTCTGGGTTTGAGTCCAGGCTCGGGTGGGGAATCTTTCTGTGTAGAGCCTGCATGTTCTCCCCATGAATGCGTGGGTTCTCTCCGGGTACTCCGGTTCCTTCCCACCGTCCAAAGACGTGTAATTTGGGACGAGGCTGATTGGACACTCTAAATTGACCGTAGGTATGAATGGTTGTTTGTCTCTGTATGTGGCCCTGTGATGGACTGGTGACCTGTCCAGGGTGAACCCCGCCTCTGGCCCGTAGATGCTCGGATAGGCTCCAGACCCCTCGACCATCAATGTGGGTCTTTTGTTAATTGCATGCCACATGAAATTATTGTTGGTCAGTTTTCTAGCGACTGTCTCACAGTGGCAAGACAAGAACAAAAAATGAACAAAAATGACTGTCACTGACTTAAATAAATCAAATCTACTTCAAAGTTCCTTCTGTTGTCATAAGTCAGCCATTTTAAGTGTACTTGTAGTTCCAGAACATTCCAAGAGGAGATGATATGAATCCATTTTGTTAGATGAACTCTGTTCCTCTGCTTTGATGTTGGTGGACTGAGGGGAGTTTGCCTGAACCTGCTTGGACCTGCTGGCTCCTGCTCAGTCCCTCACTCAGCCTCACTCAGCCTCAGCAGCACCGCTCCACTGAGGCCTGATTCACGTTCCTAGCAACCAAATAGGAGGAGAGCTGAACCTTCTTGCTGGGAGGCCACAGTGCTGACCACTGCACCATTGTGTCCCCTGAAAATGCCACCATGTTGTTGGGCTTTTCTGTAACAGCAAGGACACATGAACATAGCAGCTTCTTCACAGGGCTGGTGGCGCAATGGATAACGCGTCTGACTACGGATCAGAAGATTCTAGGTTCAACTCCTGGCCAGCTCGCTTTAAACTTTATACTGAGAAGATGAAGTGAGAACCAGTGATCAAAGTCACTGAAGTCCTCCCAGGTTTCCTCCTTGTCTGCTGGAAACATGAACACATGAATGATCCTGCTACCTCTCATGTTCAGCTGCACTTGACAGTGACAGCAGGAGAACAAAAATCCCAGTGTGTCATCAACATTTCCTGTCAATCAATGATAGAAGCTGTTGAGTTTCTGGATCAGAACAAGGAGAAAGGAGCCCCAATGAAAGAGTGATGGTTCTTGATTCTGATTTTGTTCTTCACTCCTACACCAGAGAGTGAAAGTGAGGGCTGGCTGGGAGCAACTGCCTGCTTCAGAGTGGGAGGAGCCTCAGGACTTTCCAGTGAGAGCTGCAAACTTCCACCAGCGCCCAGTGCCAGCAGGTCTTCATGATGGAGCTGAGAAGAACACAACAACACCAGAGCACTGGAGAGGAGCACAACACTTCTTTGCTTCCTGGCCACTCTCATGTCTGTCTGTCCATCTGGAGCTGGGGGGAGGAGCTTCACATGTTTTTTCTTTTTTTAAAAAGGGAATGTCATGACTTCCTCTGTATGTTAGAATATGAACGACTAAAAATGTTCATCTCCAGTTTAAAGTTAGAATGAATTTAAAGTAGAAAAACCTCCCCTCTTCAATCCTGTCAGTCAGTGTTGTAAACTGTTTCAAACAAATTCTACTGTTCAACAGTTCAAGTGTTTCTAATGAAGCTGAATGTTCTCCTCTACTTTCCTCAATTGGGTTTCTTTCATGTCCTCCTGAGATCAAAGACAGAATTCTAGGTACAAATAAAGACACTATCAAAGCCTCCTGATGACATCATCATCAATTCTGTCTTTGATCTGTGTCTGTCCAGCCGGTCCTGAGTGGATCCAACAGTTTCCCATGGGTGACTCTGTCGTGGTCTCTCTCCTGCTGTCTCCAACTCTCAGAGTGCTTCTACTGGTTTCTCCCCATCGTCCCTGTTGCTAGGCAGAGCACTGGTGAGGACTGAGGCCAGTGATGTCATCACCTCCAGCTGAGACCTGCCAGGTGATCCTGCTTCATTCAACTCTGCTGCCTCTGCCACTGCCCTGACTGGTGAGGCTGACAGCAGGTTCTCTCTCATCTAAACTCTCTGTTTACAATGGAGGCTGAAATCCTTGTGGTTGGTGGTTCAATCATCAGGTCTGTTGAACTCCCAGGTGCCATCACCTGCTGTCTTCCTGGTGCCAAAGTTGTGGACATTATGGAACGTCTCCAGGACTCATCGATCTCCACCCCTCAGCTCACATCCTGATTATACAGGTGTGTGTGAATGACATCACGAAGAGGCAGCCAATCATACTTCATGACCAGCTTGAGTCTCTTGCTAGTTCAAATCAGAGTCTGGGTAAATTCTGTGTTTTTTCTGGCTCCATCTCTGCTCCTTCCAGAAGCAGGGAGCATTTCAGCCTCTTTACAGTCTGCATGAATGCTGAAAGGCTTCTGTACTGTTTGGCTTTGCTGTTCCCTGCAGCTTGGACATCAGATTAGAACGAACCACACTCACTAACTCACCTGTTCTTAACCACTGAGAGCTGATTTGGTTAAACATGGAAAAATACTGACTCACTATGAGGATGTTCTCCTGCCCTGTGTGGGTGGAGCCAAGAGAGTAAAAAGACTGTGAGACCCAGAAATCAGGGCTTCTTCTCCTCCATCTTAAGGTGGTTAGACTGAAGTCTCAGCTCTGACTCTGGATCTGTTCTCTGTGTGCCAACATAAATGTGATTGGACCAGAGAAGTTGATGAGTATTTAGTGAACCTTTCCACTGAGGTGGAACCATCCTGGGAAGAAGGAGAGGAAATGAAAGCTTCTCAGTGTAAAGTTTTAATTAAGCTGGCCAGCAGTTGAACCTAGAAGCTTCTGATTTGTAGTCAGACACATTATCCAGTGTGCCACTACCCCTGAGATTAGTGTAGTGTGTTCATGTGTACTTGATTTTACAGAAAATACAAACACTCTGGTGGCATTTTCAGGGTACAAAATGGTGCGATGGTTCGTGCTGTTGCCTCACAGCAAGAAGGTTCTGGGTTTGCATGTTCTCCTGTTCCTGTGTGGGTTCTCTCTGGTACTCCAGCTTCCTCCCACAGTCCAAAGACATCAAGAGAGGACGAGGCTGATTGATACTCTAAATTGACTGTAGGTGTGACTGTGAGTGTGAATGGTTGTCTGTCTCTATGTGTTGGTCCTGTGATGGACTGGTGACCTGTCCAGGGTGAACCCCGCCCCTCGACCAATGTCAGCTGTGATAGGCTCCACCCCCCATGAACCACTGCAGATAATCAGTATAGAAATGGAAATTTAGCTGCTATGTTGAATCAGAAAAACCTTTTGAAGTAAACTTTTGCTTCAGTCAGAAAGGAGACTGTTGTTAACTCACAATGGTTTGTGATTCTGCAGTAAGATCAATTTGTTTTCCACCCCTTTTATCAGATTCACATTTCTAAACTAACAGGTTTATTTTGTTCTTTTCCTTTACCAGAGGACAGTTTTGATCCATCAGCCTCTGGTTCTGGTCCCAGCTCTCTTCCTCTGCTCCTCTCTGCTCTACCATCTATTGAACAGGTCTTGATTTAGGAGAGCAGGATTGAGACAAGAACAGGAATGTGAGAGTTGAAGGTTCATAATTTGGCTCTGAAGCCTCAGCAGGTAAAGATTCATCTCTTATTTCAGAGGTGATTTGAAGAATTCATTGTTGCTGAACTGTTGATGCTTCAATTTCTGGACGTTCACCGGTGGAATGTTTGAGGGTCAGAGGTGAAAAGAGGACAAGTGCACCTGTTGTGTGTGATGGGGCACCAGCATGGAGGAAGTTGTCATACATTTCCAGGAAATAGCGTGAAACTTCAAGTAAAGAATTAAAATTATTTAATTCAGTGTTTAACTCCCAGGCCTCTGGAATAAAACACCAGGAACAACTGACCACCTCACCATGACTTCACCCTGATAACCAGGAGGTAACCTGGTAGTCAGAGCAGCGGTGCTCAGGTCTGTGGACTCAGAGGAGGGTTCTTCTTCTGGTCCTGGGTTTGAAGACATCAGCAGCCTTGTTGGAGTCAACTGGGATGTTCCTCTCAATAGACAGCAGCATTAAATCAGAGAGCCTGTCTGCGCCATGGCTCCTCCTGAGCTGGTCCTGGATCAGCTTCAGTTTGGAGAGTCACTGTTACACTGAAGCAGAGGTCACTGGCAGTGCTGCATATACTGGGAGGAGCCTGTGGCTCTGGGTACACTGTGCCCATGTTGTTGACTTGAAGGCAGCTCAGCGTTACTGCACATTATTGTTTTGGAGAGTTCAAGATGAGGAGAACACCTCAAGTTCAGGACATTTTCTTCCCAGAGTGATAAAAGCAGCCAACACCTCCAGCTCAGAGAGGCTGGGAGAGACCTGCCACACCTCTCCAGTGACCTGGGACATGATGGCAGTGGTGGGATTTGAACCCACACCTCCTCAGAGACTGGAGCCTTAATCCAGCACCTTAGACCACTCAGCCACACTACCTCACTGAGCAGGTCAGTGAGTTGGTCTGCTAAAGGCATGTTGAAAAGGAAGTAACAATGATTTCAAACTTATTCTGAAGGGTGACCCCTTCCCTCCCGTGGTCACAGGAAGTGACGACAGCACCGCTTGAAGAAGCCGAGAAAGAAATGGAAAAAGGACTCAATTTAAACAGAGCCTTTCTATCTCAGCAGCCATGCTAGCAAACCCCCTTTTGTCTGGTTTGGACAGACAGACAGACAGACAGACTACTTTATTAATCCCTTTTGGACGTTCCATGAGGGAAATCGCACTCTCCTCAACATACATTCACAGCACTGTTACAATAGATTAGACTAAAAATAGCAAAGAAGAGAAAACAAAGACTATATATATATATATATATATATATATATATATATATATATGTATATATATATATATATATATATATATATATATATATGCATATATATATATATGCATATATACATGTGCGTGTGCCTGTGTGTACCTGGATGATTATGTATTTGTGCATAGTGACAGGAATAATCATAATATTAATTGTTCTTAATTGTTATTAAAACAATAATAATGATGATGATATAATATAATAATGATTATGATATAATATGATAAAACATATAATAGTTATAATAATAATAATAATAGCAGTAGTAACAAGAATTATATAATAATAATAATAATAATAATAATAATAATAATAATAATAACAATAACAATAATAATAATAATGTACAGTCTCTTATATTGCACGAGTGTCCGGTTGTTACTGGGGCACGCTAATGGTGCTCAGCCCTCTCCTACAGTCCTTCTGTTGGCCCTCCCCCCCTCCAGTGAGGAGTTTAACAGTTTAATGGCTCGGGGGATGAAGGAGTTCTTCAGTCTGGTTGTTGTTTGGTGACTGTGGATGAACACACAGGAGAAGTGAAGCATGAATCTGTGTTCCTGTTCACTTGAATACATGCAGGAGTAGCAGGTGGAAATACTACTGTTTATTTTTGTTCTGATTTCAGAACTGTTGACACAACGGTGTCAGATTAAAGCATCGCCACCTTCCAGATGCTGGTCTCCTTCTGGGGTCCTGACTGACCTCCATCTTGTGTTCTGGATCCACCTGAACCCAGCAGCTCCAGATCCCTTCACTCCTTACAGGGATAGAAAATGGCTGCTGGATGGAAGTCCCCCAACTGTGGCTGTTCTGAAACTCTTCTCCTCAGTCACTCCTGAGTTGACACTGAGATGGAAACTCTGGACCAAGTCAGATCAGCTTTTCTGAACCTGATACTCAATCAGCTGTGAGTACGTTCACCTTGAGTGTCACATGTGTACAACCATGACAAAATGACATCATCAATGGAGCCCTGATACCACGAATCACCATGACAACAACAAACAAAATAACAAGTTATTTCACTTCAATTCACTGAAACAAGACCTTCATATATTTATGATGACATCACCAATATGAGCCTTCCCAGTCTGTCAGGGGGTAGAATTCAGTCAGCACCAATGACATCAGAGTCAGAGTTTAGAGATCAAAGACGGACATTAAAGTCTCTCTGATAAAACAAAAATATAGTGTAGTACACTGGAAAAGAATATTGCAGTATATTAAATATGATGTTTCCATGGAGGGGCAGTTTGACTTTTTATTCTTGGATGCATTTATATTTTAGAATCAGAAAGGCAGTGACAGTGACATCATCAAGACAAAACCTGGTGTTACAAAGGTGAGGGGAACAATTTTAACAGTCAATCCAAAATTTAGGCCTGAAGTTTGAAAATAATATTAGCTAGCTAGCAACATTAGCTAGTTAACGTTAGCAAGCTGGTGATATTTAGCACCACCAACTAGTTAAACAAGGTCAACAGCTGTTATGATGATGGTCACATGATTTAACCTTCCTCCTGTGGGACCTGTTTTAGGATTTAAATGCATCAAAGAACCACATCAATTTGTTTATTGTATCAAGGATTTTTGACTTTGTCAGGAACCTCTAGTTCAACAAAATAAAACCAACAAATGTTTTTCACTGAATGACCAAATAGTGAGGGTCTGTCTGGACCAGTTATCAAAATAAGATGATAAAGCAACAATCAGAGCCAAACCTGAAGTCAGAAGTGCACTGTCAGCAACACTGCCAGCAGCTCCTCTCCCAGTCATGGGAGCTTCAGGGACTCTCATCAGCCTCGTTCTCCCATCGACCTACACAACAACACAACAAACAAAGACCATCCTTGATGTGTCTGCATAGAATGCATTTGTGTTGTGGACCCACATCCACCAAGAGTGCAACAGCGTCCTCCTCAGCAGCCCTGCCTCAACACCAACCAGAACAGCCACAGCCACAACCCCACTCAGGATCTGGTTCCAGAAGAAAGAGGTGTCAGGACTGCCCAAGCAGTCAGGACAGCAGGACAAATGGATTGTGCTTCAACTGCAGGAAACATCTCTGCAGAGAACACACAGAAGTGTCACACATGAATCTAAACACACACAATCAATCAATATTTCCATGGATAAGGAAGCCTAACAAGGTCACCAAGAGATGGAAACAACTTGGAGGATAGAAAATTGTTTTAGTTTATTTGACAGCTGATTGAAGACGTGGGTCAAAACTGACCGTTACCATAGAGATGGGAACAGAAAGCTGACACAAGAGGAAGGTTCCAGCTCTGAAAAAGGAGTTTGATCAAAATCTTGAACTGCCAGTAGAAATATCCTTTTGTATGTTGACCTTTGTTGACAGAAGTCACTTTAGCTTGGCAGTGACAAGAATGGCTGCTAGCTTGACAAAGAACTGCACAAACCAGGTTCAAGCTGGACTTTGGACCCTGGTATCTGCAACGACTCCATCAACTCCTAATCTAGCAGCTCTGCTGGGTCCAACTATTTTACAGAACATTTGACAGACCTGTGGAGCAGTGAGGACACACATGAGTTGATCACATGATCCACTGAAGCGCCATTTTACCCTGGTACTGAGGTCACCAACATGAGCTGGAGTTGGGACTCTTGAACTGAACCTGGTATCACAGCGACACCTACTGCTGCAAAATGGAACAGCAACATTGAACCAAGTACAGGATTGGAGGGAGACTGATGGTCGCTGTTTGGGTTTTTGAAGAACAAAGAGGGCGTGGCTTCAAGCTGGATTCTCAGAGACTATTTCCCCAACCTCTACATTGGAATCTACACTGTCATCCAGTCATGTGACTGAAGTCATCAGTCATGTCAGTGATGTCACTCTGCAGGACTGTCATTGCCATCACATTATAGAAAAGAATCCAGACTCCTCATTTCTGGGGCAGTTTTGGTCTTTAAAGACTTGACAGTTCCAGGAGATTTAGTCTGGCTCAAGATCTTCAGATCAACCCAGGACAGAAGGCTATGACTCCATTGGATTGTATCGTTGGAGCATTCAGAGATCTGGTGGATCTCAGTAGGAGCTGTATTTATCCACTGAATGATCCTGGTCAATGTGATCCTGCTCCTTCATCTCTCAGGCTGACAGAGCAGGAGGACCTGACTGAGAAGAAAGCTGCCCTTGAGCAGCTTCAGTCTCTGAGTGACAACACACAGGCAGAAAACCAGAATTTGAGGGAACAAGTTTCTACTCTTGAACGTGAGAATAAAAGAGCAATCCAGGAGCTACAGAACCTCACTGCTGTGGTGGCCAACCTCCAAACGGTCCAGGACAAGAACCAGACTCAGATAGAAGATCTGAACGCAACAGTCCACAGTCTTCAGTGTGAGGGGAGGAAGGTTGATGGAGAGAACAATGAGCTCAGAAAAGAGCTGACCCAGGTTCAGTCTCTGAGGGAGAGTGAACAGGTGGAGATGAAATGTCTTGAGGAAGACCTGACAGAGAAGAAAAGTGCTCTTGATCAGCTTCAGTCTCTGTGTGACAAGAGATGGACAGAAAACCAGAATTTGTGGGGACAGGTTTCTAGTCTTGGACAAGAGAAGATTATTGCATATCAGCTGGTAGAGAACATGTCTGCCATGGTGGGCAACCTTGAATCTGTGAGGGAGGAGAACCAGACTCAGATCAGAGACCTGAACACACAAGTCCACAATCTTCAGCTTGAGGTGAAGATGGTTTGCAAGGAGAAGTGTGACCTCAAGTGTGAGCTCAACTCCATCCAGGCAGAGAAGAACAAAATGAGAGAAGAACTCACTGAGAAGAAGACGACTCTTGAACAGCTGAGGTCCCAGAGTGAGGAGAGAGAGGCAGAAAATGGATGTTTGAGGAGACGAGTTTCTACTGCATCTCAGGAGACAGAGACCTTCACTGCTGAGTTGGCCCACCTTGAATCAAGGAAGGACCAGGACCCCACAAAGACTGGCAGTCTGAACGGTGAAGTTCAGAGTCTTCTATGTGCAGTGAGAACACAAAAGAAGAAAAGGAGCAGTGCTCAGTGGGAAATCCTGGGAAATCTTCATGATTTAAAAAGCTGTTTGAAAGAGGAAAATCATGACCTT
This sequence comes from Aulostomus chinensis, assembly GCF_037954235.1. Taxonomy (NCBI): domain Eukaryota; kingdom Metazoa; phylum Chordata; class Actinopteri; order Syngnathiformes; family Aulostomidae; genus Aulostomus; species Aulostomus chinensis. Next base: position 18,432,625 of record NC_141320.1, on the reverse strand, counting down.
CAAGTGAAGGTCCAGCAAACTTCTGAAGAGCAAACAGACACTCCCCTACGTCCAGCCAGAGAAGAGCAAGCAGACCCTCCCCTACGTCCAGCCAGAGAAGAGCAAGCAGACTCTCCCCTACGTCCAGCCAGAGAAGAGCAAGCAGACTCTCCCCTACGTCCAGCCAGAGAAGAGCAAACAGACTCTCCTCTACGTCCAGCCAGAGAAGAGCAAGCAGACTCTCCCCTACGTCCAGCCAGAGAAGAGCAAGCAGACTCTCCCCTACGTCCAGTCAGAGATGAGCAAGCAGACTCTCCCCTACGTCCAGCCAGAGAAGAGCAAGCAGACTCTCCCCTACGTCCAGCCAGAGAAGAGCAAGCAGACTCTCCCCTACGTCCAGCCAGAGAAGAGCAAACAGACTCTCCCCTACGTCCAGCCAGAGAAGAGCAAGCAGACTCTCCCCTACGTCCAGCCAGAGAAGAGCAAGCAGACGCTCTCACATGTTCTTCTGCAGAGGAGCGACGGGATTCTGCTGCATGTCCTGTGACTGAAGAGCAGAATGATGGGGGCACCCTGGAGACTGGACCTGCTAGGGGTCAAACCAGAGGTCTACTGAGCCGTGTGACATCTGGTGTTGAAGATGCTCTGTTCATGTTCATAGTTTTTTCTTTGTGTGCTTTTCCTCAACTTTGTTTTCTTTGTTTGTTCTATATGATGATACCTTGATCACCACAGCAGTTGATCCCAGCTTGATTAGCTGAGTGCTTTGCAGTCTAAAGCACTTTAGTGACACCTGTGGGGTCCCTTATCCTCCCTGACCACAGGGATTCAGCCTCACTGAAGGAGAGGGAACCTTCCAGGTTGCAGCTTCTAGACTCTGGAACGCTCTCCCACTGGACATGAGGACGCTGTGGACACCTTTAGAAAGACGCTAAAGACCCATTTGTTTTGTAATATTATTGTTCATGATGGAATCGTCCCTCTGTACCTGCCCACACAGGTCAAGAGGTCAAATGATTCCCTGTATAAAACAGCTCTTCCATCGCATGGATGTGCATCCCAACAGTCAGAGCTCACAGACGCTCCTATTCCCTCCAGTGTGAGGCACAACGAGTGACTGATGAGGGTCAGGGGGGTCAGGCTAGTCCAGATAGTGGGTCTGTATGAGGTTGTTAGGGAGGGATAAGGTAGTGGCAGAGTTCAGGCTGTAGCTGTGCTCCAACAGTTGAGACAGGGCAGGACAAAAAATGACCTCCTGATGGCGTTAGGAGTGATTCTTACAAGAACCAATCAATAAAAGTGGGTGGTGACCTGCTCATGTGACGCTTGTGTTGATGATTACTGGGTCTCCTCCATGCTCATTTATCATGAATGAATCCCTCTGAGTAAAACACCTGATGACTCCTGAGTTGTTTCACAAAATGTGTGTGTGTGTGTGCGCGTGTGTGTGTGTGTGGGCAATATGTGTTATGTTTGTTCTGGAGTTTAAGGTTATTATCTCTGTTTCTTGTGTCTTTGTCTTTGTCGTCCTCCCCTTCGTCCGTCCTGGATTTTTGACTCTGGTTGCAGGAAGCCTGTGACCTCAACTCCTTTTTCTGTGTTGCTGAACGCAGAGCCTTGCTTCATTGTCCTCGCTAAAGTGTGATCCTCCCTGCTAATTCCTTATTTCATTGACTAATTACCCACCAAAAATTAATACCTAATTGCTTTATTTGGCTGAAGTTTAAAAGACCATCATTCTGGTAGCAACAGTCTTTCTGCCTTGTAAACACGCTAAGCTAACGATGGCTTCTCCCTCTTGTCCTCCTCTCTCCTGCTCAGAGTGCCACATGTTTTGTTCCTCCTCTGCCTCCTGTAGTGATACTGATAAGTGTGTTAAATGTAGTTTTCTTGTTGTGTTGGAGGTGAGGCTTAGCGATGTTGAATTGGACCTGCAGCGGCTCTGCACCAAAGCTGCGAGAGCTAGCCAGCCCTCATTAGCTGGTGCAGACCACCTTAGGTTAGCTCCTAGCTTAGGCCCAACTAGCGCTCCCCCAGCAGCTCCCAAGCATCTGGGAGAGCGCCAAGAAAAGTTGGGCCTAAGCTAGGATGTGCTTGCTCATGAAGAATAGTTGGGTGTAAATTCATTTAAGGAGTGTTGAACTGGACCTGTTCTACTTGTAAAGTGTAACTTTTGTTATTTGGTACTTTACAGGGTGATGACTTGACTTCATTGCAGCTTTGACCTGAGCAGGTGTTCATTCACATCTCAGTAACAGGGGACACTTTATCACAGCAGTGGACAAACATCAGCATTCATCACCCAGCAGCTCCTCTGATCAACAGAACAAGTTAAAGTATTCTGGAGAATGAGGGCATTGATCCCTCTACCTCTCACATGCTAAGCGAGCGCTCTACCATTTGAGCTAATTCCCCTGTTCAGGAGCACAGCAGATAATGGAGGTTGACCTTCATGCATGGTTGAATGAGCGTCACCAGTTGAAGCTTCTCTGGTTGACCAATGTAATGGAGACCAAGGGTTCCATGACATGAATGATTAATTGAAGGTAGCATTTGTCTTGGTATTAACAGTTTATGTAAATTAGAGGCACACACACATGTTACATGTACCGTAAATGATCAATTTGTAGCCCGGGCGTTTAAAAGAGACCAGGGGCCCGTTTCACAAAGCAGGTTTAGAGTGCTGCTCAGTAAAGTTGCCATGACTTGAGATTCTCTTCCTGCTGGGTCCATTTCAACATTCTTATCCTTCCTATCACTGGAGATAAAGTAGCAGTCAGGGCTGTAGGGTAGGGTTTTCTATGGAGTTTTTCCTCAGTCGATGTGAGGGTCTAAGGGCAGAGGATGTTGTTATGATGCCATGTGAAGCCCTTTGAGACAAACTGTTGGTGAAAACGGGCTCTACAAATAAAATTGCCTTGCCTTGCCTTGCCTTGTACTTGATTAGTACTGCATATAGTACACATCAGTCACTGCCATTACACAGTGGAATGGTAGTTGAAGTACTGTTTAGCAGCAAGCTGAAAACTGTTGTGGTCTTTGACAGTTCTCTTGTTTCTGAATGAAAATCCTGTGAAGGAGAATCATGGAGACATCCTAAAAATGGCTGAGGTCTCTGAGCTGCAGCAGGTCTGAGCTGCTTTTGATGCCCAGATGATGAGGAGGCAGTGAATGGTGGGTTTGGTGGAGCTGGAAAAAGGCTGCAGGTGGTGAGGGGTCTGCTGGTGTCAGGACTTCCTCTCCAGGTCTGAGGGCTCCCCCCTGCAGTTCCCACAAACACCACAACAGTCCTGGAACCCCTGCAGATGGTGGAGGACCATGATGACCCCGATGCACCATCAGGCCATCAAAAACCAGTCCTGATGGTCAAAAAGGTCCCTCCACTCATCCAGGCTCAACTCTAGAAGAAGCTTCTGGAACAGATGAGCAAACACTCTCAAATATAAATCCTGATGTAAACACACTGGCAAACCAACATTTACCACAATGTTGATTTTTACAATTTCCTTCAATGTTTGAAAAACATCAAAGTGGACAGAAGCCCAGATGGTCCAAACCTGTTTCCTGTCTCCTGCCATTGTGGAGAGCCTCTGTTCTGTCCTGCTGCTGTCCAGTTGTCTCTACTGAGCTCCTCTGCTGGTTCCACCTTGAAGAGGGTCTGAGCTAAAACTGAACCTTGGGGAACTTCAACCTTTGATCTCAGAGTTTTGTGTTTGATCTTAGAAGTCTTTGTTCTCTCAATGTCAAGTGTTTTATTCTTTTTGCTGTTTTCCCCACACTTGAAGGAGAGTTGTACCAATCAAGAACATCAGGCAGGAATGCACTCCAAACCAAACTGCTTTTTCTCGTTTTTATTTTTTCTTCATTTTTTCATCCACACCTACTGATCTTGGATCTGCTGCCCGTTCCTGCCTGGTAAAAGAAGGAACCAGCACCTGGTTCTCCAGGCTGAATGAACTCCAGGACGTTGGCCAGCTGGCACCAGGCGCTGACCCAGGTCCTGCATGGGAGATACTGTCAGTTCTGTTCTGCCCTGCTCACAACCACAGGCTGGTGTTGAGGCCTGCAGCAACCAGGGCCCCAGTCACCAAGAGTATAAAGGCTGGACATTGTGGCAGTGGGAGGAGTCAAAATGAAGACAGACCAATGTGAGCAGGACGTTCCTGGAGAAGTCAGAAGAACTTGACCATGTTTCCTACAGTACCCAGGAGGCCTGGTAGTTGTTGAAGGAAGCTCCAAAAGCAAGAGCAGACAGCAGGACATCAAAAGAAAAGATCCAGACATAATCCTCCTCTGAGTCCACAGACCTGAGCACCGCTGCTCTGACTACCAGGTTACCTCCTGGTTATCAGGGTGAAGTCAATAAAATAATTAATAATAATAATAAAAGAAGAAATAAATAATACTAAATCAAGGCCTATTTAATAAATGGTGGTGCAGAGGAAGCGTGCTGGGACCAGAACCCAGAGGTTGATGGATCAAAACTGTCCTCTGGTAAAAGAAAGTAGTTTTTTTTTTAAATGTGAATCTGTTAAAAAGAGGTGGAAATCAGAATTCAAACCATTGAGAGAGTTAATAACATTCTACTTTTCCACTGAAGCAAAAGTAGACTTCAGAAGGTTTTCGTGATTCAACATAGCAGCTAAGTTTCCATTTCTATACTGATTGTCTGCAATGGTTCGTGGGGGTGGAGCCTATCACAGCTGACATCAGGTGAGGAGGGGGTTCACCCTTGATGGGTCGCCAGTCCATCCCAGGACCAACACACACAGACAGACAACCATTCACACTCACAGTCATTTAGAGTGTCCAGGTAACCACTACCCTCTTGATGTCTTTGGACTGTGGGAGGAAGCTGGAGTACCAGAAAGAACCACCACAGAGACAGGGAGAACCTGCAGGAGGGGTGGAGATCGATGAGTCCTGGAGACGTTCAATAATGTCCACAACTTTGGCACCAGGAAGACAGCAGGTGATGGCACCTGGGAGTTCAACAGACCTGATGATTGAACCACCAATCACAAGGATTTCAGCCTCCATTGTAAACAGAGAGTTTAGATGAGAGAGAACCTGCTGTCAGCCTCACCAGTCAGGGCAGTGGCAGAGGCAGCAGAGTTGAATGAAGCAGGACCACCTGGCACGTCTCAGCTGGAGGTGATGACATCACTGGCCTCAGTCCTCACCAGTGCTCTGCCTAGCAACAGGGACGATGGGGAGAAACCAGTAGAAGCACTCTGAGAGTTGGAGACAGCAGGAGGAGAGACACCACGACAGAGTCACCCATGGGAAACTGTTGGATCCACTCAGGACAGGCTGCTCCAGAGGTGGAGGCACCTGTACAGGGTGCTGGCACAGGTCTGGAAAGTCTTAAAAAAATGTGTGTGAAAGTATGGAAAACTTTTCTCTGGTAGGAGAATTTTAGAGGCACTCAAAGGCACATAATCTTGTCATTGCACATAATCTTGTGGAATCTCTTTCAATACTCCAGTGGTGTTTAAGTGGTGACAATATGGGTTAGTGACTGGGAGGGTGTGTGTGTGTGTGTGTGTGTGTGTGTGTGTGTGTGTGTGTGTGTGTGTGTCTGTGTCTGTGTCTGTGTTTGTTTGTGTGTTTATATGCAAATCTTTCCATGGAACAACGTTTTTTATTTGAAGCAAGAGCCTCCAGATCAAAGTCAGAATTGATGATGATGTCATCAGGGGGCTTTTATTGTTTATTTATTTGTACCTAGAATTCTGTCTTTGATCTCAGGAGGACATGAAAGAAACTCAACTTTAAAAAGTATATGAGAGCATTCAGCTTGGTTAGAAAACATTTTGACTGTTGAACAGCAGAGTTTGTTAGAAACAGTTTACAACGCTTTGAATTAAATTGAAGATACAAAAACCTTCCACACTTAAATCCTGTCTCTAACTTCAAACTGGGGATGAACATTTTTATAATCAATCTGTCTCGATGTGTTGGCCCTGCCATGGACTGGTGACCTGTCCAGGATAAACCCCGCCCCTCACCTGAAGGCTGCTGGGATAGGCTCCACCCCCCACGAACCATTGCAGATCATCAATAACCAAAGCTACTAAGGAGGATTACAGTTTGTCCTTGCAGGAGTCAGTGACTTAATAGAGTCTAACAAAGGGTTGGACCTGAATGAGACAGTCACCCTTCAACATGGGGCCATGGCAGAGTGAACCAAGAACACTACAATGAGGGTGAGAGTGGAGCCATGATGGATTCACAGTTCGTCACCTCCACCATCATGTGGACCACCTGATCACCTCTCCCTCAACCTCTAAATAACTCATTCCTTGACCGGGAATCAAACCCGGGCCGCGGCGGTGAGAGCGCCAAATCCTAGCCACTAGACCATCAGGAACCACACTGAGCTCTCCAACAACAGAGACTATACACAATGACTCAAGAACACAGGACTCTGTGGTCTCAGCTTGAGATGCAGAGGGTCCACCAAGACCACCAGACACCTCAGCCCCCTAAAGACAGTCCACCCCCAGGATCCTGCCCCCCTCTGCTCCAACTCAGCCCTCCATTCATAACGTGACTTTCGCTACGTCCGAACTGCCAAGTACCAACCTACGTCCTCCTGCTACGACCTAAACATGGCGGCACCACTCAGACACCCGAGAAGATTGGTGGTGAAGCACGACCTCTGCTGGCAGAGCACAGATACCGCAATTAGGTAGACAGCACCAACGAAAGCCCCACCTGCTGGCCTGACTGTGGTACTGCACTCCACTCTGAACACACCCTTCACTCATTCTCTATTATTAAGCACGTTAACGCACCTGTACAGGTGTGTTCACATTATATACATATTATATATTTATGCTTGGCCGTTTTTGATGAACTTGGGCGGGACTCTGGTGCAGGGATGAGGTCATGGAGCTGATCTGGGAGCAGTCCTGATGTTAAATGCTGTGATGAAGGACAGTGTGGAGGAAAAATGAGTCAAATTTAAATTGTCAACAGTTCAACGTTGTTGGCAGGACTCCAACCTGAGCAGGGAGACCCCAATGGATTTCTAGTCCATCGCCTTCACCACTCGGCCACAACGACCACATTCACACACTTTTGTAGGAGACTGAAATTAGACAATGAAAGTTCATGTCAGCACAGTCAAATATTTTTTGTCCTCTCTCAAAGACAAACTATTTGTGTGTGTGTGTGTGTGTGTGTGTGTGTGTGTGTGTGTGTGTGTCAGTGTTGTGACTGAGCAGTGAAGAAGACGACCTTCTGACTCCATTTTCTTTGTTGCTCTTCTATCAGTTCCTCAGTTTCACTCATCAAGTGAAGCAGCTTTGACAGGTTTACTTCTCTGTGTGTTCACAACTTTGGTCTTTAAACTCCTGACAAACTCACCACGTCACACATTTGGTGAATTAAAGCAACAAATAATGACATCATGATGATTCAGGTTAGGGGGGCACGGCCTGGAGGAAGAGTGGCCGTCTAGCAGAGTTGCTGGTTCAGTTCTCACTTCAGCTGGTGACCATGTTGAAGTGTCCTTGAGCAAGACACTGAGCCCCTCATTGCTCCTGATCACCAGCATCCAAGACCAACAAGCTTTTGATTGGCTCTGATTCTCTGAGGCAAAGTCCAACACAGGAAACAGAAACTCTTGAGTTTGTCTCACTTTTTTTTTAAAGAAACTCAGCACAGGACAGTGATAGGAGGCTGGTTTCCTTGATGTGGGCTTCACCTCCACTGCTGTCCACATTTAAATGCTGGCTGATGCTGGTCCCCTGTTGAAACCTGGACCAGACCAGGGACCTTCAGACCTTCAGTCTAACGCTGTTCCAGCATTGGATGAAAGAGACTGGTGCTCTCATCTTCTTCAACACTGACTTGTTCTACCAGGACAAGAGAATCTGAGCTTGGATGTCATTTAGCAGTCAAAGGCTTGTTAAACTGGTCAACATCAGCTGGTGTTCACTCTGATGATGTAGCGATGGTCTGGATTCTTCCTTCTGGAGCACCAAGCTGCTGGGAAGAAGCCTGATGATGTCAGAGTTGTGTTCAGTGGCTCCTGCTGGGTCCATTTCTGACAAATGGGCTCCAAAGAGTTCAGCTGTTTCAAAGGCTCAGAGAAAGCAGCACATCATGGTGGTCAGGAGATGAGGTGGCCGAGTGGTTAAGGTGATGGACTGCTGATCCATTGAGCTCTGCAGGCGTGGGTTCCAATCCCATCCTCGTCGTAGGAGACTTTGGTTTCTGCTCCTAGATTGTGGAACGACTCTGAACTGTGAGGCTTTCCAAGAGGAGATCCTGCAGCACCAGAGAGCTGCAGTTCCAGGACCCCACAGCACCCCCTACTGAATTGGATGATAAAATGCAGTTCTGGAACTTTTGTTTTTTGGTGACAGCGCCACCTATCAAATTAGATGATAGCAAAATACTACTTTCTAACTGTAGTATTAAAGGTTTATTCCACCAAAATACTACTTCCTGTCCTTTAGTTTCTAACTATAGTATAAAAGGTTTATTCCAATCCCAACAAAATACTTTCTAATTTATAGTTTTAAAGGTTTGTTCCACCAAAATACTTTCTAATTTATAGTTTTAAAGGTCCGTTCCACCAAAATACTTTCTAATTTATAGTTTTAAAGGTTCGTTCCACCAAAATACTGCTTTCTGTCCAACTTCTCAGTTTTAAAGGTTCCTTCAGTTGAGGGCTCCTGGTTCTGTGTGAGGGGTTGAGGGTCGATATGGGATGATGAGGAAGATTTCATGTCCCGATGGTCCTGCTAAAGGAACTGAGAGTCATGATATCAAACAATGTCACCAAAATACGCTTGAACTCTTAAAATGGTAATAAAATCTACGGAATCATTTTAGCACAAACACTTTTATTGTGTTTTTGTGAGCATCATTTTTCACACATTATAACATAAACTTTAAAAAGGGTCCATTCACTAACACTCTTACTTGAAGGTAGTCACTGATATCAGTAAACAGCTGATAAAGATTTGTGTTCATGTTTTAGTTCTCTACTCTGACCTGTGCTGAGACACTGGACCAGAGAGGAAGACCTGCTCAGCCTCCTGCATGGACCAATTCTGCAGCTCAGTGATGACGACGAGGGATTCAGCATTGAGTTCATTTTTAAACTTTTTGGAGGAAACAACTGTAAATTAACCAGCAGTTACTGGTGATGCTTCACAGTTTCCAAGCTCAAACGGCCTCCTGCTTGTTGGACTCACAATTTCCAAAAAATGGAGACATCAAAAGTCAAATCATGTTTTTGTTTGGTTTTGTTTTTTACTGGAGGAAAACTTCAAATTGTGATGATGTGTCTGACTTAGAAACTGAACCCCCAAAAATCAAAAAGTCTCCTTCTTCTGTGCCGTGATCTCTGAGCTGATCATGATTGATCTCATCAATAATCCTTGGCAGCCGACCAGTCACACACAGCCCCCCCCCCCCACACACACACTCTGAGACATGCAGCAGCTCACAGTAACTGCCTCCGTCACACAGCAGATAGACTCCTTTCTATAACAAGATAAGCAGTAGAAATGGATGGAAGTGATGATGAACTGATGAACAGGTGATTTGTCCAAAAGTCAACATCAGATTCATTTCCAATCTGTGGAAGCAGTTTCATCTTGAGGTTCCAGGTAAGAACAGCCAGCTGTGGGCTGACACACATCTCTTCAGGAGCACTTCTATGCTCCAAACTTGCCAGGTTGAATTGTGTCTGTATTCTGAGGGCAGCAGGAGGACGGAGGAGTGAGGACACACACATTTGGAACTGAGAGCAGCTGTGTGTGGGATTTCCCCAGCAAAGATAAAACCAGCTCCTTCATGCTGGCTATGAAGGCTCACAGTCACACTGACCCTGCTACAAATACTTTGATATGCAACAGACTGGTTTCTCTTCTGGTACTTGGTTATCAACTGTTGTCACATTTATGGATCAATTTAGCCTCATGAATGCTCCAAAGGCCCAGCTGGAGATGCCGGGGATTGAACCCGGGGCCTCATACATGCAAAGCATGCGCTCTACCACTGAGCTACATCCCCTCTGTCAGAGTCACTGTTTAACTGATGCAGCAACACAAACCCAGACACAACATTTTTATTCTTCATTTTAGGGATAAAAAGGAAGTCAGCCTGTGATCTCAAAGGCTCTGTGATCTCAGGAGTTTCACTGTGATGTCAGCCCTCACAGCCTTAGACCACAGAGGCAAGTCAGGCTCCAGGAAGCTGAGGCTGCTCCGTTCTCAGTCCAGTCCAGAGTGAAGGTTTTCCTCTCAGAAGCTTTCCAATCCAGCCCAGATCCTCTCTGACTAGCAGGAGTCTTTGACCAGGAAATGAGAATTATATTGAACATCTGCTCATCCTCAGAATGAAGTAAAAGTATTTGTGTTCCTAAAATAATCTCCAGATGCTAAGATCAGTTATTAACATTGATTGACAGCTCTAAACTGAGCCACCATCACTATACAGTTGCAACTGAAATATTTAGAAATATTTCAAGGAAGCAGCAGGCCCTCATCCGCCCCGGTCCACCCGACTGTGTCCCCTGAGACAGATGACAGCTCACTTCTGGCAGAGGCAGTTAGGTTGAGGACCGTTGCTGATGTCATCAACTGATGTCTCCATCACCAAAGGTGACAGACAGGATGGTCATGGACATAAAACAGAGGCCGAAGAATGAGAAAGAATGGTTGTCCTGACTGAAGTTTAGCTTGAGCTTTTTAATTTGTTACTAAAGAAAGTATTGGTACAAGTAAAGGCAGGCGAACTTTCCACAAATATTCAGAATTAACTTTGACAACCAAAACATGAACCAAGACGACAAAATAGTGAACATGAAAAAGGAACCAGTCCCACCTTCTTGTGTGTTCCTGCTGAAGTAAATGTTTATGAAGATTTGTTGTGTTCTTTTTCCAAAGGTCCAGCCAGCATTGCAGGTCTCAGGAGAAGGAGCCACTTCAGCAGGATCTGTGGGACAAATCCCCCCACGGTGAGACCTGTCCAGCTCCCTGCAGCTCTGCAAGTGTTACCAACTCTTCATTCCAGCTGTTTGGTTGAATCCCATTTTTTCACCTTTGAACCTTTTGAACACTGATGAGGAGGTGAGGCTGGGGGCAAAACCACAACCTCACGTCATCTCACAGGATGAACCAAAATGCCAGACACTTCCTGTCACTGCTCCAGCACCACCTGTCTCCCCTCCATGTCTTTACCATCTGTGCAGCTTCCTGCTGTCCCTGGACCCTCACAGGTGATCGCTCCACCTGGAGCCTCACAGATGGGTTCAAACCTCCCAATACCTGCAGCCCAGCCTCGACCCACTCAGACACAGTCACCCGTTCAAGCTGGGCCTGGTACCACACTCCAGTACAGACAGAGAGAAAGAAGACACACGGGATCCTTTGAAGAAAATGTAATAAAGACAGGAAGCCCCCATCACATTGTCAGTGTTTCAGTGACTGGCATTGGGAAGAGACTGAGACAAAGTCAGTTATGAATGGAGGGCTGAGTTGGAGCAGAGGGGGACAGGATCCTTGGGGTGGACTGTCTTTAGGAGGCTGAGGTGTCTGGTGGTCTTGGTGGACCCTCTGCATCTCAAGCTGAGACAACAGAGTCCTGTGTTCTTGAGTCATTGTCTATAGTCTCTGTTGTTGGAGAGCTCAGTGTGGTCCCTGGTGGTCTAGTGGCTAGGATTCGGCGCTTTCACCGCCGCAGCCCGCGTTCGATTCCCGGTCAGGGAATGAGTTATTTAGAGGTTGAAGGAGAGGTGATAAGGTGGTCCACATGATGGTGGAGGTGATGAACTGTGAATCCATCATGGCTCCACTCTCACCCCCATTGTAGTGTTCTTGGTTCACTCTGCCATGGCCCCATGTTGAAGGGTGACTGTCTCATTCAGGTTCAACCCTTTGTTAGACTCTATTAAGTCACTGACTCCCAAACTCTGTAATCCTCCTTAGTAGCTTTGGTTCCTTGCAGCACAGAAAGTCTGTTCACTGATGTAGGAACTGAAAATCTTAGAGCTCCGGTCCTTCGTTCCTTCCTCCACTGAGCAGAAGAAACACAGAATAGTGGGCAGTTCCTCCTACAGTTCTCAGAAAGTCTGAGGGCACCAAAGAAAGGAGGGAAATGCAATCAATGTTGAATTATTTTACATTTCTTATATTTGATCAAAGATAGAACTTAATAAGCGTCCATCAACCTGCAGGACAAACTCCTTCACTGTGTGGGAGGTTCAGAGTCCCTGGTTTGATTGCAGCTTTGACCTGAGCAGGTGTTCATCCACATCTCAGTAACAGGGGACACTTTATCACACCAGTGGACAAACATCAGCATTCATCACCCAGCAGCTCCTCTGATCAACAGAACAAGCTGAAGTATTCTGAGAAGGAGGGCATGGATCCCTCTACCTCTCACATGCTAAGCTAGCACTCTACCATTGGAGCTAAGTCCCCTTTTGAGCTTCCATTTGAGTTTTCTGTTCCCATCTCTATGGTAACGGTCAGTTTTGACCCACATCTTCAATCAGCTGTAAAATTCACTAAAAACAATTTTCTATCATCCAAGTTGTTTCCATCTCTTGGTTTCCTTGTTAGGCTTCCTTATCCATGGAAATATTGATTTGAATATTTTGTTGTGGGCCTCTGGACCTTTTTTTAGTCAGTAAACCCTCAATTTCAATTAAAAAAATGATAAAATGAACCTTTGGGTTTGGCATAAAAGTCTTTTTTTCAGCAACAGAACTTTAATATAAACACTAAATGAAAAGCAGAACAGGCCAGAACACAAACTCTGCTCTGCCGTCCTTCCTGGTTACTGGGCATGGACTGCTGGAAGGGGCATTTTCCTCAGAAAGGGACAAGACGTTCATCCACTCTCACCTCTGGCCCTGGGTTGAATGTTGGTGCAAGGAGCTGCACCCATCTTTCCCAGACATCCCCAATGGGGGCAAGCTTGTCAGTTCTTGCTCCGGTGTCTCTGTCGTCAAATCTGAGGACTCTTGATGTTCGTTGAAAGTTCTGAAGTGGCCTTGTGGCCCGGAAAATATTTCTGCCTGTCGATGCGTCCCAGAGACGATCAGTGGCCTCACTGCAGGATCTGAACACTCCAGGAAGAAGAAGAACACCAATAGAAGCATCCAGGTGTCCCTCATCAATGTCTTTCCACTTGTCACCATGGACTTTTTTTCCTTTGAGGTTTGTCACAGCAATGCTGACTCTTTGTAGTGACAGTGGCATGAACAGAACCATCAGCCATTAACAGCTCCAAACATGTCTTGATGTCACTGCCTCTCGTCACAGCAAACCTTGTGATTCCAGGGCTCATTTTGATGACATCAGCAGCAGCTGCCCTGCCATGTACATCAGGAGAAACTGAGCTCCAGCCAATGTTCCCTCTAGTTTTTCATGTGTCTGGTTATCCTCACAAGCTCCCTGAGCTCACTGAGGACCACTGTGAGCACTGAAACTGGGAGACGGTTCCACAGGAGGGGAGCCTGATAGCTGAAGGCTCTGGCTCCATTCTACTTTTAGAACTCTAGGAACCACCAGTAACCCTGCATCCTGGGAGCGAAGGGTTCTAGCTGGATAATAGGGGACTAGGAGCTCTGTCAGGTAGGAAGGAGCCTGACTGTTGAGGACTTTGATGGTAGAAGGAGAATTTAGAATTCTATTCTGAATGTGACAGGGAGCCATGCAGAGAAGCCAGTACAGGAGAGACATGGTCTCTTCTACTAGTTCTAGTCAGGCAGCAGCATTCTGGACCAGCTGGAGAGTTTTCAGGACCCACTTCTTCTTTTGGTCACAGGTTTGAAGATACCTGTGGAAGTGAAAGGAAAGGCTGCGAGAGACCTGCCACACCTCTCCAGTGACCTGGGACATGATGGCAGTGGTGGGATTTGAACCCACACCTCCTCAGAGACTGGAGCCTTAATCCAGCGCCTTAGACCGCTCGGCCACACTACCTCACTGAGCTGTTCTCTGAGTTGGTCTGCTAAAGGCATGTTGAAGAGGAAGTAACATAATGATATAAAACTTATTCTGAAGGGGGACCCCTTTCCTCCCACGGTCACAGGAAGTGACGACAGCGCTGCTAGAAGCAGGAAAGAAATGGTAAAAGGACTCAGTTTGTACAGAGCCTTTCTACCTCAGCAGCACTCAAGGAGCTGAACAATGTCCTCTCATTCACACACACTCACACACTGATGCTGAAGGCTGCCATGCAAGGAGCCAACCTACTCATCAGAAGTATTTAGGGGTTCAGTCTCTTACTCAAGGACACTTTGACATGGTCACTGGAGAAAGTGAGGATCAAACCAGCCACCCTTTGGTTGCCAGACGGCCACGCTACTCCTGAGTCATGTGACCTGGATAAGATGGTGAACTACAGCTGATCGCCATGCTAGCAAACCTCTTTTGTTTGGTTTGGTTGTTGTTTAGTGACTGTGGATGAATACACAGGAGAAGTTGAGCATAAATTTGTGTTCCCTGTTCACTTGAATATCTGCAGGAGTGTGAGGTGGAAATAATACTTGGAGGAGAATGAGAGTTCAGTCTCAGCGCTAAGACCTGTGCTGACACTAAAACATGTCAGCCCACAAAACAAAGATGGCAGTCCTCTGGGAAAGCAGGTACACCACACATACATGAAGAAACCCTACAGGAAACAAATATGTTGCCAGAGACTTTTACTCTGTTTTTGTTGTTTACCCAAGTACAGGATTGGAGGGAGACTGATGGTCGCTGTTTGGGTCATGTGACTGAAGTCATCCATTCATGTCAGTGATTTCACTTGGCAGGACTCTCATTACCAAATCGGCCGCTCTGCAGCACAATACACAATCATTAGCTCAGTGCTACGTGAGCCAAGAGCAGCAGGTGAGCAGACAAGCCGCGTTACCTGTCCGAAGCAAAACATCCGGCGCGGAAATGACGTCACCCGTCAGGAGCAGCGAGAGAGAGAGAGAGAGAGAGATGGGGCAGGGAGGGAATCGCCCCTCTTATGAGTGAGGGCGCCTCCGGTGGTTGGCTGTGCAATTGCCAATTAGGCATGACAGCTCACAGCTGTCTGTGCTGCCACACACCGATTCAGGCCTGGACTCCTGTCTCGCTGCCAAACTCCGCCTGACTCCGTAGAGCTGGTCAGCCTCCACTCAGTCCTCTTCATTTGGTTGGAGGTCACCATCGTTCATCCTACACACCTTTCCACCTGCCTCTTTGACGTCTACTTGAAGCTCAGATAAATCCAGGCTAATTCATACCTGCTACTCAATATGGGCCTTAATTACTCTGCTGGAATTATCACTCTGTCTTAAGGGTTTTCTTCATTGTATTAAATCCTCTTTAATTTCCAAGAAGTCTTCCAACTCATTCATTCATGCAAGCCACTGATCCACAAGACCTCATTGATGAGCTTCAACCTGAGACTGAGTGTTTCTCGTTGGACGAGACACCCATTCAATGAGACTCATTGTCAGTCCATTGAAATCTACTGGTGTTCCTGGTGAGTTGATTTAACAACATGAGCTGAAAGAATCTACGTTCAGGTAGGAACCACCACATCCAGGGGTCTGGACCTTTGAGCAGGCAGAGCCATCAAAGTAGCAGACTAAGCTAGCAGACATTAGCATTGAGAAGAAACTGATACCTGAGCCTACTTTTGGGTCTGGTCAGGTGATGACACAATAATATGACATCATTGTCAGACTGACGCCTGCTCAACACTGACCAAACACTATGGCATTGTGGGAAATTTCTGCTTGGCTCGCGTCCATCAATACATATGAAGAAATTTCTCCAGAATCAGTATTGACAGTGGATACAATTGATTCCAAACTGGTTTTTCATTCTGAGTCGGGTGCAGGTGTGGAACTTCAGACACAGTCTGTGTTTGTGTTGTTCATTCAGTGATTTTTCTTACAATTCCCAATCACAGCTGCAGAAAGTGAGAGGACAAGCAGGGATGTTCAAGATGAACGCCCAACGTGGGGCTTGAACCCACGACCCTGAGATTAAGAGTCTCATGCTCTACCGACTGAGCTAGTCAGGCTACATCAGAGTAGCTTCAATAGCCTGAAGTGATCAGAGTGAGAGACGCTACAAGCTCTCCATCAGACTCACAGTCACATGAGCCATCACATGATTGATGAATGACCACAAACACCTTCATCTTTGACAAAGAAGTCAAATAAAAGGTGAACCACAGATGAGACACCAGTGGTAAAAACACTAAAGTGCTGTCAAGGAGAAACAGGATACGAGCAAACACACACACAAGTTACAGAGAGAGAACTCTCCCAGAGGGAACCACTCAAAGGAGAACCTAGAGATCATCAGGCTGGATGACCTCATCAACATGAGACAGGTGGATAGGAAACAAGCTCAGAGATGTCAGGAACATGAGATCCAAGTGGTGAGAGAGCAAGAACTGGTGAGGTTCCAGAACCAGGAGTGAGGTGGAGCCTGCATCACCTACTGGGAGCTTTTAGTCTAAGGTTCAACTTGGACTTGAATGATTTCTGGAGAGACAACGTGCAGGGAGGGAATTTGGAGATGAAGAACAAGTTCCTCTCAGGCTTTCATGGAGTTTCCAGGAGTCAAACAGACCCTCCTCTGATTGGTTGTCAGATGTGTTCTCATTGCACCACAGCCTCCAGGTTGAGGGTTCTGGTCCGAGTCAGACACATTGACACTGATGCTGCTGAGCCTGAAGGGAGGATGAAGAAAAGAGTGTCTGAGAGAGCTTCACCAGACCAACTGTCCAGTTGAACAACAAACACTAGTCAGTAGGAATGTTGCTGCTGGGACCCTGATTCAAACCAGGGTTGCTGCAGCCACAACACAGAGGACTGACCACTAGAGGATCAGGGCCTCCTGGAGGCTGAGGTTGGAGCTGCTCTGTCTTTGTCTCACTGAGAGATCAGAGACAATTGGAGTCCACAAAGAAATCATTGAGAAATCAAGGAGAGATCAAAGAAAGAATTCTAAGATTAAAAACAGAACTCTGAGATCAAAGGTTGAAGTTCCCCAAGGTTCAGTTTTAGCTCAGACCCTCTTTAATATCTCTGTACTGCCACTTGTCGTCAGGAGACTCAGTATAAACCTCCACAGTCCTGCTGATGTCACTCAGCTGGACATCGCCGTGTCTCCTGGTGACTCAGGACCAGTTGATGTCCATTAACCTGTCATGGAGGCAGAGAACAAAACTGAGGTCTTAATTAAAGCTGGAGGCAGTGTTGTTTGGGCCTGAGCCTCCTTCTGTCCACTGCAGCCCAGTAGCAGGAGTCATCCTGAATCCAAGGATGTATTTTATGAGAGCGGTGGGACTTGTAGTTTAGGAGGTAGAAGCCTCAGTGTGACACCAAGTGAGAATCAGAGCTGAGCCTCTAAGAGCCCCTCCCCCGCTGCTCTCTGTCAGAGTGGAGAGGAGAGAGGATTTTTGGAGAGTTTGTTGTTTGAAAAAGGCTCATCAATCCCCAGATTGTGGTCAAAAGTTGAATGTAACATATTTTAGTAGGCATTTTTGTCAGGAATGTAGTGAAGTTATTTGTGAAGTGGAGAGAGTTACAGTGTAGACGAGAGAAGCGTCAGTTTGAGGCTATGTGTGTCTGAGGAGACAGCCTCCCATTGGTTTACATTGTAGGGTGAAAAGTGGGTCCTGGACTTTGTCATGACTCAAACAATTTGTAGTTGGTTTCTGTTGGTTTGGTTTGCTTGACTGGTTGTTGTTTGTTGACCTTGCAAATCCATATTTTGGGTTCTGGCTTGTTCTGCTTTTCATTTTGTGTTTGTATTAAAGTTCTGTTGCTGAAAAAATAAATCCAGGGTTTAGTGACTAAAAAAAGGTCCAGAGGCCCACAACTAAATCTTCAAACCAATATTTCCATGGATAAGGAAGCCTAACAAGGTCACCAAGAGATGGAAACAACTTGGAGGATAGAAAACTGTTTTAGTTTATTTGACAGCTGATTGAAGACGTGGGTCAAAACTGACCGTTACCATGGAGATGGGAACAGAAAGCTGACACAAGAGGAAGGTTCCAGCTCTGAAAAAGGAGTTTGATCAAAATCTTGAACTGCCAGTAGAAATATCCTTTTGTATGTTGACCTTTGTTGACAGAAGTCACTTTAGCTTGGCAGTGAAAAGAATGGCTGCGAGCTTGACAAAGAACTGCACAAACCAGGGTCAAGCTGGACTTTGGACCCTGGTATCTGCAACGACTCCATCAACTCCTAATCTAGCAGCTCTGCTGGGTCCAACTATTTTACAGAACATTTGACAGACCTGTGGAGCAGTGAGGACACACATGAGTGGACCTTTGCTATCTGGGTGTCCTCCAGTCACGTGACTGAAGTCATCCAGTCACATGACTGAAGTCATCCATTCATGTCAGTGATGTCACTTGGCAGGACTGTCATTGCCGTCTCATTCCAGAAAAGAATCCAGACTCCACCTGTGGCTCCATGATAACTGATGGACCTCTGGTTGGAGGCTGGACGATGATGTTTGGACTTGAAGGAAAACTCCTTGTCCAAATTCCATGGTGTTCAAGTTTAAAGTCCCACAATAAGAAGTAGCTGAATTTGACAGGTGGAGGTTTGGAACTACAAGATGGTGATGTTTCCTTGACTTGATGCTCTGACTGTCAGGGTGGATGACAGCTTCTGCTGCTGCATCTGAGTGGCTATGATTGGAGGTTTTACCTCCCAAGGTTGTCTGGTTCCAGGGGAAATTTTAAAATTCCAGTCCCCAACCTGGGCTGTTCTGAAACTCTTCTCCTGAATCACTCCTGAGCTGCAGCAAGAACAAATACCAGTGCCAACCAGATCAACTTCATGGCTGCTAACAGCCTCAGACACTTGATTTCCATGAATCTGGTCCCGGCTCGGGCGCAGTATCTTTCTGTGTGAGTCTCCATGTTCTCCCCGTGCCTGCATTGGTTCTCTCCGGGTACTCCAGCTTCCTACCACAGTCGAAAGACATCAAGAGGGGACGAGGCTGATTGATACTCTAAATTGACCGTAGGTGTGAATGTGAGTGTGAATGGTTGTTCGTCTCTGTATGTTGGCCCTGCGATGGACTGGTGACCTGTCTAGGGTGAACCCCACCTCTTGCCCGTAGATGCTGGGATAGGCTCCAGCCCCCCCGCGACCCTTACTAGTAAGGAGTAAACGGAAGACGACGACAACGATTACACAATGAAAGCTGCCTCAGCTGGTTTAAGAGAGAGAACAAGCTAAGAGATCTGAAACCAGTAAAATATGCTTTTCTGTGTGCAAACTAGTGAGGGGCATGGAAGGATATTTTACCACCAATACAGAACCCAGACTTTAGTCATGTGATGAGATGGTGACTCTGATTATGAAGTTCATGGACAAAATGTGACTTGAAAGAAAACACATTAAAAAATACTAACTAAACTAAATAAATAAATAAAGAAGCAGCACAAACAACGTTTTCTTCTGCACAAATTTACTGGTATTAGACTGCATTTTTGTTAATGAGTAGATGAAAGAGTGTCACATATATATTATATACATGTGAGACATGAACGTGGCTTTGGACAAAAGCTCAGTGAAACTGTAGGATTGTAGAATGATTTAAACGTTCCAAGTGGACTGTTTCAGGTTTCTAGAAGACGCTTCAGCTCTCATCCAAGAGGTGTCTTCAGTTTTCTTCACTGTTGGGAGAATTTATGGCTCTAAGGGGGCGGGACCTTCTCCAGAGGTGATTGACACATGCGAGCTCTGGGTGTCAGAGTTGTTTTGGTCAGGATGTGAAAGGGAAGTTGACTCAACTGGTATCTGTGTCAGTTAAAAGCCTCACAGTCATTCCATAATCTAGGAGCAGAAACCAAAGTCTCCTACGACGAGGATGGGATTGGAACCCACGCCTGCAGAGCTCAATGGATCAGCAGTCCATCACCTTAACCACTCGGCCACCTCGTCTCCTGACCACCATGATGTGCTGCTTTCTCTGAGCCTTTGAAACAGCTGAACTCTTTGGAGCCCATTTGTCAGAAATGGACCCAGCAGGAGCCACTGAACACAACTCTGACATCATCAGGCTTCTTCCCAGCAGCTTGGTGCTCCAGAAGGAAGAATCCAGACCATCGCTACATCATCAGAGTGAACACCAGCTGATGTTGACCAGTTTAACAAGCCTTTGACTGCTAAATGACATCCAAGCTCAGATTCTCTTGTCCTGGTAGAACAAGTCAATGTTGAAGAAGATGAGAGCACCAGTCTCTTTCATCAAGGAAACAAGCCTCCTATCACTGTCCTATGCAGATTTTCTTTAAAAAAAAGTGAGACAACCTCAAGATTTTCTGTTTCCTCTTGTTGGATTTTGCCACAGAGAATCAGAGACAATCAAAACTTGTTGGACTTTAACGTTGGAGGACTGAACAAGTCATGACATCATCAGTTTTACCTTCACAGGTGCTTCATTTACTTTACTTTCAATTTTACAGAGGTAGAAGCTGAAATCAAAGCTGTCTGTCCAAAGAAGTGAAAGCTTCCCAGGTTGTGATGTTCTTGTCTACAGACTCTGTCTTGTATGGAGCTTCAGTCTTTAATAAAAAGACTCCTCCATTAATAACATCACTGTGCCTCTGCAGTGAATCAGTCACTCCATCCATTTTCTGTACCACTGATTTGTTAAAGGTTATGGGGGGGTGACATTTGGTGAGAGCAGGGTTCACCCTGAACAGGTCACCAGTCCTCAGGTCCACTGAACAGGTCCCCCATGTGGGATGATGGCGTTGAAGGCAGAGGAGAAGTCCAGGAAGAGAAGGTGGACATAGGAGTTCCTGCTCTCCAGATGGGTGAGGGCTGTGTGGACCACTGGTGAAATGGCGTCATCAGTGGAGCGGTGTTGCCTGTAGGCATACTGGTGGGGGTCCACAGAGACGTCGATGGAGGTCTCTATGTGGGCCTTGACCAGCCTCTCAAAGTACTTCATGACTACTGGGGTGAGTGCAATGGGTCGGTAGTCATTTAGGCCTGTCACTCAGGAGCACTTGGGGACAGGGACAATAGTGGCAGTCTTTAGGCAGGTGGGGACAGATGGCAGCGCCAGTGAGGTGTTGAAGATGTCCACCAGCACCTCGGACAGCTGTTGTGCACAGTCCTTCAGTCCTCACCCTGGGATGTTGTCTGGCAAGGCAAGGCAAGGCAATTTTCTTTGTAGAGCCCGTTTTCACCAACAGTTTGTCTCAAAGGGCTTCACATGGCATCATAACAACATCCTCTGCCCTCAGACCCTCACATCGACTGAGGAAAAACTCCATAGAAAACCCTTTTAACAGGGAAAAATCTGAGAAACCTCAGGGTGAGCAACAGAGGAGGGATCCCTCACCCAGGACGGACAGACGTGCAGTAGATGTTGTTACAGACAAGAAAACAGTTTACAATACAAAATGTGGGAAACACGGAAATGTTAATAACAGCTGAAGAAGGAAGCTTCTGGTAGGGGAGGCAGGGAGAGCAAGCCAGCTTGATGGGGGACTGGATGGTAGACTGGATGGTAGACTGGTTCATGGAAGGGGAGGCAGGGAGAGCAAGCCAGCTTGATGGGGGACTGGATGGCAGACTGGTTCATGGAAGGGGAGCGATGGCCAGTGTGACAGTAGGGAATAAGAGGGGGGGGGGCGATGCAGGCGGCGGTTGGGGCTCTGGTGGATCTGTGGAAACACAGAGAGACTGCGAGACACCAAGGCCAAACTACAAAGTGCAACAAGTAGTGGTAGTGACAGTTCCAAAAATGTGCAGGGAGGAGAGGAGGAGAGAGGGGGAGAGGAGAGGAGAGGAGGGGAGGGGAGAGGAGAGGAGAGGAGGGCTCCATGTAACCTGATGTGTCCCCCAGCAGTCTAAGCCTGTAGCAGCATAGCTATCAATGGTTCAGAGCTACCTGAACCAGTCCTAACTGAAGGCTCTGTCATAGAGGAAAGTCTTAAGCCTGGACTTAAACGTAGTTAAAGTGTCTGCCTCTCTGACCCATGGAGAGATGCTGGTTCCACAGTAGAGGAGCCCGGTAACTAAAGGCTCTACCTCCCAGTCTGTTTTTATTGATACTGGGAATCACTAAAAGACCTGCATTCTGGGAGCGGAGTGCTCTGGTGGGACAGTAGGGACTAATGAGCTCTTTCAAATAGGATGGAGCTTTATCATTAAGAGCCTTATAAGTTAGCAGAAGGACTTTGAAGTGGATTCTAGATCCTACTGGAAGCCAGTGGAGAGAAGCTAAAGTGGAGAGATGTGTTCTCTCTTCTTAACTCCAGTCAAAACCCTCGCTGCAGCGTTCTGGACCAGCTGGAGACTCTTTAGAGAGTATTTAGGACATCCTGACAAGAGAGAGTTGCAGTAGTCTGGGCCTGCAGCTTTGCGAGGGTTGATTCCCTGAAAGGTCTTCTTCATGTCTGCTGTGGTCACACTGAGGGGCGTGTCGTCAGGTGGTGGTGTGAGTCTGGTGCTGGGGGGGGGGGGGGTGTCAGGGTCCTCGAAGCGGAGAAGAAACTCATTGAAGGAGTGAGGCGCTGGACCTGCTCTACTTGTGAAGTGTCATGAGATAACATTTGTTGTGATTTGGCGCTTTACAAATAAAACTTACGACTTAAATGGAAACTGTCTGGGGGGGGGGTGTAGCCTCCATCAGGGGTGTGTTTGATGTCTGAATTCTGTCTTTGATGTCTGAATTCTGTTCATTGATCTCCTGCTTCAGTCTTTGATCTCTGACTGATCCTAAACTCATCAAAGGATCACATCACCTTCACAATCTGTAAAGAACCTGGGTGTCATTTTGGACTCTTAGCTGAATTTCATTCCACATGTCAAGAACATAACTAAGAGAGGTTTTTATCATCTTAAGAACAGAGCCAGAATCGCCCGTTCCTCTCAGGCCAACACGGAGGTGCTGATGCATGCTTTTATTTCCAGTCGTTCAGATTCTTGGAGTGCCCTGCTGCTCTCTGGTCTCCCCAAAACAACCATCTATAATCTACAATGACTCCAGAACTCTGCAGCACGTGTGCTGACGAGGACCAGAGGGCGGGAGCACATTACACCAGTTTTAAAGTCGCTGCATCGGCTCCCCGTGTGCTTCAGGATCAATTTTAAGGTTCTTTTAGTAGTTTTTAAGTGTCTTAATGGTCTTGGCCCACCTTATTTATCTGAACTGCTTTTATCATATCAACCTTCGCGGACCCTGAGGTCCTCTGGCACCGGCCTTTTAGTCGTTCCAAGAGTCAGAACTAAAATCCACGGGGAGCAGCCGTTGGGGGCCAAAGTTCTGGAACAGCCTGCCAGAGAACATGAGGACCGCAGAGACTGTTGATGTTTTTCAAAGGAGGCTCAGGACTCCCCTTTTTAGCTTAGCTTTTAACTGACTTAGTCTCTCTTATCCTTTCATTTTATCACGATATCTTATTGTTACTTTAGTCTTTTAATTATGTTATTCTACTTTTTTATGAGCTCTTAAACTTTTAGATTTTATTTATATTTTATGTCATTCTGATATTTTAATATGATTGTAATTTCTGTTCTTTCCTACTCTACCTTCTTTTAGTCTTTTAGTTTTTAGCTCCAGTGTTTCCTGGTGGGGCCCTCCACACTGGGAGGTGTGTCTGGTCCGCCCACAGGGGCGTCGTCCTTGGGATCGTCCAGGCCCGGAGAGCTGGGGGGCTCTGCATTATATGTGGAGTGTACCCGGTCTGTCTGGGTCGGGGGGTCTCGGTGGCGGCGCTCCCTGTGGTTGTGGGCTGTGGCACCTCCTGGTGAGGATGGCTCCCATAGGTGGTCTTTCCTCACTAGGATTTTCAGTGCCCTGCCATGTTCCTACTGACAGTCAGTGTGTGGTTGTGTGTATGCGTGTGTGTGTGTGGGGAGGGGGGGGTGGTGGTGTGTGCATGTATGTGGTCATGTGGGTTGGGAAGGCCGGGTTCTTAACATGTATTCTCTGGATGAAAAGTGCTGTACAAATATAAATAATTCCTTTACAGTCTGTAGGGTGGAGAGATCCTCCTGAGTCTGGCTTGGAATGTTTGTCTGTGGATGTGTTGGCCCTGTGATGGACTGGTGACCTGTCCAGGGTGAACACGGCCTGTCGCCCAAAAGCTGCTGGGATAGGCTCCACCCCCTCATGACCCTGAACAGGATAAGCAGAAGACAATGGACAGAAGTCCTGACACATTGAACAGTTCTCCAGGACCATTTTTGATGAAGGTCTGGATCACACCAGCCTTTTTTGTTTGTCTTCTTCCAGTGTCCTCAACATTGTGTGAGCCAATAATTCCACATCTGTACCAGACACACCTCTGGTTGGTGGGTTGATGGATCTTTCTGTTCTAACAGTGTCTTTTATCTTGCTTTTATCTTTTATCTTTTCTATCTTTTCTTTGTATCTGCATTCTGTGGTGCACGGTGGCTCTGGAAGAGCGCTCTAACTATTGTCACTGTACCCCCCCCCCCCACAACGAAAATAAAAGATTCTGATTCCGATTCTGACACACACACACACACACACACACACACACACACACACACGTGTATCAACATGATGTTCCGAATGTTTCACTGTCTGTGGTTGTCCAGCTCTCCTTGCCTCTTCACTGTCATTGTCAGAACTCGGAGCAGTCTTCCTCTCCAGGTGATGTCTCTGAGTGATGATGATTGCTGTCTGTTCAACCAGAAATCTACTGGTGTTCCTGGTGAGTTGATTTAACAACATGAGCTGACAGAATCTACGTTCAGGTAGGAACCACCACATCCAGGGTTCCGGACCTTTGAGCAGGCAGAGCCATCAAAGTAGCAGACTAAGCTAGCAGACATTAGCATTGAGAAGAAACTGATACCTGAGCCTACTTTTGGGTCTGGTCAGGTGATGACACAATAATATGACATCATTGTCAGACTGACGCCTGCTCAACACTGACCAAACGCCGCCCTATTGCATTGTGGGAAATTTCTGCTTGGCTCGCGTCCATCAAAACACACAAAGAAATTTCTCCAGAATCAGGATTGACAGTGGGTACAATTGAGTCCACACTGGTTTTTCATTCTGAGTCGGGTGCAGGTGTGGAACTTCAGACACAGTCTGTGTTTGTGTTGTTCATTCAGTGATTTTTCTTACAATTCCCAATCACAGCTGCAGAAAGTGAGAGGACAAGCAGGGATGTTCAAGATGAACGCCCAACGTGGGGCTTGAACCCACGACCCTGAGATTAAGAGTCTCATGCTCTACCGACTGAGCTAGTTAGGCTACATCTGAGTATCTTCAATAGCCTGAAGTGATCAGAGTGAGAGACGCTACAAGCTCTTCATCAGACTCACAGTCACATGAGCCATCACATGATTGATGAATGACCACAAACACCTTCATCTTTGACAAAGAAGTCAAATAAAAGGTGAACCACAGATGAGACACCAGTGGTAAAAACACTAAAGTGCTGTCAAGGAGAAACAGGATACGAGCAAACACACACACAAGTTACAGAGGGAGAACTCTCCCAGAGGGAAACACTCAAAGGAGAACCTAGAGATCATCAGGCTGGATGACCTCATCAACATGAGACAGGTGGATCAGTAGACTTTGATCCAACATTTGAAGTTCAGTTTTGGTGGCTGCTCCATGTTGGAGGAAACCAGGCGATGTTGGGACATCACAGGGAAGCTCCTTTGCCTCTTCTGCTACCAGTTCAACCACTCACTCCCATCAGTGGAGAGCAGCTTCAACTGGGTTTGGAATGTACCATTGTGGATGCATAGGAATGTGGAGAAAATGTCCTTTGTCAGAAGTGGGATTTGAACCACGCCTCCAGGAGCGACTGCGACCTAAACGCAGCGCCTTAGACCGCTCAGCCATCCTGACAGATATTTAGATGCAGACTGAATTAATTCACTGACAAAGTAGAATTTTTTCCACAGGAGCTACTGGCTCCTTAGTTGGTTTATTTATTGTTAACATTAAACACACAGTCTGAGTTCATGGCAGTAAGAAATGAATTTCATTTTTCTAAAGGACAAGAAATGAACCAGAACATTAGAACCACATTGCATCTCTTGATCAGTTTGTTACATGGGACACCTTCCAGACAGGAAGGTCCTTCTGAGACTTGAACTGGGATCACTGATCCAGAGTCCAGAGGGCTCACCCTTCCACCCTGGAACCAAACACAATGAGGAGGTTCCTCTAAATACAACTTGACATCACCTGCAATACGAACTGTTGCTATTTGGAGGTTCATCTTGCTCTTGTTCCAGACTACATGGACAAAAGGAACAAGAACCACAAGGAAATCATGGAACTCCAGATTTATTCAGGACTTTCTAACTCCATCGTATGACCTGGGAGCAAAGACTGGCCAGGCCTTCCTTAATTTATCAGTTAATTACTGCTTCAACAAACATGCCACTTAATTAAGTTACCAGAATTTCTCTCATTGAAAAACCCACCAGCCTGATTTCTTGACACGACATGAAAAATTCTCCAAGAACCCACAGTTGGGTGGAAAGATACCAGATTAACCAGGAGGAGTCCTGTTCCTGAACCATGGATGGAACAAAGTCCACTGGAAAACTCAGCAGTTCCTGAGTGCCAGATCCATCCGGGAGCTTGGGTCTCCCCTTGACTGTGGTGATCCATGAGATCAAGGAGGACAGAGGAAAGAAGGATCCTGTTGGAGATCTCCTCCCTTCTTCCTCCACTTCACTACTACTTGGATGTCAGGAATATGAGGTACTTTACTCAAATGAGGTATTAGGAGTTTCCTGTTTGACAAGAAGGAAGTCAGAGGTTCATACCTCACTTGTTGGTGGTGCCCTCAACCTGCTGAGAGCATCACTTAGTTCTCTACAGAGAAACATGGCAGCTCTGCTGAAGGCTGCAGGAAACCTGCTGGAACGGAGACTTGGACTCAGGTCACTGGATTCAAAGTCCAGGGTGCCAACAGGTCCACCAGGGCATCTGTGCTTTACTTACCGTGTAAAAAGGACCACAGTGGTCATCTGGTTTTAATTTAACAAACAAATACGGTTGAAAACTTTGAGACAGAGACACAGGGCTCTTATTTGAAGGGCCATGGAATGGGAAATATTCCAGACCTCTGAGATCAGAGCGCTCACTTTGATCTCAGGGTCCTGACTTTGGGGGTCCTTCCTTTGGTCTTCAAATACTCGTGTTTTTATTGGCAGAACTTTCAACTTGCATGCAAAAAGAGAATCACAGTCAATGTAAACCCAGCAGACAGTGTTTATTTCTAATAAATCAGACAATCGCACAAATGAGAATGAAAGGAAAAAACAATAAAATGTTTTAAAATCCTTCTCCACTCTAAAGCTTTTTAAAGTTCATTTGAAGGTTCAAAGGTGGAGGTGAGGAGGTCACCCTGATCCTCCCTGTCGTCACTGCCAGGATTCTTTCTTCTGGTGCTGTGGTTCTTCTGATGAAGGGGGCGTGATGTTTGCTGTCTCAGGCTCCACCAAATGTCCTCTTTAGGACGCCACAATGTGGCCTCTTCACTGCTCCATCTTCCCTGCATCGGAGACACCAGGGTTCCTCCTGGTGCCGACCCCCTCATCCTTCTACCCAATGGTGCGGCCATGGATCCTCAGAGGAGGCTGGGATCCTTTTCTCATCAGAGCCACAGTTTTTCCTGGAGGGAACAACAGGAGCTTTGTTGTAATGTTTTGCTCGGTGTTTCCTGCTCAGAGCGTCAGGATCTGTGACGCCATCTTGTGGTAGGGGGTCATCATCTTGTTGTGTGGTAGTGGATTCATTGATCTGCTGTTTCAACATATTCAAGTTCATTATCCTACAAGTCAAAGTACATTTGGTGTGGAGTTTTAGTTTCTGGCCTCAATCATAACGTGTGCCTTTCTTCTTCATGAACATTTCTCAGCTTTGTAAGTTTATTCTAGTTTTTCTTCCTCTCTTTTCTATTCCATTGTTGAAGATTCTACTGCAGGTTGGAGTTCCCTGTTGACTGAAGCAGAAACAGGAACAAAAAGCTGGAGGCTGTCAGAGCTCCAAGTTGGGGGCTGATATTAAAGTAGGAGATGAACACATCCAGGTTAGCATCCCTCTCAGAAGCTGCTACTTTAGCTCTTCAGAATACAGCAGCCTAGCATAGCTTCATCTGGCCAGTTAGTGGCCCACTTTGATGTCTGGGATATCAGGTTCAAGGTTCTTCACAGCTCTGAATGAAGGCTTTCTAAAGTGTTAACCAGTACTCCAGTTGTAAAAAACAATCAGGGGGGATGGTAGATTTTGATGTTTAGGAACAGATCATTTGTGCTGATGACAGCGCATCAGGTGAGAGACCAACAGTGTACCCTTACTCCTCTAAAACAACATGCATGCTATGGATATTACCTGTCTGCTACTCCTGTCATTGATCTTGACCAAGCCCCCAGGCTGACACTGCTACCACTGCTCCTACATAGTTAGAGTCAAATGCAGAGGACATTTTCCCACCGGGTGCAAGTGCAACTTCATACTCATGATACCTATAAATCTGGGAATTCTTCTATATTTTGAAACAAAACATTCTCAAGTCAAGTCCATTTTAATTAAAGTGCAAGAGCAAAAGAATGAAACAAATGTACTGTGGCAGGATAGCGCTACACTCCCCACCATGAGGGGCAGTGTGGCAGACGATAGTGAGTGGTCACCTAGAAATAGACCTGGTCCGACCCTTCTCCGTCCTTTCCACTTCCTCTCCCTCCTTTACGGAGCCGACAGCCGTGCGTGGTGGCGTCTCGCTGGTCAGCAGATCGGTTACAAACAAAGGTACCTCAAAACCTCAAAATAATGTTACAGTGATGTCAGAAGAATTGCTAATGATCTCAAAATGATGCGAACAGAAATGTAGTGAAAGTTTCGAATAACCTCAAAGTGATGCTGACAGTCATGTAGTAAGAGTTGCTACTTACCACAAAATAATAGTACAGTGATGTCGGAAGAATTGCTAATGAACTCATAATGATGCTAAGAGTAATGTAGTGATAGTTGCTAATGATATCAAAGTGATGCTAACAGTAATGTAGTGAAAGTTTCGAATAACCTCAAAGTGATGCTGACAGTCATGTAGTAAGAGTTGCTACAAACCTCAAAATAATGTGACAGTGATGTCAGAAGAATTGCTAATGATGTCAAACTGATGCGACAGTGATGGAGTAAGAATTGCTAATGAACTCAAAATGATGCTAACAGTAATGTAGTGATAGTTGCTAATCAACTCAGTGATGCTTACAGTAATGTAGTCAGAGTTTTGAACAACCTCAAAGTGATGCTGACAGTCATGTAGCAAGAGTTGCTACAAACCTCAAAATAATGTGACAGTGATGTCAGAAGAATTGCTAATGATGTCAAAATGATGCGACAGTGATTTAGTAAGAATTGCTAATGAACTCAAAATGATGCTAACAGTAATGGAGTGAACGTTTCGAATAACCTCAAAGTGATGCTGACAGTCATGTAGTAAGTGTTGCTACGAACCTTAAAATAATGCAACAACAATGTAGTAAGAGTTGCTACAAACCTCAAAATAATGCGACAGTAATGTAGTAAAAGTTGCTACGAACCTCAAAATATTGCGACAGTGATGTCGGAAGAATTGCTCATGAACTCAAAATGATGCTTACAGTAATGTAGTGGTAGTTGCTAATCAAGTCAGTGATGCTAACAGTAATGTAGTAAGTGTTTCGAACAACCTCAAAGTGATGCTGACAGTCATGAAGTAAGACTTGCTAGGAACCTCAAAATAATGCGACAGTGATGTCGGAAGAATTGCTAATGAACTCAAGATGATGCTAACAGTAATGTAATGTAGAGTTTCGAACACCCTCAAAGTGATGCTGACAGTCATTTCGTAAGAGTTGCTAATGAACTCAATTCAATGCTACAGTGATATCGTGAGAATTGATCATAAACTCAAAATGATGCTAACAGTAATGTAGTGATAGTTGCTAAAAAACTCAAAGTGATGCTGACAGTAATGTAGTAAGAGTTGCTACGAACCTCAAAATAATGTGACAGTGATGTCAGAAGAATTGCTAATGATCTCAAAATGATGCGACAGTGATTTAGTAAGAATTGCTAATGAACTCAAAATGATGCTAACAGTAATGGAGTGAACGTTTCGAATAACCTCAAAGTGATGCTGACAGTCATGTAGTAAGTGTTGCTAATGAACTCAATTCAATGCTTCAGTGATGTCGTGAGAATTGCTCATAAACTCAAAATGATGCTAACAGTAATGTAGTGATAGTTGCTAAAAAACTCAAAGTGATGCTGACAGTAATGTAGTAAGAGTTGCTACGAACCTCAAAATAATGTGACAGTGATGTCAGAAGAATTGCTAATGATCTCAAAATGATGCGACAGTGATGTCGGAAGAATTGCTAATGATCTCAAAATGATGCAACAGTGATGTAATAAGAATTGCTAACGAACTCAAAAAGATGCTAACAGTAATGGAGTGAAAGTTTCGAATAACCTCAAAGTGATGCTGACAGACATGTAGTAAGTGTTGCTCCGAACCTTAAAATAATGCAACTGTTATGTCGTAAGCGTTGCTACAAACCTCAAAAAAATGCGAAAGTAATGTAGTAAAACTTGCTACGAACCTCAAAATATTGCGACAGTGATGTCGGAAGAATTGCTAATGAACTCAAGATGATGCTAACAGTAATGTAGTGGTAGTTGCTAATCAAGTCAGTGATGCTTACAGTAATGTAGTAAGTGTTTCGAACACCCTCAAAGTGATGCTGACAGTCATTTAGTAAGAGTTGCTAATGAACTCAATTCAATGCTTCATTGATGTCGTGAGAATTGCTCATGAACTCAAAATGATGCTAACAGTAATGTCGTGATAGTTGCTAAAAAACTCAAAGTGATGCTGACAGTAATGTAGTAAGAGTTGCTACGAACCTCAAAATAATGTGACAGTGATGTCAGAAGAATTGCGAATGAACTCAAAATGATGCTTACAGTAATGTAGTAAGTGTTTCGAACAACCTGAAAAGTGATGCTGACAGTAATGTAGTCAGAGTTGCTACGAACCTCAAAATAATATGACAGTGATGTCGGAAGAATTACTAATGAACTCAAAATGATGCTAACAGTAATGGAGTGAAACTTTCGAATAACCTCAAAGTGATGCTGACAGTCATTTAGTAAGAGTTGCTAATGAACTCAATTCAATGCTACAGTGATGTCGTGAGAATTGCTCATGAACTCAAAATGATGTTAACAGTAATGTAGTGATAGTTGCTAAAAAACTCAAAGTGATGCTGACAGTAATGTAGTAAGAGTTGCTACGAACCTTAAAATTATGCAACAATAATGTAGTAAGAGTTGCTACGAACCTCAAAATATTGCGACAGTGATGTCGGAAGAATTGCTAATGATCTCAAAATGATTCGACAGTGATTTAGTCAGAATTGCTAATGAACTCAAAAAGATGCTAACAGTAATGGAGTGAACGTTTCGAATAACCTCAAAGTGATGCTGACAGTCATTTACGAAGAGTTGCTACAAACCTCAAAATAATGCGACAATAATGTCGTAAAAGTTGCTACGAACCTCAAAGTATTGCGACAGTGATGTCGGAGGAATTGCGAATGAACTCAAAATGATGCTAACAGTAATGTAGTGATAGTTGCTAATAAACTCAGTGATGCTTACAGTAATGTAGTAAGTGTTTCGAACAACCTCAAAGTGATGCTGAAAGTCATGTAGTAAGAGTTACTACGAACCTCAAAATAATGCGACAGCAATGTCCTAAAAGATGCTAATAACCTCAAAATAATGCGACAGTGATGTCAGAAGAATTGCTAAAGATCTCAAAATGATGTGACAGTGATTTAGTTAGAATTGCTAATGAACTCAAAATGATGCTAACAGTAATGGAGTGAAACTTTCGAATAACCTCAAAGTGATGCTGACAGTCATGTAGTAAGAGTTTCTGCGAAACTCAAAATATTGCGACAGTGATGTCGGAAGAATTGCTAATGAACTCAAAATTATGCTAACAGTAATGTAGTGATAGTTGCTAATCAAGTCAGTGATGCTTACAGTAATGTAGTAAGTGTTTTGGAACAACCTCAAAGTGATGCTGACAGTCATGTAGTAAGAGTTGCTACGAACCTCAAAATAATGCGACAGTGATGTCAGAAGAATTGCTAAAGATCTCAAAATGATGCGACAGTGATGTCAGAAGAATTGGTAATGATCTCAAACTGATGGGACAGTGATGTCGTAAGAATTGCTAATGAACTCAAAATGATGCTAACAGTAATGTAGTGATAGTTGCTAATCAACTCAGTGATGCTAACAGTAATGTAGTAAGTGTTTCGAACAACCTCAAAGTGATGCTGACAGTCATGTACGAAGAGTTGCTACGAACCTCAAAATAATGCGACAATAATGGAGTAAAAGTTGCTACGAACCTCAAAATATTGCGACAGTGATGTCGGAGGAATTGCGAATGAACTCAAAATGAAGCTAACAGTAATGCAGTGATAGTTGCTAATAAACTCAAAGTGATGCTGACAGTAATATAGTAAGAGTTGCTACGAACCTTAAAATAATGCTACAATAATGTAGTAAGAGTTGCTACGAACCTCAAAATAATATGACAGTGATGTCGGAAGAATTACTCATGATTTCAAAATGATGCGACAGTGATGTAGTAAGAATTGCTAATGAACTCAAAATGATGCTAACAGTAATGGAGCGAAACGTTCGAATAACCTCAAAGTGATGCTTACAGTCATGTAGTAAGTGTTGCTACGAACCTCAAAATAATGCGACAGTAATGGAGTAAAAGTTGCTACGAACCTCAAAATATTGTGACAGTGATGTCGGAAGAATTGGTAATGAACTCAAAATGATGCGAACAGCAATGTAGTGATAGTTGCTAATCAACTCAGTGATGCTTACAGTAATGTAGTAAGTGTTTCGAATAACCTCAAAGTGATGCTGACAGTCATGAAGTAAGCGTTGCTACGAACCTCAATATAATGCGACAGTGATGTAGTAAAATTTGCTACGAACCTCAAAATATTGCGACAGTGATGTCGGAAGAATTGCTAATGAACTCAAAATGATGCTAACAGTAATGTAGTGATAGTTGCTAATCAACCCAGTGATGCTTACAGTAATGTAGTAAGTGTTGCTACCAACCTCAAAATATTGCGACAGTGATGTCGGAAGAATTGCTAAAGATCTCAAAATGATGCGACAGTGGTTTAGTAAGAATTGCTCATGAACTCAAAATGATGCTAAAAGTAATGGAGTGAAAGTTTCGAATAATCTCAAAGTGATGCTGACATTCTTGTACTAAGAGTTGCTACGGACCTCAAAATAATGCGACAGTGATGTCGGAAGAATTGCTAATGATCTCAAAATGATGCGACAGTGATGTAATAAGAATTGCTAATGAACTCAAAATGATGCTAACAGTAATGGAGTGAAACTTTCGAATAACCTGGAAGTGATGCTGACAGTCATGTAGTAAGTGTTGCTACAAACCTCAAAATAATGCGAAAGTAATGTAGTAAAAGTTGCTACGAACCTCAAAATAATGTTACAGTGATGTCAGAAGAATTGCTAATGATCTCAAAATGATGCGACAGTGATTTAGTAAGAATTGCTAATGAACTCAAAATGATGCTAACAGTAATGGAGTGAAACTTTCGAATAACCTGGAAGTGATGCTGACAGTCATGTAGTAAGTGTTGCTACAAACCTCAAAATAATGCGAAAGTAATGTAGTAAAAGTTGCTACGAACCTCAAAATAATGTTACAGTGATGTCAGAAGAATTGCTCATGAACTCAAAATGATGCTAACAGTAATGGAGTGAACGTTTCGAATAACCTCAAAGTGATGCTGACAGTCATGTACTAAGAGTTGCTACGAACCTCAAAATAATGCGACAGTAATGTAGTAAAAGTTGCTACGAACCTCAAAATATTGCGACAGTGATGTCGGAAGAATTGCTAAAGATCTCAAAATGATGCGACAGTGATGTCAGAAGAATTGCTAATGATCTCAAATGATGCTAACAGTAATGGAGTGAACGTTTCGAATAACCTCAAAGTGATGCTGAAAGTCATGTACTAAGAGTTGCTACGAACCTCAAAATAATGTGACAGTAATGTAGTAAAAGTTGCGACGAACCTCAAAATATTGCAACAGTTATGTCGGAAGAATTGCTAATGAACTTAAAATGATGCTAAACGTAATGTAGTGATAGTTGCTAATCAACTCAGTGATGCTTGAAGTAATGTAGTAAGTGTTTCGAATAACCTCAAAGTGATGCTGACAGTCATGTAGTAAGAGTTGCTACAAACCTCAATATAATGCAAGAGTAATGTCGTAAGAGTTGCTACGAACCTCAAAATAATGTGACAGTGATGTCAGAAGAATTGCTCATGATCTCAAAATGATGCGACAGTGATTTCGTAAGAATTGCTGATGAACTCAAAATGATGCTAACAGTAATGGAGGAAAACTTTCGAATAACTTCAAAGTGATGCTGACAGTCATTTAGTTAGAGTTGCTACGAACCTCAAAATAATGCGACAGTGATGTCAAAAAATTGCTAAAGATGTAAAAATGATGCGACAGTGATGTCAGAAGAATTGGTAATGATCTCAAAATGATGCGACACTGATGTAGGAAGAATTGCTAATGAACTCAAAATGATGCTAACAGTAATGTAGTGATAGTTGCTAATAAACTCAAAGTGATGCTGACAGTAATGTAGTAAGTGTTTTGGCACAACCTCAAAGTGATGCTGACAGTAATGTAGTAGGAGTTGCTACGAACCTCAAAAAAATGCGACAGTGATGTCAGAAGAATTGCTAATGTTCTCAAAATGATGCTACAGTGATTTAGTAAGAATTGCTAAGAACTCAAAATGATGCTAACATTAATGGAGTGAAAGTTTCGAATAACCTCAAAGTGATGCTGACAGTCATGTAGTAAGTGTTGCAACGAACCTTAAAATAATGCGACAGTAATGTCGTAAAAGTTGCTACGAACCTCAAAATATTGCGACAGTGATGTCGGAAGAATTTCTAATGAACTCGAGATGATGCTAACAGTAATGTAGTGATAGTTGCTAATCAACG
The DNA here is from genome assembly GCF_037954235.1 of Aulostomus chinensis. Classification (NCBI taxonomy): domain Eukaryota; kingdom Metazoa; phylum Chordata; class Actinopteri; order Syngnathiformes; family Aulostomidae; genus Aulostomus; species Aulostomus chinensis. The sequence continues at coordinate 18,397,519 of NC_141320.1, read as the reverse complement.
CAGTGATGCTTACAGTAATGTAGAAAGTGTTTCGAACAACCTCAAAGTGATGCTGACAGTCATGTGATTTGAGTTGCGAGTAAATAAAAAATGATGCTGACAGTGATGTCGTAAGAATTGCAATTGAACTCAAAACGATGCTAACAATAATGTAGTGATAGTTGCTAATCAACTCAGTGATGCTTACAGTAATGTAGCAAGAGTTTCGAACAACCTCAAAGTGATGCTGACAGTCATGCATTAAGAGTTGCTACGAACCTCAAAATAATGCGACAGTAATGTCGTAAATGTTGCTACGAACCTCAAAATATTGCGACAGTGATGTCGGAAGAATTGCTAATGAACTCAAGATGATGCTAACAGTAATGCAGTGATAGTTGCTAATCAACTCAGTGATGCTTACAGTAATGTAGTAAGTGTTTCGAATAACCTCAAATTGATGCTGACAGTCATGTAGTAAGAGTTGCTACGAACCTCAAAATAATGCGACAGTGATGTAAGAAGAATTGGTAATGATCTCAAACTGTAGGGAAAGTGATGTCGTAAGAATTGCTCATGAACTCAAGATGATGCTAACAGTAATGTAGTGATAGTTGCTAATAAACTCATTGATGCTTACAGTAATGTAGTCAGAGTTTTCGAACAACCTAAAGTGATGCTGACAGTCATGTAGTAAGAGTTGCTACGAACATTAAAATATTGCGACAGTGATGTCAGAAGAATTGCTCAAGATCTTAAAATGATGCGACAATGATTTCGTAAGAATTGCGAATGAACTCAAAATGATGCTAACAGTAATGGAGTGAACGTTTCGAATAACCTCAAAGTGATGCTGACAGTCATGTACTAAGAGTTGGTACGAACCTCAAAATAATGCGACAGTAATGTAGTAAAAGTTGCTACAAATCTCAAAATATTGCGACAGTGATGTCGGAAGAATTGCTAATGAACTCAAAATGATGCTAACAGTAATGGAGTGAACATTTCGAATAACCTCAAAGTGATGTTGAAAGTCATGTAGTAAGAGTTGCTACAAACCTAAAAATGATGCTAACAGCAATGTAGTGATAGTTGCTAATGAACTAAAAGTGATGCTGACAGTAATGTAGTAAGTGTTTCGAAAAACCTCAAAGTGATTCTGACAGTCATGCAGTAAGAGTTGCTACGAACCTCAAAAAAATGCGACAGTGATGTCAGAAGAATTGCTAAAGATCTCAAAATGATGCGACAGTGATTTAGTAAGAATTGCTAATGAACTCAAAATGATGCTAACAGTAATGGAGTGAAACTTTCGAATAACCTCAAAGTGATGCTTACAGTCATGTACTAAGAGTTGCTAAGAACCTCAAAATAATGCGACAGTGATGTCGGAAGAATAGCTAATGAACTCAAAATGATGCTAACAGTAATGTAGTGATAGTTGCGAATTAACTCAGTGATGCTTCCAGGAATGTAGTAAGTGTTTCGAACAACCTCGAAGTGATTATGACAGTCACTTAGTAAGGGTTGCTACGAACCTAAAAATAATGGTGCAGTAAAGTAGTAAGAGTTGCTTCGAACCTCTAAGTAATGCGACAGTGATGTCAAAAGAATTGTTAATGATCTCAAAATGATGCGACAATGATGTAGTAAGAATTGCTAATGAACTCAAAATGATGCTAACAGTGATGTGGTGAGAGTTGATAGTAATTTCAAAATCACGCTAAAGTGATGTCGTGAGAGTTGCTATGATCCTCAAAATGATGCTAGAGTGATGTCACGAGATTTGCTACAAACCTAAGAAATGATGCTACAGTAATGTCGTGAGAGTTGCGACTATCCTCAAAATGATGCGACAATGATGTATTGAGAGTTGCTACAAAGCTCAAACTGATGCTTCCAGTAATGTAGTGAGAGTTGCTACAAACCTCACAATGATGCTACTGTGATGTCATGGGATTTGCTACTAACCTAAGAAATGATGCTACAGTGATGTAGTGAGAGTTGATAGTAATTTCAAAATAAAGCTATAGCGGTGTAATGAGAGTTGATACTTCCCTAAGAAATGATGCTACAGTGATGTAGTGAGAGTTGCTACGAACCGCAAAATGATGCTACAGTGATGTAATGAGGGTTGCTATTTACCTAAGAAATGATGCTACAGTGATGTAATGAGGGTTGCTACTAACCTAAGAAATGATGCGACAGTGATGTATTGAGAGTTGCGACTAATCTAAAATGATGGTACAGTGATGTAGTGAGAGTTGCTACGATGCTCAAAATGATGGTACAGTGATGTAGTGAGAGTTGCTACGATGCTCAAAATGATGCTTACAGTAATGTTGTGAGAGTTGCTTAAAACCTCAAAATAATTCTACAGTAATGTCGTGAGAGTTGCCTCTATCCTCAAAATGATGCGACAGTGATGTAGTGAGAGTTGCTACTTACCGAAGAAATGATGCTACAGTGATGTAATGAGTTGCTACGAACCTCAAAATGATGCTACAGTGATGTAATGAGAGTTGCTACGAATCTCAAAATGATGCTCCAGTCATGTTGTGAGAGTTGCGACTATCCTCAAAATGATGCGACAGTGATGTAATGAGAGTTGCTACAAATGTCCAAATGATGCTAGAGTGATGTAATGAGAGTTGCTACAAACCTAAGAAATGATGCTACAGTGATGTAATTAGATTTGCTACAAACCTAAGAAATGATGCTACAGTAATGTCGTGAGAGTTGCGACTATCCTCAAAATGATGCGACAATGATGTATTGAGAGTTGCTACGATCCTCAAAATGATGCTACAGTGATGTGGTGAGAGTTGCTACGATCCTCAAAATGATGCTACAGTGATGTTATGACAGTTGCTACTAACCTAAGAAATTATACTGACAGTGTTGTGGTGAGAGTTGATAGTAATTTCAAAATCATGCTAAAGTGATGTCATGAGAGTTGCTACGATCCTCAAAATGATGCAACAGTGATGGAATGAGAGTTGCTACAAACCTCAAAATGATGCTACAGTGATGTCATGGGAGTTGCTACTAACCTAAGAAATGATGCTACAGTGATGAAATGAGAGTTGATAGTAATTTCAAAATAAAGCTAAAGCGGTGTAATGAGAGTTGATACTTCCCTAAGAAATGATGCTACAGTAATGTAGTGAGAGTTGCTACGAACCGCAAAATGATACTACAGTGATGTAATGAGGGTTGCTATTTACCTAAGAAATGATGCTACAGTGATGTGGTGAGAGTTGCTACGAACCTAAGAAATGATGCGACAGTGATGTAGTGAGAGTTGATAGTAAATTCAAAATAAAGCTATAGCTGTGTAATGAGAGTTGATACTTCCCTAAGAAATGATGCTACAGTGATTTAGTGAGAGTTGCTACGAACCGCAAAATGATGCTACAGTGATGTAATGAGGGTTGCTATTTACCTAAGAAATGATGCTACAGTGATGTGGTGAGAGTTGCTACTAACCTAAGAAATGATGCGACAGTGATGTAGTGAGAGTTGCGACTAATCTCAAAATGATGGTACAGTGATGAAGTGAGAGTTGCTACGAACCTCAAAATGATGCTGAAAGTGATGTAGTGAGAGTTGCTACTAACCTAAGAAATGATGCTAAAGTGATGTAGTGAGAGTTGCTACTAACCAAAGAAATGATGCTACAGTGATGTGGTGAGAGTTGCTACGAATCTCAAAATGATGCTACAGTGATGTAATGGGAGTTGCTACTAACCTAAGAAGTTATGCTACAGTGATGTGGTGAGTGTTGATAGTAATTTCAAAATCATGCTAAAGTGATGCAGTGACAGTTGCTACGATCCTCAAAATTATGCTACAGTGATGTAATGAGAGTTGCTACGAATCTCAAAATGATGCTACAGTAATGTCGTGAGAGTTGCGACTATCCTCAAAATGATACTAAAGTGATGTAGTGAGAGTTGCTACTTACCTAAGAAATTATGCTACAGTGATGTGGTGAGTGTTGCTACGAACCTCTAAATGATGCTACAGTGATGTCATGACAGTTGCTAGGAATCTCAAAATGATGCTCCAGTAATGTTTTGAGAGTTGCGACTATCCTCAAAATGATGCGACAGTGATGTAATGAGAGTTGCTACAAATGTCCAAATGATGCTAAAGTGATGTAATGAGAGTTGCGACAAACCTAGTAATGATGCTACAGTGATGTAATGAGAGTTGCTACAAATGTCCAAATGATGCTAGAGTGATGTAATGAGAGTTGCTACAAACCTAAGAAATGATGCGACAGTGATGTGGTGAGAGTTGATACTAATTTCAAAATAATGCTAAAGTGGTGTTGGGAGAGTTGCTACGAACCGCAAAATGATGCTACAGTGATGTAATGAGAGTTGCTACTTACCTAAGAAATGATGCTACAGTGATGTGGTGAGAGTTGATAGTAATTTCAAAATCATGCTAAAGTGATGTAATGAGAGTTGCTACTTACCTAAGAAATGATGCGACAGTGATGTGGTGAGAGTTGCTACGAACCTCAAAATGATGCTACAGTGATGTAATGAGAGTTGCTACTTACCTAAGAAATTATGCTACAGTAATTTCGCGAGAGTTGCGACAATCCTCAAAATGATGCAACAGTGATATAGTGAGAGTTGATAGTAATTTCAAAATCACGCTAAAGTGATGTCGTGAGAGTTGCTACGATCCTCAAAATGATGGTACAGTGATGTAATGACAGTTGCTAGGAATCTCAAAATGATGCTCCAGTAATGTCGTGAGAGTTGCGACTATCCTCAAAATGATGCGACAGTGATGTAATGAGAGTTGCTACAAATGTCCAAATGATGCTTAAGTGATGTAATGAGAGTGGCTACAAACCTAAGAAATGATGCTACAGTGATGTGGTGAGAGTTGCTACGATCCTCAAAATGATGCTACAGTGATGTTATGACAGTTGCTACTAACCTAAGAAATTATACTGACAGTGTTGTGGTGAGAGTTGATAGTAATTTCAAAATCATGCTAAAGTGATGTCATGGGAGTTGCTTCTAACCGAAGAAATGATGCTACAGTGATGTAGGCAGAGTTGGTACGATGCTCAAACTGATGCTTCCAGTAATGTAGTGAGAGTTGCTACAAACCTCAAAATGATGCTACAGTGATGTCATGGGAGTTGCTACAAACCTAAGAAATGATGCTACAGTAATGTCGTGAGAGTTGCGACTATCCTCAAAATGATGCGACAATGATGTATTGAGAGTTGCTACGATCCTCAAAATGATGCTCCAGTGATGTGGTGAGAGTTGCTACGATCCTCAAAATGATGCTACAGTGATGTGGTGAGAGTTGCTACGAACCTAAGAAATGATGCGACAGTGATGTAATGAGAGTGGCTACAAACCTAAGAAATGATGCTACAGTGATGTAATGAGAGTTGCTACAAATGACCAAATGATGCTAGAGTGATGTAATGAGAGTTGCTACAAACCTATGAAATTATGCTCCAGACATGTGCTGAGAGTTGATAGTAATTTCAAAATCATGCTAAAGTGATGTAATGAGAGTTGCTACTTACCTGAGAAATGATGCGACAGTGATGTGGTGAGAGTTGCTACGAACCTCAAAATGATGCTACAGTGATGTAATGAGAGTTCCTACGAATCTCAAAATGATGCTGCAGTAATGTCGCGAGAGTTGCGACTATCCTCAAAATGATGCGACAGTGAAGTAGAAAGAGTTGCTACGATCCTCAAAATGATGCGACAGTGATGTGGTGAGAGTTGCTACGATCCTCAAAATGAGGTGGCAATGATGTAGTGAGAGTTGATACTAATCTCAAAATGATGCTGACAGTGATGTAGTGAGAGTTGATACTAATCTCAAAATGATGCTAAAGTGATGTCATGAGAGTTGCTTCTAACCGAAGAAATGATGCTACAGTGATGTCATGGGAGTTGCTACTGACCTAAGAAATGATGCTACAGTGATGAATTGAGAGTTGCTACAAATGTCAAAATGGTGCGACTGATGTAGTGAGAGTTGCTACGATGCTCAAACTGATGCTTCCAGTAATGTTGTAAGAGTTGCTACAAACCTCAAAATGATGCTACAGTGATGTCATGGGAGTTGCTACTGACCTAAGAAATGATGCTACAGTGATGTCATGGGAGTTGCTACTGACCTAAGAAATGATGCTACAGTGATGAATTGAGAGTTGCTACAAATGTCAAAATGGTGCGACTGATGTAGTGAGAGTTGCTACGATCCTCAAAATGATGCTACATTCATGTGGTGAGAGTTGATAGTAATTTCAAAATCATGCTAAAATGATGCTACAGTAATGTGGTGAGAGTTGCTACTAACCGAAGAAATGATGCTACAGTGATGTAGTGAGAGTTGCTACTAACCTCAAAATGATGCGACAGTGATGTAATGAGAGCTGCTCCGATCCTCAAAACGAGGTGGCAGTGATGTAGTGAGAGTTGATACTAATCTCAAAATCACGCTAAAGTGATGTAATGAGAGTTGCTACTCACCTAAGAAATGATGCTTCAGTGTTGTGGTGAGAGTTGATAGTAATTTCAAAATCATGCTAAAGTGATGTCATGAGAGTTGCTACTAACCTAAGAAATGATGCTAAAGTGATGTAGTGAGAGTTGCGACTAACCTAAGAAATGATGCAGGGTGACTTTGTGGAAAGTCTTGCACTCCCAACACATTCATTCTCACTAATGTAGTGACAGGTCAGAGCCAAGGGAGCCTCCATGTCCACAGATGTCCACATGGCAGCTGGACTTCCTTTTTCACTCCTTCCCGTTCCTCCTGGTACTTTTTAGCCACCGTTTGTTTGATGGTCTGAAAATGACACCCAGAGTAAATCAATACATTGAAATTAAAGATGAAATAAACTGGAGATATCAACAACTGCTTTAGATCATTTCCACACAAACCTTTCTGGTTGGCAAACATATGAGGCTCAAGGACCTGAACCAGTTCCCTGAACCCTTCCCTCTCAACAGTGCTGAGGGGCTGGCAGTCCTTCAGGATGAAATTCAGCAGAGCCTCATCCAGCATCTGCTTCCTGGAAGCTGGATGGTTAAAGATGAAGGAGAGAAGAAATGAATAGGAATTAATGATCAATGAAGCAACTGTGAGTCAGTTGGAGAGTGGCTGTATACCTGAGTTCATCCTGGTGGATCTGGGACTTCATTCTCATGCCTGGCCCCATCATGCCTCAGCACTGAAGAGGTGCTTTTGTTGAGATGAGACGCTTCTGTCCAACAAATGCCACATTCAACCTGCAGAAAAGAACATGAGTACTCAGCTAAAAGTTCCTTTCTTCATGGTGACTGGTGTTTCTTAGTCTGAGACCACCAGGTTTCCAATGAGGTGTATCGGATACGTTGTTGTGTGCCGCTGAAATCCGTCCAATTCCGGCGTTGTTTCCTCATGAAATATGTTTGCCTTAAAGCTCATTAAAGTGTTGAACCACAATATCGTTCACCATAACTGAGTCAACTTCAAGATAACCTACTTCTACATTCCAGTCCCGGCTGCTCCTGTTCTGCTGCAGTCCAGAAAACAACAACCCGATACAATTGGCGCTCCTTCCCACAGCTCCGGCCCGGATCCGCATGGTTCCGCTGACTGACTGTGAGACGCGCTCCCTCCAGAGTGGCACAGCCCGATGGGGGTCCTTATCTGGCACGGGGGCGTAAAACAGGTGCGACTGGAAAGCCTGGTTTATTCTGCGTCGAGGGAACGCGTTGCTCTGCAATTCACCGCCAAGCCGCTAGGGGGTGGGGCTTTGTCTTTGTATTGTTTACGGGGCTCTTGTCGGATTCCTTGGTTTTCTTCCGGTCACAGACAACAATTGTTGGCCATTTGTCAGTCTCTGTAGTGCCGCGCAGAGGCGTTGTAGAGGTGGTCGTACTTGAGCACCTCCTCGATAATCCTTTCTTCAGCTTGGTCCATTTTTTCTTGGAGCTTTTACCACAGAAACTTTGAAAATGGCGGAGTTGTGCTGCGACTGAACCGGAAATGACGTTTTGGGCGGACCAATCACAGTCCTCGACGTTGACGTCACCACGCGTCGACGCGATGCGTATGCAGGATTTTTTGGAGGCGCGTTTCAGGCTACGGCGGAGGTATGAATACTACTCGACACAGAAGCATAAATCAGGCTTAAATCAGGCTTTATAGTCCAACAGGAAGTTAGCATGTCAGGGATGAGACACGCTTATCGTCCAACAGGAAGTTAGCATGTCAGGGATGAGACACGCTTATCGTCCAACAGGAAGTTAGCATGTCAGGGATGAGACACGCTTATCGTCCAACAGGAAGTTAGCATGTCAGGGATGAGACACGCTTATCGTCCAACAGGAAGTTAGCATGTCAGGGATGAGACACGCTTATCGTCCAACAGGAAGTTAGCATGTCAGGGATGGGACACGCTTATCGTCCTACAGGAAGTTAGCATGTCAGGGATGAGACACGCTTATCGTCCAACAGGAAGTTAGCATGTCAGGGATGAGACACCCTGCTAGTCCAACAGGAAGTTAGCATCTCCATGGTTCCCTTGACCAGAAGCCAGTGGGATCGTTCCATTCTGACATCTTGATTGACATTTGTCCTTCTCTTAGCTAAATAGCTGGCAATCATTTTAAGAAAACCTTGATTTACTTTTTCTATTTTGATCTTCAGCTCATTTGCATACTTTTGTTAAAATTCTCCCCTTTTTGTCTTTTTTTTCTGCTGTTTTTAGCACAAAGTCCACCTGGTGCCTAAAGACCAGTTCAGCATGGACTACGTTGAACCTTCAGTCCGCTGCATCAGCACCCATGGACGGTTCCCCCCTGACAGGAGGATTCTGGTGAGGAATATTAGTGGGACAGCGCTCTTGTTAGAAGGGTTCTGATCCACCTTCCCTCCCCCTGTAGCTCCTCCTGTGTCCCCTCAGCGCTCTTGTCAGAACGGTTCTGATCCACCTTCCCTCCCCCTGTAGCTCCTCCTGTGTCCCCTCAGGCTCTTGTTAGAACGGTTCTGATCCACCTTCCCTCCCCCTGTAGCTCCTCCTGTGTCCCCTCAGCGCTCTTGTTAGATCGGTTCTGATCCACCTTCCCTCCCCCTGTAGCTCCTCCTGTGTCCCCTCAGCGCTCTTGTTAGATCGGTTCTGATCCACCTCCCCTCCCCTTGTAGCTCCTCCTGTGTCCCCTCAGCGCTCTTGTTAGAACGGTTCTGATCCACCTTCCCTCCCCCTGTAGCTCCTCCTGTGTCCCCTCAGCGCTCTTGTTAGAAGGGTTCTGATCCACCTTCCCTCCCCCTGTAGCTCCTCCTGTGTCCCCTCAGCGCTCTTGTTAGAACGGTTCTGATCCACCTTCCCTCCCCCTGTAGCTCCTCCTGTGTCCCCTCAGAGCTCTTGTTAGAACGGTTCTGATCCACCTCCCCCCCCCCTGTAGCTCCTCCTGTGTCCCCTCAGCGCTCTTGTTAGAACAGTTCTGATCCACCTTCCCTCCCCCTGTAGCTCCTCCTGTGTCCCCTCAGCGCTCTTGTTAGAACGGTTCTGATCCACCTTCCCTCCCCCTGTAGCTCCTCCTGTGTCCCCTCAGCGCTCTTGTTAGAAGGGTTCTGATCCACCTTCCCTCCCCCTGTAGCTCCTCCTGTGTCCCCTCAGCGCTCTTGTTAGAACGGTTCTGATCCACCTTCCCTCCCCCTGTAGCTCCTCCTGTGTCCCCTCAGCGCTCTTGTTAGAAGGGTTCTGATCCACCTTCCCTCCCCCTGTAGCTCCTCCTGTGTCCCCTCAGCGCTCTTGTTAGAACGGTTCTGATCCACCTTCCCTCCCCCTGTAGCTCCTCCTGTGTCCCCTCAGCGCTCTTGTTAGAACGGTTCTGATCCACCTTCCCTCCCCCTGTAGCTCCTCCTGTGTCCCCTCAGAGCTCTTGTTAGAACGGTTCTGATCCACCTCCCCCCCCCCGTATCTCCTCCTGTGTCCCCTCAGCGCTCTTGTTAGAACGGTTCTGATCCACCTCCCCTCCCCTTGTAGCTCCTCCTGTGTCCCCTCAGCGCTCTTGTTAGAATGGTTCTGATTCACCTTCCCTCCCCCTGTAGCTCCTCCTGTGTCCCCTCAGTGCTCTTGTTAGAACGGTTCTGATCCAACTTCCCTCCCCCTGTAGCTCCTCCTGTGTCCCCTCAGCGCTCTTGTTAGAACGGTTCTGATCCACCCCCCCCCCCGTAGCTCCTCCTGTGTCCCCTCAGCGCTCCTTTTAGAACGGTTCTGATCCACCTTCCCTCCCCCTTTAGCTCCTCCTGTGTCCCCTCAGCGCTCTTGTTAGAACGGTTCTGATCCACCTTCCCTCCCCCTGTAGCTCCTCCTGTGTCCCCTCAGCGCTCTTGTTAGAATGGTTCTGATCCACCTTCCCTCCCCCTGTAGCTCCTCCTGTGTCCCCTCACGTTTCCAAACTCCCTCCCACTGGCTGGTGCTGAAGGAGGGCCAGAGCTCCTCCTACAGGAGCCCATCCTGGCCTCCCCCGCTGCAGCTCCTCCACTGCCCTCCCACCAGAGAGATGAGCCCCCTGGTTCAGAGGTGACAGACCACCTCTGGGAGCAGACAACAGAGACCACATCAGGCTGGACTCCGTGCAGGTACGGAGGCTGACGGCTGCTGAGTGAGTGAGTTTACGACGCTCCCACCACTGCTGCTGGATTGATTTAACACATCTGGAATATTTAGATTTATTCTGGATCAACATCTGCATCTGTTGAAGTCCTCAGTCTCCATGCAGGTGGTGTTGTTCCAGATAAAAGGTCTCAATAACAGCATCACTCCAGGTGAAACCATTCCAAAGAAGGCTAAGTGGAGCTGGCATATCAGCCCCCAATGGAAGCCTGCTGCTGCTGCCAAGCTCTCCATGTCATCATGGAAAAGTTGATTGTTCAACTCAATGTTTTTCCCATTGGGAGGAGATTTGTTGTTCCACCATGAAGTCTTTTCTGGTGATGAGTTTGTGTGTTGTAGTAGCATGAAGATATCTTGTTATCATGATCAACTCATCTGGCCTGGTGGAAGAACGCTGCTGTGTTTGGATTCAGACGAGTCAAATCTGAACCAGGGACTTGTAGTTTTATCCTCGGTCTCCGGACTCATAAAATGGAGACCGGCCCAGTTTGACACTTTTGAACTCCTCCATGATGTTCAAATCTCATGACTGAGATTCGTGATTGGAAACATCGGCGGTTCAGGAAAGAAAACATGTACCATTGAACATCGCTCTCATCCTTCTACTCAGAACGCTGCGGTGGACTCCACCGTGTCCAGGCTTTGGGCAGATACGTCTTCATCCTCCACCACCACCAGCCGCTCCACCCCACCCACCCTGTGCAGGTCTACATTACCAGGGTCGGATCTGGCAGGGTGGAGGATCTTTGATTCATCTTAGCTTTCCTGCTCCGGCTGTTTGAGAAACATTCAAATGGAGATGGTTGTTTGTGTCTTTCAGGCCTCGCCAACGTCTCCTTCTGTCCCCACGCTTACGGCTGCCGAAACGTGCCGGTGTCTGAAAACCAGATCATTCTGGATGTGCCGGACCACCAGGTCCTCCTCACCTGCAGGTTCCTGCAGAAAGAGCACTGTGGTGGTAGGTTTCCTGCTCCTCTGCTGGACTGATACCATCTCCCTTTCCCGACACGTATCTGCTGTTTCTACTCTGTGCCTCCTTCTCCTCTGTCAGGCCTGGACTTCTTCCTTCTGTCTCTCCAGGATCACGTCCTGGTGGTGCCTGAGAGCAGCTCCAGCTCCAGCTCCCTGAACCAAGAACCACTGGAGAATTCTGACCACTTCATCAGCAACTGTGGCCTCAACAGCTTTCATGTCAAGTCGGTGTCTCTCAGCCTGAGTTGGTCCATGTTCTGTATCCCTGAATGTTCTAGAGGAACTAAACTGGGCCTGACTGGGACGCTTCTGTCTGCTCAGATTTGGGTTGTGAATGCATTCAGATGTCATTTACAAGCATTGGAACTAAAGACCTGAGCCTCAAGAATATTTAGTTCTTGATTTACTTTCTCTTGCAGGGTTTCATTTTGTGCTAATTTTCTTTTGAAGATCTTTGTTTTTTTGTTGTCCTTCCATTTAGCAAGTTTGGCTAATAACCTTTTCCCCACTAAACTAATTTTCCTAAAATGTCTCGCTAACGTTTCCTTTTTCTCTGTCGTCCCTCCTGTCCTTCGTCTCCATTCTGTCTCAGCTCAGCTGTGTCTCTTGGGCTCTCTTCACCAACGGCGCCCTGCCTTGTGCCTGCCATGAGGTTGGAGCTGAGAGTGACACCTGCGAGTCATTTGGTGGTCGGTGCCGCTGCAGGCCCCACGTGATTGGCCGAGACTGCTCCATGTGGGCCGCGGGTTGCTGGGGATTCCCCACTGCAGACGTGAGTGTCAGATTGGATGAATAATGAGTAATAAGGGCTTTTAATGATGAGTGAGAGGACGGACCAAACCAACATGTCCAACCATCAGAGGACAGTTTGTTGTTCTAGTTTCAACTCTTTCTACATTACCGCCAGCATCACTTTGAGTTTATTAGCAACTATCACTACATTACTGTTAGCATCATTTTGAGTTCATTAGCAATTCTTACTACATCACTGTCGCATTATTTTGAGTTCATGAGTAATTCTTACGAAATAACTGTCGCATTATTTTTAGGTTCGTAGCAACTCATCCTACATGACTGTAAGCATCACTGAGTTAATTAGCAACTATCACCACATTACTGTTAGCATCATTTTGAGTTCATTAGCAATTCTTCCGACATCACTGTGGCAATATTTTGAGGTTCGTAGCAACTTTTACTACATTACTGTCGCATTATTTTGAAGTTCGTAGCAACACTTACTACATGACTGTCAGCATCACTTTGAGGTTATTCGAAACTTTCACTCCATTACGGTTAGCATCATTTTGAGATCATTAGCAATTCTTCCGACATCACTGTCGCATTATTTTGAGGTTCGTAGCAACTCTTACTACATGATTGTCAGCATCACTTTGAGGTTATTCGAAACGTTCACTCTATTACTGTTAGCATCATTTTGAGTTTATTAGCAATTCTTACTCCATCACTGTCGCATCATTTTGAGATCATTAGCAATGCTTCCAACATCACTGTCGCATAATTTTGAGGTTCGTAGCAACTCTTACTTCATGACTGTCAGCATCACTTTGAGGTTATTCGAAAATTTCACTACATTACTGTTAGCATCATTTTGAGTTCATTAGCAGTTCTTCCGACATCACTGTCGCATGATTTTGTGGTTAGTAGCAACTCTTACTACATTACTGTCAGCATCACTTTGAGGTTGTTCGAAACACTTACGACATTTCTGAAACATCACTGAGTTTATTAGCAACTATCACTACATTACTTTTAGCATCTTTTTTAGGAGATTAGCAATTCTTAATCCATTACTCTCACATCATTTTGAGATCATTATCAATTCTTCCAACATCACTGTCCCATTATTTTTAAGGTTCGAAGAGAGTCTTACGACATGACTGTCAGCATCACTTTGAGTTTTTTAGCAACTATCACTACATTACTGTTAGCATCACTTTGAGATCATTAGCAATTCTTCTGACATCACTGTCGCATTATTTTGAGGTTCGTAGCAACTCTTACTGCATGACTGTCAGCATCACGTTGAGGTTATTCGAAACGTTCAGTCCATTACTGTTAGCATCATTTTGAGTTCATTAGCAATTCTTTCTAAATCACTGTCGCATCATTTTGAGATCTTTAGCAATTCTTCTGACATCACTGTCGCATTATTTTGAGGTTCGTAGCAACTCTTACTACATTACTGTCAGCATCACTTTGAGGTTATTCGAAACACTTACTACATTACTGTAAGCATCACTGAGTTGATTAGCAACTATCACTACATTACTGTTAGCATCACTTTGAGTTCATTAGCAATTCTTCCGACATCACTGTCGCAATATTTTGAGGTTCGTCGCAACTTTTACTACATTACTGTCGCATTATTTTGAGGTTCGTAGCAACTCTTACTACATAACTGTTAGCATCACTTTGAGGTTATTCGAAACTTTCACTCCATTACTGTTAGCATCATTTTGAGTTCATTAGCAAATCTTACGTCATCACTGTCGCATTATTTTGAGATCATTAGCAATTCTTCCGACATCACTGTCACAATATTTTGAGGTTCGTATTAACTCTTACTACATGACTGTCAGCATCACTTTGAGGATATTCGAAACTTTCACTCCATTAATGTTAGCATCATTTTGAGTTCATTAGCAATTTTTATTACATCACTGTCGCATCATTTTGACATCATTAGCAATTCTTCTGACATCACTGTCGCATTATTTTGAGGTTAGTAGCAACTCTTACGACATGACTGTCAGCATCACTTTTAGTTATTTCGAAACACGTAACACATTACTCTAAGCATCACTGAGTTGATTAGCAACTATCACTACATTACTGTTAGCATCGTTTTGAGTTCATTAGCAATTCTTACGACATCACAGTAGCATTAAATTGAGTTAATTAGCAACTCTTACTACATGACTTTCAGCATCAGTGAGTTTATTAGCAACTATCACTCCATTCATGTCAGCATCATTTTGAGATCTTTAGCAATTCATCTGACATCACTGTCGCAATATTTTGATGTTCGTAGCAACTCTGACTACATTACTGTTGCATTATTTAAAGGTTCGTAGCAACTCTTTCGCCATCACTGTCGCATCATTTTGAGATCATTAGCAATTCTTCCGACATCACTGTCGCAATATTTTGAGGTTCGTATTAACTCTTACTACATGACTGTCAGCATCACTTTGAGGTTATTCGAAACTTTCATTCCATTAATGTTAGCATCATTTTGAGTTCATTAGCAATTCTTACTAAATCACTGTAGCATCATTTTGAGATCAATAGCAATTCTTCTGACATCACTATCGCATTACTTTGAGGTTCGTAGCAACTCTTACCACATTATTGTTGCATTATTTTAAGGTTCGTAGCAACTCTTACTACTTTACTGTCAGCATCACTTTGAGTTTATTAGCAACTATCACTACATTACTGTTAGCATAATTTTTAGTTCATGAGCAATTCTCACGACATCACTGGAGCCTTAAATTTAGTTCATGAGCAACTCTTACTACATTACTGTAAGCATCAATGAATTGATTAGCAACTATCACTACATTACTGTTAGCATAATTTTGAGTTCATTAGCATCTCTTACAACATCACTCTCCCATCAGTTTGAGATCATTACCAATTCTTCTGACATCACTGTCGCATTACTTTGAGGTTCGTCGCAACTCTTACTACATTATTGTTGCATTATTTTAAGGTCCGTAGCAACTCTTACTACATGACTGTCAGTATCACTTTGAGTTTATTAGCAACTATCACTACATTACTGTTAGCATCATTTTGAGTTTAATCGAAATTCTTACATCACTGTAGCATTAAATTCAGGTTAGTCGCAACTCTTACTACTTTACTGTTGCATTATTTTGAGGTTCGTAGCAACTTTTACTACATTACTGTCGCATTATATTGAGGTTCGTAGCAACTCTTACTACATGACTGTCAGCATAACGTTGAGGTTGTTCGAAACACTTCCTATATTACTGTCAGCATCACTTTGAGTTTATTAGCAACTATCTCTACATTACTGTTAGCATCATTTTGAGTTTATTCGCAATTCTTACTACTTTACTGTTGCATTATTTTGAGGTTCGTAGCAACTCTTACTACGTGACTGTCAGAATCACTTTGAGGTTGTTCGAAACACTTACTACATTACTGTAAGCATCCCTGAGTTTATGAGCAACTATCACTACATTACAATTAGCATCATTTTGAGATCATTAGCAATTCTTCTGACATCACTGTCGCATTATTTTGAGGTTCGTAGCAACACTTACTACATGACTGTCAGCATCACTTTGAGGTTATTCGAAACTTTCACTCCATTACGGTTAGCATCATTTTGAGATCATTAGCAATTCTTCCGACATCACTGTCGCATTATTTTGAGGTTCGTAGCAACTCTTACTACATGATTGTCAGCATCACTTTGAGGTTATTCGAAACGTTCACTCTATTACTGTTAGCATCATTTTGAGTTTATTAGCAATTCTTACTCCATCACTGTCGCATCATTTTGAGATCATTAGCAATGCTTCCAACATCACTGTCGCATAATTTTGAGGTTCGTAGCAACTCTTACTTCATGACTGTCAGCATCACTTTGAGGTTATTCGAAAATTTCACTACATTACTGTTAGCATCATTTTGAGTTCATTAGCAGTTCTTCCGACATCACTGTCGCATGATTTTGTGGTTAGTAGCAACTCTTACTACATTACTGTCAGCATCACTTTGAGGTTGTTCGAAACACTTACGACATTTCTGAAACATCACTGAGTTTATTAGCAACTATCACTACATTACTTTTAGCATCTTTTTTAGGAGATTAGCAATTCTTAATCCATTACTCTCACATCATTTTGAGATCATTATCAATTCTTCCAACATCACTGTCCCATTATTTTTAAGGTTCGAAGAGAGTCTTACGACATGACTGTCAGCATCACTTTGAGTTTTTTAGCAACTATCACTACATTACTGTTAGCATCACTTTGAGATCATTAGCAATTCTTCTGACATCACTGTCGCATTATTTTGAGGTTCGTAGCAACTCTTACTGCATGACTGTCAGCATCACGTTGAGGTTATTCGAAACGTTCAGTCCATTACTGTTAGCATCATTTTGAGTTCATTAGCAATTCTTTCTAAATCACTGTCGCATCATTTTGAGATCTTTAGCAATTCTTCTGACATCACTGTCGCATTATTTTGAGGTTCGTAGCAACTCTTACTACATTACTGTCAGCATCACTTTGAGGTTATTCGAAACACTTACTACATTACTGTAAGCATCACTGAGTTGACTAGCAACTATCACTACATTACTGTTAGCATCACTTTGAGTTCATTAGCAATTCTTCCGACATCACTGTCGCAATATTTTGAGGTTCGTCGCAACTTTTACTACATTACTGTCGCATTATTTTGAGGTTCGTAGCAACTCTTACTACATGACTGTCAGCATCACTTTGAGGTAATTCGAAACTTTCACTCCATTACTGTTAGCATCATTTTGAGTTCATTAGCAAATCTTACGTCATCACTGTCGCATTATTTTGAGATCATTAGCAATTCTTCCGACATCACTGTCACAATATTTTGAGGTTCGTATTAACTCTTACTACATGACTGTCAGCATCACTTTGAGGATATTCGAAACTTTCACTCCATTAATGTTAGCATCATTTTGAGTTCATTAGCAATTTTTATTACATCACTGTCGCATCATTTTGACATCATTAGCAATTCTTCTGACATCACTGTCGCATTATTTTGAGGTTAGTAGCAACTCTTACGACATGACTGTCAGCATCACTTTTAGTTATTTCGAAACACGTAACACATTACTCTAAGCATCACTGAGTTGATTAGCAACTATCACTACATTACTGTTAGCATCGTTTTGAGTTCATTAGCAATTCTTACGACATCACAGTAGCATTAAATTGAGTTAATTAGCAACTCTTACTACATGACTTTCAGCATCACTTTGAGGTTGTTCGAAACTCTTACTACATTACTGTAAGCATCAGTGAGTTTATTAGCAACTATCACTCCATTCATGTCAGCATCATTTTGAGATCTTTAGCAATTCATCTGACATCACTGTCGCAATATTTTGATGTTCGTAGCAACTCTGACTACATTACTGTTGCATTATTTAAAGGTTCGTAGCAACTCTTTCGCCATCACTGTCGCATCATTTTGAGATCATTAGCAATTCTTCCGACATCACTGTCGCAATATTTTGAGGTTCGTATTAACTCTTACTACATGACTGTCAGCATCACTTTGAGGTTATTCGAAACTTTCATTCCATTAATGTTAGCATCATTTTGAGTTCATTAGCAATTCTTACTAAATCACTGTAGCATCATTTTGAGATCAATAGCAATTCTTCTGACATCACTATCGCATTACTTTGAGGTTCGTAGCAACTCTTACCACATTATTGTTGCATTATTTTAAGGTTCGTAGCAACTCTTACTACTTTACTGTCAGCATCACTTTGAGTTTATTAGCAACTATCACTACATTACTGTTAGCATAATTTTTAGTTCATGAGCAATTCTCACGACATCACTGGAGCCTTAAATTTAGTTCATGAGCAACTCTTACTACATTACTGTAAGCATCAATGAATTGATTAGCAACTATCACTACATTACTGTTAGCATAATTTTGAGTTCATTAGCATCTCTTACAACATCACTCTCCCATCAGTTTGAGATCATTACCAATTCTTCTGACATCACTGTCGCATTACTTTGAGGTTCGTCGCAACTCTTACTACATTATTGTTGCATTATTTTAAGGTCCGTAGCAACTCTTACTACATGACTGTCAGTATCACTTTGAGTTTATTAGCAACTATCACTACATTACTGTTAGCATCATTTTGAGTTTAATCGAAATTCTTACATCACTGTAGCATTAAATTCAGGTTAGTCGCAACTCTTACTACTTTACTGTTGCATTATTTTGAGGTTCGTAGCAACTTTTACTACATTACTGTCGCATTATATTGAGGTTCGTAGCAACTCTTACTACATGACTGTCAGCATAACGTTGAGGTTGTTCGAAACACTTCCTATATTACTGTCAGCATCACTTTGAGTTTATTAGCAACTATCTCTACATTACTGTTAGCATCATTTTGAGTTTATTCGCAATTCTTACTACTTTACTGTTGCATTATTTTGAGGTTCGTAGCAACTCTTACTACGTGACTGTCAGAATCACTTTGAGGTTGTTCGAAACACTTACTACATTACTGTAAGCATCCCTGAGTTTATTAGCAACTATCACTACATTACAATTAGCATCATTTTGAGATCATTAGCAATTCTTCTGACATCACTGTCGCATTATTTTGAGGTTCGTAGCAACACTTACTACATGACTGTCAGCATCACTTTGAGGTTATTCGAAAGTTTCACTCCATTACTGTTAGCATCATCTTGAGTTCATTAGCAATTCTTCCGACATCACTGTCGCAATATTTTGAGGTTCGTAGCAACTTTTACTACATTACTTTCCCATTATTTTTTAGGTTCGTATCAACTCTTAGTACATGACTGTCAGCATCTCTTTGAGGTTATTCGAAACGTTCACTCCATTACTGTTAGCATCATTTTGAGTTCATTAGCAATTCTTACTCCATCACTGTCGCATCATTTTGAGACCTTTAGCAATTCTTCTGACATCACTGTCACATTATTTTGAGGTTCGTAGCAACTCTTACTACATTATTGTTGCATTATTTTAAGGTTCCTAGCAACTGTTACTACATTACTGTCAGCATCGCTTTGAGTTTATTAGCAACTATCACTACATTACTGTTAGCATAATTTTGAGTTAATTAGCAATTCTTCTGACATCACTGTCGCAATATTTTGAGGTTCGTAGCAACTTTTACTACATTACTGTTAGCATCATTTTGAGTTAATGAGCAATTCTCGCGACATCACTGTAGCATTGAATTGACTTCATTAGCAACTCTTACTAAATGACTGTCAGCATCACTTTGAGGTTGTTCAAAACTCTTACTACATTACTTTAAGCATCACTGAGTTTCTTAGCAACTATCACTACATTACTGTTAGCATCATCTTGACTTCATTAGCAATTCTTCCGACATCACTGTCGCAATATTTTGAGGTTCGTAGCAACACTTACTACATTACTGTCAGCATCACTTTGAGGTTATTCGAAAGTTTCACTCCATTACTGTTAGCATCATCTTGAGTTCATTAGCAATTCTTCTGACATCACTGTCGCAATATTTTGAGGTTCGTAGCAACTCTTACGACATTATTGTTGCATTATTTTAAGGTTCGTAGCAACTCTTACTACATTACTGTCAGCATCACTTTGAGTTTATTAGCAACTATCACTCCATTACTGTTAGCATCATTTTGAGTTCATGAGCAATTCTTACTACATCACTGTCGCATCATTTTTAGATCATTAGCAATTCTTCTGACATCACTGTCGCAATATTTTGAGGTTTGTAGCAACTCTTACTACATTCCTGTCAGCATCACTTTGAGGTTATTAGCAACTATCACTACATTACTGTTAGCATCATTTTGAGTTGTTGAGCGATTCTCACGACATCACTGTAGCATTAAATTGAGTTCATTAGCAACTCTTACTACATGACTGTCAGCATCACTTTGAGGTTGTTCGAAACACTTACTACATTACTTTAAGCATCACTGAGTTTCTTAGCAACTATCTCTACATTACTGTTAGCATCATCTTGAGTTCATTAGCAATTCTTCCAACATCACTGTCGCAATATTGTGAGGTTCTTAGCAACTTTTACTACATTACTGTCGCATTATTTTGAAGTTCGTAGCAACACTTACTACATGACTGTAAGCATCACTTTGAGGTTATTTGAAAGTTTCACTCCATTACTGTTAGCATCATTTTGAGTTCATTAGCAATTCTTACTACATCACTGTCGCATCATTTTGAGATCATTAGCAATTCTTCCGACATCACTGTCGCAATATTTTCAGGTTCGTAGCGACTTTTACGACATTAGTGTCGCATTATATTGAGGTTATTCGAAAATTTCACTACATGACTGTCAGCATCACTTTGAGGTTATTCGAAACTCTGACTACATTACTGTAAGCATCACTGACTTGATTAGCAACTCTCACTACATTACTGTTAGCATCATTTTGAGTTCATTAGCATTTCTTGCGAAATCACTGTCGCAATATTTTGAGGTTCGTAGCAACTTTTACTACATTACCGTCGCATTATTTTGAGGTTCGTAGCAACTCTTACTACATTATTGTTGCATTATTTTAAGGTTCGTAACAACTCTTTCTACATGACTGTCAGCATCACTTTGAGTTTATTAGCAACTATCACTACATTACTGTTAGCATCATTTTGAGTTTTTGAGCAATTCTCACGACATCACTGTCGCATTATATTGATGTTCGTAGCAACTCTTACTACATGACTGTCAGCATCACTTTGAGGTTATTCGAAACACTTACTACATTACTGTAAGCATCACTGAGTTGATTAGAAACTATCACTACATTACTGTTAGCATCATTTTGAGTTCATTAGCAATTCTTCTGACATCACTGTCGCAATATTTTGAGGTTCGTAGCAACTTTTACTACATTACTGTTGCATTATTTTGAGGTTCGTAGCAACACTTACATGACTGTCAGCATCACTTTGAGGTTATTCGAAAGTTTCACTCCATTACTGTTTGCATCATCGTGAGTTCATTAGCAATTCTTCCGACATCACTGTCGCAATATTTTGAGGTTCGTAGCAACTTTTACTCCATTACTGTCGCATTATTTTGAGGTTCGTAGCAACTCTTAATACATGACTGTCAGCATCACTTTGAGGTTATTCGAAACGTTCACTGCATTACTGTTAGCATCATTTTGAGATCATTAGCAGTTCTTCTGACATCACTGTCACATTATTTTGAGGTTCTTAGCAACTCTTACTACATTATTGTTGTATTATTTAAAGGTTCGTAGCAACTCTTACTACATTACTGTCAGCATCACTTTGACTTCATGAGCAATTCTCACGACATCATTCTAGCATTGAATTGAGTTCATTAGCAACTCTTACTAAATGACTGTCAGCATCACATTGAGGTTGTTCGAGACTCTTACTACATTACTGTAAGCATCACTGAGTTTCTTAGCAACTATCACTACATTACTGTTAGCATCATTTTAAGTTCATTAGCAATTCTTACTACATTACTGTGAGCATCATTTTGAGATCATTAGCAGTTCTTCCGACATCACTGTCGCAATATTTTGAGGTTCGTAGCAATTCTTACTACATTATTGTTGCATTATTTTAAGGTTCGTAGCAACTCTTACTACATTACTGTCAGCATCACTTTGAGTTTATTAGCAACTATCACTACATTACTGTTAGCATCATTTTGAGTTGTTGAGCAATTCTCACGACATCACAGTAGCATTAAATTGAGTTCATTAGCAACTCTTACTAAATGACTGTCAGCATCACTTTGAGGTTGTTCGAAACTCTTACTACATTACTGTAAGCATCACTGAGTTTCTTAGCAACTATAACTACATTATTGTTAGCATCATCTTGAGTTCATTAGCAATTCTTCCGACATCACTGTCGCAATATTTTGAGGTTCGTAGCAACTCTTACTACATGACTGTCAGCGTCACTTTGAGGTTATTCGAAACACTTACTACATTACTGTAAGCATCACTGACTTGATTAGCAACTCTCACTACATTACTGTTAGCATCATTTTGAGTTCATTAGCATTTCTTGCGAAATCACTGTCGCAATATTTTGAGGTTCGTAGCAACTTTTACTACATTACCGTCGCATTATTTTGAGGTTCGTAGCAACTCTTACTACATTATTGTTGCATTATTTTAAGGTTCGTAACAACTCTTTCTACATGACTGTCAGCATCACTTTGAGTTTATTAGCAACTATCACTACATTACTGTTAGCATCATTTTGAGTTTTTGAGCAATTCTCACGACATCACTGTCGCATTATATTGATGTTCGTAGCAACTCTTACTACATGACTGTCAGCATCACTTTGAGGTTATTCGAAACACTTACTACATTACTGTAAGCATCACTGAGTTGATTAGAAACTATCACTACATTACTGTTAGCATCATTTTGAGTTCATTAGCAATTCTTCCGACATCACTGTCGCAATATTTTGAGGTTCGTAGCAACTTTTACTACATTACTGTCGCATTATTTTGAGGTTCGTAGCAACACTTACATGACTGTCAGCATCACTTTGAGGTTATTCGAAAGTTTCACTCCATTACTGTTTGCATCATCGTGAGTTCATTAGCAATTCTTCCGACATCACTGTCGCAATATTTTGAGGTTCGTAGCAACTTTTACTCCATTACTGTCGCATTATTTTGAGGTTCGTAGCAACTCTTAATACATGACTGTCAGCATCACTTTGAGGTTATTCGAAACGTTCACTGCATTACTGTTAGCATCATTTTGAGATCATTAGCAGTTCTTCTGACATCACTGTCACATTATTTTGAGGTTCTTAGCAACTCTTACTACATTATTGTTGTATTATTTAAAGGTTCGTAGCAACTCTTACTACATTACTGTCAGCATCACTTTGACTTCATGAGCAATTCTCACGACATCATTCTAGCATTGAATTGAGTTCATTAGCAACTCTTACTAAATGACTGTCAGCATCACTTTGAGGTTGTTCGAAACTCTTACTACATTACTGTAAGCATCACTGAGTTTCTTAGCAACTATCACTACATTATTGTTAGCATCATCTTGAGTTCATTAGCAATTCTTCCAACATCACTGTCGCAATATTTTGAGGTTCGTAGCAACTCTTACTACATGACTGTCAGCATCACTTTGAGGTTTGTAGCAACTCTTAGTACATGACTGTAAGCATCACTTTGAGGTTATTCGAAACACTTACTACATTACTGTAAGCATCACTGAGTTGATTAGCAACTATCACTACATTACTGTTAGCATCATTTTGAGTTCATTAGCAATTCTTCTGACATCACTGTCGCAATATTTTGAGGTTCGTAGCAACTCTTACTACATTACTGTCGCATTATTTTGAGGTTCGGAGCAACTCTTACTCCATGACTGTCAACATCACTTTGAGGTTATTCGAAAATTTGACTCCATTACTGTTAGCATCATTTTGAGTTCATTAGCAATTCTTACTACATCACTGTCGCATCATTTTGAGTTCATGAGCAATTCTTCCGACATCACTGTCGCAATATTTTGAGGTTCGTAGCAACTCTTACTACATTATTGTTGCATTATTTTAAGGTTCGTAGCAACTCTTACTACATTACTGTAAGCATCACTTTGAGTTCATTAGCAACTATCACTACATTACTGTTTGCATCATTTTGGGTTGTTGAGCAATTCTCACGACATCACTGTAGAATTAAATTGAGTTCATTAGCAACTCTTACTAAATGACTGTCAGCATCACTTTGAGGTTTTTCGAAACTCTTACTACATTACTGTAAGCATCACTGAGTTTCTTAGCAACTATAACTACATTACTGTTAGCATCATCTTGAGTTCATGAGCAATTCTTCCGACATCACTGTCGCAATATTTTGAGGTTTGTAGCAACATTTACGACATTACTGTCGCATTATTTTGAGTTTCGTAGAAACACTTACTACATGACTGTCAGCATCACTTTGAGGTTATTTTAAAGTTTCACTCCATTACTGTTAGCATCATCTTTAGTTTATTAGCAATTCTTCCGACATCACTGTCGGAATATTTTGAGGTTTGTAGCAACTTTTACTACATTACTGTCGCATTATTTTGAGGTTCGTAGCAACTCTTAGTACATGACTGTCAGCATCACTTTGAGGTTATTCGAAACGTTCACTCCATTACTGTTAGCATCATTTTGAGTTCATGAGCAATTCTTACTAAATCACTGTCGCATCATTTTGAGATCATTAGCAATTCTTCCGACATCACTGTCGCATTATTTTGAGGTTCGTAGCAACTCTTCCTACATGACTGTCACCATCACTTTTGAGGTTATTCGAAACACTTACTGCATTACTGTAAGCATCACTGACTTGATTAGCAACTATCACTGCATTACTGTTAGCATCATTTTGAGTTCATTAGCAATTCTTCCGACATCACTGTCGCAATATTTTGAGGTTCGTAGCAACTCTTACTACATGACTGTCAGCATCACTTTGAGGTCATTGGAAAGTTTCACTCCATTACTGTTAGCATCATCTTGAGTTCATTAGCAATTCTTCCGACATCACTGTCGCAATATTTTGAGGTTCGTAGCAACTTTTACTACATTACTCTCGCATTATTTTGAGGTTCGTAGCAACTCTTAGTACATGACTGTCAGCATCACTTTGAGGTTATTCGAAACGTTCACTCCATTACTGTTAGCATCATTTTGAGTTCATTAGCAATTCTTACTACATCACTGTCGCAATATTTTGAGGTTCGGAGCAACTTTTACTACATTACTGTCAGCATCACTTTGAGTTCATTAGCAACTATCACTACATTACTGTTAGCATCATCTTGAATTCATTAGCAATTCTTCCGACATCACTGTCGCAATATTTTGAGGTTCGTAGCAACTTTTACTACATTACTCTCGCATTATTTTGAGGTTCGTAGCAACTCTTAGTACATGACTGTCAGCATCACTTTGAGGTTATTCGAAACGTTCACTCCATTACTGTTAGCATCATTTTGAATTCATTAGCAATTCTTACTAAATCACTGTCGCATCATTTTGAGATCATTAGCAATTCTTCTGACATCACTGTCACATTATTTTGAGTTTGGAAGCAACTCTTACTACATGATTGTTGCATTATTTTAAGGTTCGTAGCAACTCTTACTACATTATTGTTGCATTATTTTAAGGTTCGTAGCAACTCTTACTACATTACTGTCAGCATCACTTTGAGTTTATTAGCAACTATCACTACATTACTGTTAGCATCATTTTGAGTTCATGAGCAATTCTCACGACATCACTGTAGCATTGAATTGAGTTCATTAGCAACTCTTACTAAATGACTGTCAGCATCACTTTGAGGTTGTTCGAAACTCTTACTACATTACTGTAAGCATCACTGAGTTTCTTAGCAACTATCACTACGTTACTTTTAGCATCATTTTAAGTTCATGAGCAATTCTTACTACATTACTGTTAGCATCATTTTAAGTTCATGAGCAATTCTTACTACATTACTGTTAGCATCATTTTGAGATCATTAGCAGTTCTTCCAACATCACTGTCGCAATATTTTGAGGTTCATAGCAACTCTTACTACATTATTGTTTCATTATTTTAAAGTTCGTAGCAACTCTTACTACATTGCTGTCAGCATCACTTTGAGTTTATTAGCAACTATCACTACATTACTGTTAGCATCATTTTGAGTTCATGAGCAATTCTCACGACATCACTGTAGCATTGAATTGAGTTCATTAGCAACTCTTAGTACATGACTGTCAGCATCACTTTGAGGTTATTCGAAACGTTCACTCCATCACTGTTAGCATCATTTTGAGATCTTTAGCAATTCTTCTGACATCACTGTCGCAATAATTTCAGGTTCGTAGCAACTATCACTACATTACTGTTAGCATCATTTTGAGTTTTTGAGGAATTCTCACGATATCACTGTAGCATTGAATTGAGTTCATTAGCAACTCTTACTACATTACTGTCAGCATCACTTTGAGTTTATTAGCAACTATCACTACATTACTGTTAGCATCATCTTGAGTTCATTAGCAATTCTTACTACATTACTGTCGCATTATTTTGAGATTCGTAGCAACTCTTAGTACATGACTGTCAGCATCACTTTGAGGTTGTTCGAAACTCTTACTACATTACTGTAAGCATCACTGACTTGATTAGCAACTATCACTCCATTACTGTTAGCATCATCTTGAGTTCATTAGCAATTCTTCCAACATCACTGTCGCAATATTTTGAGGTTCGTAGCAACTTTTACTACATTACTGTCGCATTATTTTGAGATTCGTAGCAACACTTACTACATGACTGTAAGCATCACTTTGAGGTTATTCGAAACGTTCAATCCATTACTTTTAGCATCATTTTGAGTTCATTAGCAATTCTTGCTAAATCACTGTCGCATCATTTTCAGATCTTTAGCAATTCTTCTGACATCACTGTCGCAATATTTTGAGGTTAGTAGCAACTCTTACTACATTACTGTCAGCATCACTTTGAGTTTATTCGAAACACTTACTACATTACTGTAAGCATCACTGAGTTGATTAGCAAGTATCAATACATTACTGTTAGCATCATTTTAAGTTCATTATCAATTCTTCCGAATTCATATTCAATTCCGAATTCAATTCCCTCCACCTGATATACCTCAGGCGGATGAGGGCCTGCTGCTTCCTTGAAATATTTCTAAATATTTCAGTTGCAACTGTATAGTGATGGTGGCTCAGTTTAGAGCTGTCAATCAATGTTAATAATTGATCTTAGCATCTGGAGAATTTTTTAGGAACACAAATACTTTTACTTCATTCTAAGGATGAGCAGACGTTCAATATAATTCTCATTTCCTGGTCAAAGACTCCTGCTAGTCAGAGAGGATCTGGGCTGGATTGGAAAGCTTCTGAGAGGAAAACCTTCACTCTGGACTGGACTGAGAACGGAGCAGCCTCAGCTTCCTGGAGCCTGACTTGCCTCTGTGGTCTAAGGTTGTGTGGGCTGACATCACAGTGAAACTCCTGAGATCACAGAGCCTTTGAGATCACAGGCTGACTTCCTTTTTATCCCTAAAATGAAGAATAAAAATGTTGTGTCTGGGTTTGTGTTGCTGCATCAGTTAAACAGTGACTCTGACAGAGGGGATGTAGCTCAGTGGTAGAGCGCATGCTTTGCATGTATGAGGCCCCGGGTTCAATCCCCGGCATCTCCAGCTGGGCCTTTGGAGCCTTCATCTTATCAGCTAAATTGATCCATAAATGTGACAACAGTCGATAACAAACTAGCAGAAGAGAAACCAGTCTGTTGCATATCAAAGTATCTGTAGCAGGGTCAGTGTGACTGTGAGCCTTCATAGCCAGCATGAAGGAGCTGGTTTTATCTTTGGAGGGGAAATCCCACACACAGCTGCTCTCAGTTCCAAATGTGTGTGTCCTCACTCCTCCGTCCTCCTGCTGCCCTCAGAATACAGACACAATTCAACCTGTCAAGTTTGGAGCATAGAAGTGCTCCTGAAGAGATGTGTGTCAGCCCACAGCTGGCTGGTCTTACCTGGAACCTCAAGATGAAACTGCTTCCACAGATTGGAAATGAATCTGATGTTGACTTTTGGACAAATCACCTGTTCATCAGTTCATCATCACTTCCATCCATTTCTACTGCTTATCTTGTTATAGAAAGGAGTCTATCTGCTGTGTGACGGAGGCAGTTACTGTGAGCTGCTGCATGTCTCAGTGTGTGTGTGTGTGTGGGGGGGGGGGCTGTGTGTGACTGGTCGGCTGCCAAGGATTATTGATGAGATCAATCATGATCAGCTCAGAGATCACGGCACAGAAGAAGGAGACTTTGATTTTTGGGGGTTCAGTTTCTAAGTCAGACACATCATCACAATTTGAAGTTTTCCTCCAGTAAAAAACAAAACAACACAAAACCAAACAAAAACATGATTTGACTTTTGATGTCTACATTTTTTTGGAAATTGTGAGTCCAACAAGCAGGAGGCCGTTTGAGCTTGGAAACTGTGAAGCATCACCAGTAACTGCTGGTTAATTTACAGGTGTTTCCTCCAAAAAGTTTAAAATGAACTCAATGCTGAATCCCTCGTCGTCATCACTGAGCTGCAGAACTGGTCCATGCAGGAGGCTGAGCAGGTCTTCCTCTCTGGTCCAGTGTCTCAGCACAGGTCAGAGTAGAGAATTAAAACATGAACACAAATCTTTATCAGCTGTTTACTGATATCAGTGACTACCTTCAAGTAAGAGTGTTAGTGAATGGACCCTTTTTAAAGTTTATGTTATAATGTTTGAAAAATGAAGCTCACAAAAACACTATAAAAGTGTTTGTGGTAAAATGATTCCGTAGATTTTATTGCCATTTTAAGAGTTCAAGCGTATTTTGATGACATTGTTTGATATCATGACTCAGTTACTTTAGCAGGACCATCGTGACATGAAATCTTCCTCATCATCCCATATCGACCCTCAACCCCTCACACAGAACCAGGAGCCCTCAACTGAAGGAACCTTTAAAACTGAGAAGTTGGACAGAAAGCAGTATTTTGGTGGAATGAACCTTTAAAACTATAAATTAGAAAGTATTTGGTGGAACGAACCTTTAAAACTATAAATTAGAAAGTATTTTGGTGGAATGAACCTTTAAAACTATAAATTAGAAAGTATTTTGGTGGAATGAACCTTTAAAACTATAAATTAGAAAGTATTTTTGTGGAATGAACCTTTAAAACTATAAATTAGAAAGTATTTTGGTGGAATGAACCTTTAAAACTATAAATTAGAAAGTATTTTTGTGGAATGAACCTTTAAAACTATAAATTAGAAAGTATTTCTGTGGAATCGTAATAAACCTTGAATACTATAGTGAGAAAGTATTTTGCTGCCACCCAACTCAACAGGTGGCGTTGTAGGGAACTGCAGCTCTCTGGTGCTGCTGTGGGGTCCTGGAACTGCAGCTCTCTGGTGCTGCAGGATCTCCTCTTGAAAAGCCTCACAGTTCAGAGTCGTTCCACAATCTAGAAGCAGAAACCAAAGTCTCCTACGACGAGGATGGGATTGGAACCCACGCCTGCAGAGCTCAATGGATCAGCAGTCCATCACCTTAACCACTCGGCCACCTCGTCTCCTGACCACCATGATGTGCTGCTTTCTCTGAGCCTTTGAAACAGCTGAACTCTTTGGAGCCCATTTGTCAGAAATGGACCCAGCAGGAGCCACTGAACACAACTCTGACATCATCAGGCTTCTTCCCAGCAGCTTGGTGCTCCAGAAGGAAGAATCCAGACCATCGCTACATCATCAGAGTGAACACCAGCTGATGTTGACCAGTTTAACAAGCCTTTGACTGCTAAATGACATCCAAGCTCAGATTCTCTTGTCCTGGTAGAACAAGTCAATGTTGAAGAAGATGAGAGCACCAGTCTCTTTCATCCAATGCTGGAACAGCGTTAGACTGAAGGTCTGAAGGTCCCTGGTCTGGTCCAGGTTTCAACAGGGGACCAGCATCAGCCAGCATTTAAATGTGGACAGCAGTGGAGGTGAAGCCCACATCAAGGAAACCAGCCTCCTATCACTGTCCTGTGCTGAGTTTCTTTAAAAAATGTGAGACAACCTCAAGAGTTTCTGTTTCCTGTGTTGGACTTTGGCTCAGAGAATCAGAGCCAATCAGAAGCTTGTTGGTCTTGGATGCTGGTCATCAGGAGCAATGAGGGGATCAGTGTCTTGCTCAAGGACACTTCAACATGGTCACCAGCTGAAGTGAGAACTGAACCAGCAACTCTGCCAGACGGCCACTCTTCCTCCAGGCCGTGCCCCCCTAACCTGAATCATCATGATGTCATTATTTGTTGCTTTAATTCACCAAATGTGTGACGTGGTGAGTTTGTCAGGAGTTTAAAGACCAAAGTTGTGAACACACAGAGAAGTAAACCTGTCAAAGCTGCTTCACTTGATGAGAGAAACTGAGGAACTGATAGAAGAGCAACAAAGAAAATGGAGTCAGAAGGTCGTCTTCTTCACTGCTCAGTCACAACACTGACACACACTGACACACACACACACACACACACACACACACACACACACAAATAGTTTGTCTTTGAGAGAGGACAAAAAATGTTTGACTGTGCTGACATGAACTTTCATTGTCTAATTTCAGTCTCCTACAAAAGTGTGTGAATGTGGTCGTTGTGGCCGAGTGGTGAAGGCGATGGACTAGAAATCCATTGGGGTGTCCCTGCTCAGGTTGGAGTCCTGCCAACAACGTTAAACTGTTGATGTTCCATGTCAGGGTGAACGTCCTACCTGTGCCTGATTCAGTGTGGTGGCTCACACCTGAATTTATCCTAACAAGCTAACTTCTTAACGCCAATCTACACAGTTTGAATCATCAAAACCTCAAACTGCAGTCAGGAATTTTCAATTCTTTCATCCACAACAATCCTCATCAATAAAATCTGGAAGAAGGAACCGCAGAAAGTCTGCAGGAGAACGTAGACGAGTGCTGCCACCGACCCGTCGTGGGGAGGACCGGTAACGTGGCGACCCCACTTCCCAAAAGAAGCCGACCGTCCAGCGCACCCTCATCACCCAATAAGGACCTCGGGGACATCCTGGACTCAGTTGACAGGAAACTAACAAGTTTCGATGCTGGACTCTCGTGGAAATCCTCCACGAAGAGCCTCCATGAGTCTCTGGGACTCAGCCAGCAAAAGGTGGCTTCACTGGCCGCTAAAAATCAAGCCCTTCAAGCCTCCAGCCTCCCATCACTGTTTCCTCCCTCTCAAATATGTATCCTGAAATATGGATTTGAGTCTTTAGATGCTGTAACGTCCAAAGATCATATTCTTATTGACCCTCCCCCTTCTTTGTTCCACCATGGAGAGAGGAGAACTCTATTCTAGTTTAGTGGATGAACATAGAGGGACTACACCTGGATCTCTGTGTTTAACAAACAATTGAGTTAAACATCAGGAGTCATGAGTTTGCTCAAAACTAATGACTTGGACTGAGTTCAATGAGTTTATAGCCAACAATTCTCCATCAGCCAGCACATCCTGCAAAAGCAATGATGACAATTTTCCTTTTAAAAAGCAGGGACGTTGCGCAGATCCAGGATCAGTGGGAACGGCTGTTTGCTTTAAATGGTTGGGGAAAGAGTCGATTTATTGTCGAGTCAATGTTATTTATATTGTGCCACATCACAACAAAAGTTCTCTCTAGACACTTGACAGGTAGAGCAGGTCCAGAACCACACTCCTTCAATGAATTCACGTATGTGAAGATATTCAACTGATGTGACAAATTCTCATGACAATGAGTCCAGAGAACCTGTCAGCGCTGACATTCCCCTGGTGTCAGGGAAGTCATGTCAACGGACCTGGAGCCTGTAGTTGGTGTCCATCCTTGATATCCTCACAAACAGGTCATCAAACTTGGCCCTCGTCAGCTTGAAGGACAGCTGGAAACGGCCTTCGTCCAGGCACAGTTCTTGGAGAAAGTGAGTTAAGAAATTAGAGTTCCAAGAAGCTTCTTCAGTTCGTTCAGTTTGGTCCTGGAGAACTGTTCAATGTGTCAGGACTTCAGAAGCTCCAATCCTCTCTAAGGTCCAGTGAGAGTGGAAGAGATTATAAATGACAGAAGCAGGGCCCTCCCTCAGAACTGAACCAGCTCAGTTGGGAGAGCCTTAGACTGAAGATCTAAAGGTCCCTGGTCCGATCCCAGGTTTCAGCAGAGGAGCAGCATTGACTTTACTTTCCAGTGGAGGAACTGCAGACATGAAGGAAACTAACATCTTGTCCTGTGCATTCTTGTGACATTCAGGACATTTTTGGAGCCTCTTGTTGGATTTTGCCACAGAGAATCAGAGCCAATCAAAAGCATGGAGGACTTTAACATGGAGGACTGAACAAGTCAAGAAAGCATCAGTTTGACCTTCACAGGTGTTTCTGTTCCTGTCTCAATGCTGTAGAAAGAGCCTGAGGAGCTCAGACGGTAGAGCATCAGACTTTTAATCTGAGGGTCCAGGGTTCAAGTCCCTGTTCAGGTGCTGTGGAGGTTCCAGTGTTTGACAACATGGTACTGGATGAAGTTCAGTGTTGAACAAACTGTCAACATTAAAAGTAGAAGTGTTCTTGTCTTGCCACTGTGAGACTGTTGCTAGAAAAGTGACCAACAATAATTTCATGTGGCATGCAATTAACAAAAGACCACAAATGACACTGGTCAAGTTAATTTTATTTGTATTGCACCAAATCACAACAAAGTTCTCTCATGACTCTTTACGAGTAGAGCAGGTCCAGCACCAAACTCCTTCAATGAACCTCCACCCAACAATTCTCCATCAGCAGCACATCCTGCAACAGTGGTGATGAAAACCTTCCTATTAACAGGCAGGAACATCGAGCAGATCCAGGATCAGTGGGGACGAGGTTAAAAAACAAAGGTTCCTCAAAACCTCAAAATAATGCTACAGTGATGTCGGAAGAATTGCTAATGAACTCAAGATGATGCAACAGTAATGGAAGAAGAGTTGCTAATAACCTCAAAATAATGCTACAATGATGTTGTAAAAATTGCTATTGAACTCAAAATGATGCTAACAGTAATGTAGTGAAAGTTTCAAATAACCTCAAAGTGATGCTGACAGTCATGTAGTAAGAGTTGCTACTAACCTCAAAATAATGCTACAGTAATGTAGTAAAAGTTGCTACGAACCTCAAAATATTGCTACAGTGATGTCGGAAGAATTCATAATGATCTCAAAATGATGCGATAGTGATGTCATAAGAATTGCTAATAAACTCAAAGTGATGCTGACACTAATATAGTAAGAGTAGCTACCAACCTCAAAATAATGCGACAGTGATGTCAGAAGAATTGCTAATGATCTCAAAATGATGCGACAGTGATTTAGTATGAATTGCAAATGAACTAAAAAAGATGCTAAATGTAATGTAGAAAGTGTTTCGAACAACCTCAAAGTGATGCTTACAGTCATGTAGTAAGAGTTGCTACGAACCTCAAAGTAATGCTGACAGTGATGTAGTAAGAGTTGCTTCGAACCTCAAAATGATGCGACAGTGATGGAGTAAGAATTGCTAATAAACTCAAAATGATGCTAAAAGTAATGTAGTGATAGTTGCTATAAACTCAGTGATTCTTTCAGTAATGAAGTGAAAGTTTCGAACAACCTCAAAGTGATGCTGACAGTAATGTAGTAAGAGTTGCTACGAACCTCCAAAAAATGCGACAGTAATGTAGTAAGAGTTGCTACGAACCTCAAAATATTGCGACAGTGATGTCGGAAGAATTGCTAATGATCTCAAAATGATGCGACAGTGATGTAGTAAGAATTGCTAATGAACTAAAAATGATGCTAACAGTAATGGAGTGAAACTTTCGAATAACCTCAAAGTGATGATGACAGTCATGTAGTAAGTGTTGCTACGAACCTCAAAATAATGCGACAGTGATGTCGGAAGAATTGCTAATGAACTCAAGATGATGCTAACAGTAATGTAGTGATAGTTGCTAAGAAACTCAGTGATGCTTACAGTAATGTAGTAAGAGTTGCTAATGAACTCAATTCAATGCTACAGTGATGTCGTGAGAATTGCTCATAAACTAAAAATGATGCAAAAAGTAATGTAGTGATAGTTGCTAATAAACTCAAAGTGATGCTGACAGTAATGTAGTAAGAGTTGCTACGAAACTTAAAATAATGCAACAATAATGTAGTAAGAGTTGCTACGAACCTAAAAATAATGTGACAGTGATGTCAGAAGAATTGCTAATGATCTCAAAATGATGCGACAGTGATTTAGTAATAATTGCGAATGAACTCAAAATGATGCGACAGTGATGTCGGAAGAATTGCTAATGAACTCAAGATGATGCTAACAGTAATGTAGTGGTAGCTGCTAATCAAGTCAGTGATGCTTACAGTAATGTAGTAAGAGTTGCTACGAACCTCAAAATAATGCGACAGTGATGTCAGAAGAATTGCTAAAGATCTTAAAATGATGCGACAGTGATGTAGTAAGAATTGCTCATGAACTTAAAATGATGCTAACAGTAATGTAGTGAAACTTTCAAATAACCTCAAAGTGATGCTGACAGTCATGTAGGAAGTGTTGCTACGAAACTCAAAATAATGCGACAGTAATGTAGTAAATGTTGCTACGAACCTCAAAATATTGCGACAGTGATGTAGTTAAAGTTGCTACGAACCTAAAAATAAATACGACAGTGATGTCGGAAGAATTGCTAATGAACTCAAGATGATGCTAACAGTCATGTAGTGATAGTTGCTAATAAACTCAAAGTGATGCTGACAGTAATGTAGTAAGAGTTGCTAAGAACCTTAAAATAATGCAAAAATAATGTAGTAAGAGTTGCTACGAACCTCAAAATAATGTGACAGTGATGTCAGAAGAATTGCTAATGATCTCAAAATGATGCAACAGTGATGTAGTAAGAATTGCTAATGAACTAAAAATGATGCTAACAGTGATGGAGTGAAACTTTCGAATAACCTCAAAGAGATGCTGACAGTCATGTAGTAAGTGTTGCTACGAACCTCAAAATAATGCGACAGTAATGAAGTAAAAGTTGCTACGAACCTCAAAATATTGCGACAGTGATGTAGTAAAAGTTGCTACGAACCTCAAAATATTGCGACAGTGATGTCGAAAGAATTGCTAATGAACTCAAAATGATGCTAACAGTAATGTAGTGATAGTTGCTAATCAACTCAGTGATGCTTACAGTAATGTAGTAAGTGTTTTGAATAACCTCAAAGTGATGCTGACAGTCATGTACTAAGAGTTGCTACGAACCTCAAAATAATGTGACAGTGATGTCAGAAGAATTGCTAATGATCTCCAAATGATGCAACAGTGATGTAGTAAGAATTGTTAATGAACTCAAAATGATGCTAACAATAATGGAGTGAAACTTTCAAATAACCTCAAAGTGATGCTGACAGTCATGTAGGAAGTGTTGCTACGAAACTCAAAATAATGCGACAGTAATGTAGTAAATGTTGCTACGAACCTCAAAATATTGCGACAGTGATGTCGGAAGAATTGCTAATGAACTCAAAATGATGCTAACAGTAATGTAGTGATAGTTGCTAATCAACTCAGTGATGCTTACAGTAATGTAGTAAGTGTTTCGAATAACCTCAAAGTGATGCTGACAGTCATGTACTAAGAGTTGCTACGAACCTCAAAATAATGCGACAGTTATGTCAGAAAAATTGCTAATGATCTCAAAATGTTGCGACAGTGATGTCGAAAGAATTGCTAATGAACTCAAAATGATGCTAACAGTAATGTAGTGATAGTTGCTAATCAACTCAGTGATGCTTACAGTAATGTAGTAAGTGTTTCGAAAAACCTCAAAGGGATGCTGACAGTCAAGTAGTAAGAGTTGCTACGAACCTCAAAATAATGTGAAAGTAATGTAGTAAAAGTTGCTACGAACCTCAAGATATTGCGACAGTGATGTCGGAAGAATTGCTAATGAACTCAAGATGATGCTAACAGTAATGTAGTGGTAGCTGCTAATCAAGTCAGTGATGCTTACAGTAATGTAGTAAGAGTTGCTACGAACCTCAAAATAATGCGACAGTGATGTCAGAAGAATTGCTAAAGATCTTAAAATGATGCGACAGTGATGTAGTAAGAATTGCTCATGAACTTAAAATGATGCTAACAGTAATGTAGTGATAGTTGCTAATCAAGTCAGTGATGCTTACAGTAATGTAGTAAGTGTTTCGAATAACCTCTAAGTGATGCTGACAGTCATGTAGTAAGAGTTGCTACGAACCTCAAAATAATGCGACAGTAATATAGTAAAAGTTGCTACTAACCTCAAAATATTGCGACAGTGATGTCGGAAGAATTGCTAATGAACTTAAAATGATGCTAACAGTAATGTCGTGATAGTTGCTAATCAACTCAGTGGTGCTTATAGTAATGTAGTAAGTGTTTCGAATAACCTCAAAG
Source organism: Aulostomus chinensis (assembly GCF_037954235.1). Taxonomy (NCBI): domain Eukaryota; kingdom Metazoa; phylum Chordata; class Actinopteri; order Syngnathiformes; family Aulostomidae; genus Aulostomus; species Aulostomus chinensis. Next base: position 18,361,019 of record NC_141320.1, on the reverse strand, counting down.
TGATGGTGACAGTCATGTAGGAAGAGTTGCTACGAACCTTAAAATAATGCAAAAATAATGTAGTAACAGTTGCTTCGAACCTCAAAATATTGCGACAGTGATGTCAGAAGAATTGCTAATGATCTCAAAATGATGCGACAGTGATGTAGTAAAAGTTGCTAATAACCTCAAAATAATGCTACAATGATGTCGTAAAAATTGCTAATGATCTCAAAATGATGCGACGGTGATGTCGTAAGAATTGCTAATAAACTCAAAATGATGCTAACAGTAATGTAGTGATAGTTGCTAATAAACTCAAAGTGATGCTGACAGTCATGTAGTGTTTCGAACAACCTCAAAGTGAGGCTGACAGTCATGTAGTAAGAGTTACTACGAACCTCAAATTAATACGACAGTGATGTCGTAAGAATTGCTAATAAACTCAAAATGATGCTAACAGTAATTTAGCGATAGTTGCTAATAAACTCAGTGATGCTTACAGTAATGTAGTAAGTGTTTCGAAGTACCCCAAAGTGATGCTGACAGTCATGTAGTAAGAGTTGCTAATCACCTCAAAATAGAGCGAAAGTGATGTCAGAAGAATTGGAAATGAACTCAAAATGATGCTAACAGTAATTTAGTGATAGTTGCTAATAAACTCAGTGATGCTGACAGTAATGTAATATTTGTTTCGAACAACCCCAAAGTGATGCTGACAGTCATGTAGTAAGAGTTGCTAATAACCTCAAAATAATGCTACAGTGATGTAGGAAGAATTTCTAATGATCTCAAAATGATGCGACAGTGATGAAGTAAGAATTGCTAATGAACTCAAAATGATGCTAAAAGTAATGTAGTGATAGTTGCTAATGATCTCAAAGTGATGCTGACAGTCATGTAGTAAGAGTTGCTACGAACCTCAAAAAATGCGACAGTGATGTTGGAAGAATTGCAAATGATCTCAAATTGATGCGACAGTGATGTAGTAAGAATTGCTAATGAACTCAAAATGATGCTAACAGTAATGCAGTGATAGTTGCTAATAATCTCAAAGTGATGCTGACAGTCATGTAGTAAGAGTTGCTACGAACCTCAAAATAATGCGACAGTGATATAGGAAGAGTTGCTACGAACCTCAAAATAATGCGACAGTGATGTCGGAAGAATTCCTCATGATCTCAAAATGATGCTGACAGTAATGTAGTGATAGTTGCTAATAAACTCAAAGTGATGCTGACAGTCATGTAGTAAGAGTTGCTGTGAACGTCAAAATAATGCGACAGTGATGTCGGACGAATTGCTAATGATCTCAAAATGATGCGACAGTGATGTCGTAAGAATTACTAATCAACTCAAAATGATGCTAACAGTAATGTAGTGATAGTTGCTAATAAACTCAAAGTGACGCTGACAGTCATGAAGTAAGAGTTGCTACTAACCTCAAAACAATGCAACAGTAATGTAGTAAGAGTTTCTAAGAAACCTCCAAATAATGCGACAGAGATGTCGGAAGAATTGCTAATGAACTCAAAATGATGCTGACAGTAATGTAGTAAGAGCTGCTAATAACCTCAAAATAATGCGACAGTGATGTCGGACGAATTACTAATGATCTCAAAATGATGCGACAGTGATGTCGTAAGAATTGCTAATCAACTCAAAATGATGCTAACAGTAATTTAGTGATAGTTGCTAATAAACTCAGTGATGCTTACAGTAATGTAGTAAGTGTTTCGAAGTACCCCAAAGTGATGCTGACAGTCATGTAGTAAGAGTTGCTAATCACCTCAAAATAGAGCGAAAGTGATGTCAGAAGAATTGGAAATGAACTCAAAATGATGCTAACAGTAATGTAGTGAAAGTTGCTAATAAACTCAGTGATGCTTACAGTAATGTAATAAGTGTTTCGAACAACCCCAAAGTGATGCTGACAGTCATGTAGTAAGAGTTGCTAATAACCTCAAAATAATGCTACAGTGATGTAGGAAGAATTGTTCATGAAGAAAAAATTATGCTGACAGTAATGTAGTAAGAGTTGCTAATGATCTCAAAATGATGCGACAGTGATGAAGTAAGAATTGCTAATGAACTCAAAATGATGCTAAAAGTAATGTAGTGATAGTTGCTAATAATCTCAAAGTGATGCTGACAGTCATGTAGTAAGAGTTGCTACGAACCTCAAAAAATGCGACAGTGATGTTGGAAGAATTGCAAATGATCTAAAAATGATGCGAAAGTGATGTAGTAAGAATTGCTAATGAACTCAAAATGATGCTAACAGTAATGCAGTGATTGTTGCTAATCATCTCAAAGTGATGCTGACAGTCATGTAGTAAGAGTTGCTATGAACCTCAAAATAATGCAACAGTGATATAGTAAGAGTTGCTACGAACCTAAAATAATGCGACAGTGATGTTGGAAGAATTGGAAATGATCTCAAAAATGATGCAACAGTGATGTAGTAAGAATTGCTAATAAACTCAAAATGATGCTAAAGTAATGTAGTAAGAGTTGCTAATAACCTCAAAATAATGCTACAATGATGTCGTAAAAATTGCTAATGATCTCAAAATGATGCGACAGTGATGTCGTAAGAATTGCTAATAAACTCAAAATGATGCTAAAAGTAATTTAGTGAAAGTTTCGAATAACCTCAAAGTGATGTTGACAGTCATGTGGTTACAGTTGCGAGTAACCTAAAAATGATGCTGACATTAATGTAGTAAAAGTTGCTAATAACCTCAAAATAATGCTACAATAATGTCGTAAAAATTGCTAATGATCTCAAAATGATGCGACAGTGATGTCGTAAGAATTGCTAATAAACTCAAAATGATGCTAAAAGTAATGTAGTGATAGTTGCTAATAAACTCAAAGTGATGCTGACAGTCATGTAGTAAGTGTTTCGAACAACCTCAAAGTGAGGCTGACAGTCATGTAGTAAGAGTTACTATGAACCTCAAATTAAGACGACACTGATGTCGTAAGAATTGCTAATAAACTCAAAATGATGCTAACAGTAATTTAGTGATAGTTGCTAATAAACTCAGTGATGCTTACAGTAATGTAGTAAGTGTTTCGAAGTACCCCAAAGTGATGCTGACAGTCATGTAGTAAGAGTTGCTAATCACCTCAAAATAGAGCGAAAGTGATGTCAGAAGAATTGGAAATGAACTCAAAATGATGCTAACAGTAATGCAGTGATAGTTGCGAATAATCTCAAAGTGATGCTGACAGTCATGTAGTAAGAGTTGCTATGAACCTCAAAATAATGCGACAGTGATATAGTAAGAGTTGCTACGAACCTCAAAAAATGCGACAGTGATGTTGGAAGAATTGCAAATGATCTAAAAATGATGCGACAGTGATGTAGTAAGAATTGCTAATGAACTCAAAATGATGCTAACAGTAATGCAGTGATAGTTGCTAATAATCTCAAAGTGATGCTGACAGTCATGTAGTAAGAGTTGCTATGAACCTCAAAATAATGCGACAGTGATATAGTAAGAGTTGCTACGAACCTCAAAAAATGTGACAGTGATGTTGGAAGAATTGCAAATGATCTCAAAATTATGCGACAGTAATGTAGTAAGAATTGCTAATGAACTCAAAATGATGCTAACAGTAATGCAGTGATAGTTGCTAATAATCTCAAAGTGATGCTGACAGTCATGTAGTAAGAGTTGCTACGAACCTCAAAATAATGCGACAGTGATGTATTAAGAGTTGCTACGATCCTAAAATAATGCGACAGTGATGTCGGAAGAATTGCTCATGATCTCAAAATGATGCTGACAGTAATGGAGTAAGAATTGCTAATGATCTCAAAATGATGCTAAAAGTAATTTAGTGAAAGTTTCGAATAACCTCAAAGTGATGTTGACAGTCATGTGGTTACAGTTGCGAGTAACCTAAAAATGATGCTGACATTAATGTAGTAAAAGTTGCTAATAACCTCAAAATAATGCTACAATGATGTCGTAAAAATTGCTAATGATCTCAAAATGATGCGACAGTGATGTCGTAAGAATTGCTAATGAACTCAAAATGATGCTAACAGTAATGTAGTGAAACTTTCGAATAACCTCAAAGTGATGCTGACAGTAATGTAGTAAGTGTTTGGAACAACCTCAAAGTGAGGCTGAAAGTCATGTAGTAAGAGTTACTACGAACCTCAAATTAATACGACAGTGATGTTGTAAGAATTGCTAATAAACTCAAAATGATGCTAACAGTAATGTAGTGATAGTTGCTAATAAACTCAAAGTGATGCTGACAGTGATGTAGTCAGAGTTGCAACGAACCTCAAAATAATACGACAGTGATGTCGGAAGAATTGCTCATGATATCAAAATGATGCTGACAGTAATGGAGTAAGAATTGCTAATGTACTCAAAATGATGCTAACAGTAATGTAGTGAAAGTTTCGAATAACCTCAAAGTGATGCTGACAGTCATGTGGTTAGAGTTGCGAGTAACCTAAAAATGATGGTGACAGTCATGCAGTAAGAGTTGCAAATAACCTCAAAATAATGCTACAGTGATGTAGTAAGAATTGCTAATGATATCAAAATAATGCTACAGTGATGTCGGAAGAATTGCTAATCAACTCAAAATGATGCTAACAGTAATGAAGTGAAATTTGAAATGAACTCAAAATGATGCTAACAGTAATGTAGTGATAGTTGCGAATGAACTCAAAGTGATGCTGACAGTCATGTAGTAAGAGTTGCTGTGAACGTCAAAATAATGCGACAGTGATGTCGGACGAATTGCTAATGATCTCAAAATAATGCGACAGTGATGTCGTAAGAATTGCTGATGAACTCAAAATGATGCTAACAGTAATGTATTGATAGTTGCTAATAAACTCAGTGATGCTTACAGTAATGTAGTAAGTGTTTCGAACAACCTCAAAGTGATGCTGACAGTCATGTAGTAAGAGTTGCTACTAACCTCAAAACAATGCAACAGTAATGTAGTAAGAGTTTCTAAGAAACCTCCAAATAATGCGACAGTGATGTCGGAAGAATTGCTAATGAACTCAAAATGATGCTGACAGTAATGTAGTAAGAGCTGCTAATAACCTCAAAATAATGCGACAGTGATGTCGGACGAATTACTAATAATCTCAAAATGATGCGACAGTGATGTCGTAAGAATTGCTAATCAACTCAAAATGATGCTAGCAGTAATGTAGTGATAGTTGCTAATAAACTCAAAGTGATGCTGACAGTAATGTAGTAAGAGTTGCTACGATCCTCCAAATAATGCGACAGTGATGTTGGAAGTATTGGTCATGATCTAAAAATGATGTGACAGTCATGGAGTAAGAATTGCTAATGAACTCAAAATGATGCTGACAATAATGTAGTAAGAGTTGCTAATAACCTCAAAATAATGCTACAATGATGTCGTAAAAATTGCTCATGATCTCAAAATGATGCGACAGTGATGTCGTGAGAATTGCTAATAAACTCAAAATGATGCTAAAAGTAATTTAGTGAAAGTTTCGAATAACCTCAAAGTGATGTTGACAGTCATGTGGTTACAGTTGCGAGTAACCTAAAAATGATGCTGACATTAATGTAGTAAAAGTTGCTAATAACCTCAAAATAATGCTACAATAATGTCGTAAAAATTGCTATTGATCTCAAAATGATGCGACAGTGATGTCGTAAGAATTGCTAATAAACTCTAAATGATGCTAAAAGTAATGTAGTGATAGTTGCTACTAACCTCAAAATAATGCAACAGTGATGTATTAAGAGTTGCTACGATCCTAAAATAATGTGACAGTGATGTCGGAAGAATTGCTCATGATCTCAAAATGATGCTGACAGTAATGTAGTGAAAGTTTCGAATAACCTCAAAGTGATGCTGACAGTCATGTAGTCAGAGTTGCTAATGACCTCAAAATAATGCGACAGTGATGTCGGAAGAATTGCTAATAAAATCAAAAATGATGCTAAAAGTAATGAAGTGAAAGTTGAAATGAAATCAAAGTGATGCTGACAGTCATGTAGTAAGAGTTGCTACTAACCTCAAAATCATGAAACAGTAATGTAGTAAGAGTTGCTACGAACCTCCAAATAATGCGACAGTGATGTCGGAAGAATTGCTAATGAACTCAAAATGATGCTGACAGTAATGTAGTAAGAGCTGCTAATAACGTCAAAATAATGCGACAGTGATGTCGGAAGAATTGCTAATCAACTCAAAATGATGCTAACAGTAATGTAGTGATAGTTGCAAATAAACTCAAAGTGATGCTGACAGTAATGTAGTAAGAGTTGCTACGATCCTCCAAATAATGCGACACTGATGTTGGAAGAATTGGTCATGATCTAAAAATGATGTGACAGTAATGGAGGAAGAATTGCTAATGATCTCAAAATGATGCTAACAATAATGTAGTGAAAGTTTCGAATAACCTCAAAGTGATGTTGACAGTCATGTGGTTAGAGTTGCGAGTAACCTAAAAATGATGCTGACAGTAATGTAGTAAAAGTTGCTAATAACCTCAAAATAATGCTACAATGATGTCGTAAAAATTGCTAATGATCTCAAAATGATGCGACGGTGATGTCGTAAGAATTGCTAATAAACTCAAAATGATGCTAACAGTAATGTAGTGATAGTTGTTAATAAACTCAAAGTGATGCTGACAGTCATGTAGTAAGAGTTACTACGAACCTCAAATTAATACGACAGTGATGTCGTAAGAATTGCTAATAAACTCAAAATGATGCTAACAGTAATTTAGCGATAGTTGCTAATAAACTCAGTGATGCTTACAGTAATGTAGTAAGTGTTTCGAAGTACCCCAAAGTGATGCTGACAGTCATGTAGTAAGAGTTACTAATCACCTCAAAATAGAGCGAAAGTGATGTCAGAAGAATTGGAAATGAACTCAAAATGATGCTAACAGTAATTTAGTGATAGTTGCTAATAAACTCAGTGATGCTGACAGTAATGTAATATTTGTTTCGAACAACCCCAAAGTGATGCTGACAGTCATGTAGTAAGAGTTGCTAATAACCTCAAAATAATGCTACAGTGATGTAGGAAGAATTTCTAATGATCTCAAAATGATGCGACAGTGATGAAGTAAGAATTGCAAATGAACTCAAAATGATGCTAAAAGTAATGTAGTGATAGTTGCTAATGATCTCAAAGTGATGCTGACAGTCATGTAGTAAGAGTTGCTACGAACCTCAAAAAATGCGACAGTGATGTTGGAAGAATTGCAAATGATCTCAAATTGATGCGACAGTGATGTAATCAGAATTGCTAATGAACTCAAAATGATGCTAAAAGTAATGTAGTGATAGTTGCTAATAATCTCAAAGTGATGCTGACAGTCATGTAGTAAGAGTTGCTATGAACCTCAAAATAATGCAACAGTGATATAGTAAGAGTTGCTACGAACCTCAAAAAATGCGACAGTGATGTTGGAAGAATTGCAAATGATCTAAAAATGATGCGAAAGTGATGTAGTAAGAATTGCTAATGAACTCAAAATGATGCTAACAGTAATGCAGTGATTGTTGCTAATCATCTCAAAGTGATGCTGACAGTCATGTAGTAAGAGTTGCTATGAACCTCAAAATAATGCAACAGTGATATAGTAAGAGTTGCTACGAACCTCAAATAATGCGACAGTGATGTTGGAAGAATTGGAAATGATCTCAAAAATGATGCAACAGTGATGTAGTAAGAATTGCTAATAAACTCAAAATGATGCTAAAGTAATGTAGTGAAAGTTTCGAATAACCTCAAAGTGATGCTGACAGTCATGTGGTTAGAGTTGCGAGTAACCTAAAAATGATGCGACAGTGATGTATTAAGAGTTGCTACGATCCTAAAATAATGCGACAGTGATGTAGTAAGAATTGCTAATGATCTCAAAATAATGCTACAGTGATGTCGGAAGAATTGCTAATGAACTCAGAATGATGCTAACAGTAATGAAGTGAAATTTGAAATGAACTCAAAGTGATGCTAAAAGTAATGGAGTTATAGTTGCTCATAAACTCAAAGTGATGCGACAGTGATGTAGTAAGTGTTTCGAACAACCTCAAAGTGAGGCTGACAGTCATGTAGTAAGAGTTACTACGGACATAAAATTAAGACGACAGTGATGTCGTAAGAATTGCTGATGAACTCAAAATTATGCTAACAGTCATGTAGTGATAGTTGCTAATAAACTCAGTGATGCTTACAGTAATGTAGTAAGTGTTTCGAACAACCTCAAAGTGATGCTGACAGTCATGTAGTAAGAGTTACTACGAACCTCAAAACAATGCAACAGTAATGTAGTAAGAGTTTCTAAGAAACCTCCAAATAACGCGACAGTGATGTCAGAAGAATTGCTAATGAACTCAAAATGATGCTGACAGTAATGTAGTAAGAGCTGCTAATAACCTCAAAATAATGCGACAGTGATGTCGGAAGAATTGCTAATCAACTCAAAATGATGCTAACAGTAATGTAGTGATAGTTGCTAATAAACTCAAAGTGATGCTGACAGTAATGTAGTAAGAGTTGCTACGATCCTCCAAATAATGCGACAGTGATTTTGGAAGAATTGGTCATGATCTAAAAATGATGTGACAGTAATGGAGTTAGAATTGCTAATGAACTCAAAATGATGCTAAAGTGATGTAATGAGAGTTGCTTATGAAATAAAAATGATGCTGACAGTCATGGCCCCCCCATCTGTTGCTGCACCTGAGCCAGCTTCTCCTTGGCTGTAGTGCTGATCTGAAGGATGTGACAGTGTTCCTGGCTTTGTGTCTGATGATGGAAGTGGGGATCTGATCACAGGATTTTCTGACTCCTAGATTCAGACGATGTGCAGTGCAGACTGAGTGGTGAATTTGGAGCTGTCTAGTGGATGCTGTCATGTTTGGTGCTGCGTCGCTCACAAGACACTTCACTTTGTTGGTGATGGCCCAGTCCTCCATCAGGCCTCTTTGGACTGGGGCCAAACTGTCAGCAGGGTGACTTTGTGGAAAGTCTTGCACTCCCAACACAATCATTCTCACGAATGCAGAGACAGGTCAGAGCCAAGGGAGCCTCCATGTCCACAGATGTCCACATGGCAGCTGGACTTCCTTTTTCACTCCTTCCCGTTCCTCCTGGTACTTTTTAGCCACCGTTTGTTTGATGGCCTGAAAATGACACCCAGAGTAAATCAATACATTAAAATTAGAGATGAAATAAACTGGAGATATCAACGACTGCTTTAGATCATTTCCACACAAACCTTTCTGGTTGGCAAACATATGAGGCTCAAGGACCTGAACCAGTTCCCTGAACCCTTCCCTCTCAACAGTGCTGAGGGGCTGGCAGTCCTTCAGGATGAAATTCAGCAGAGCCTCATCCAGCATCTGCTTCCTGGAAGCTGGATGGTTAAAGATGAAGGAGAGAAGAAATGAATAGGAATTAATGATCAATGAAGCAACTGTGAGTCAGTTGGAGAGTGGCTGTATACCTGAGTTCATCCTGGTGGATCTGGGACTTCATTCTCATGCCTGGCCCCATCATGCCTCAGCACTGAAGAGGTGCTTTTGTTGAGATGAGACGCTTCTGTCCAACAAATGCCACATTCAACCTGCAGAAAAGAACATGAGTACTCAGCTAAAAGTTCCTTTCTTCATGGTGACTGGTGTTTCTTAGTCTGAGACCACCAGGTTTCCAATGAGGTGTATCGGATACGTTGTTGTGTGCCGCTGAAATCCGTCCAATTCCGGCGTTGTTTCCTCATGAAATATGTTTGCCTTAAAGCTCATTAAAGTGTTGAACCACAATATCGTTCACCATAACTGAGTCAACTTCAAGATAACCTACTTCTACATTCCAGTCCCGGCTGCTCCTGTTCTGCTGCAGTCCAGAAAACAACAACCCGATACAATTGGCGCTCCTTCCCACAGCTCCGGCCCGGATCCGCATGGTTCCGCTGACTGACTGTGAGACGCGCTCCCTCCAGAGTGGCACAGCCCGATGGGGGTCCTTATCTGGCACGGGGGCGTAAAACAGGTGCGACTGGAAAGCCTGGTTTATTCTGCGTCGAGGGAACGCGTTGCTCTGCAATTCACCGCCAAGCCGCTAGGGGGTGGGGCTTTGTCTTTGTATTGTTTACGGGGCTCTTGTCGGATTCCTTGGTTTTCTTCCGGTCACAGACAACAATTGTTGGCCATTTGTCAGTCTTTGTAGTGCCGCGAATAATCCTTTCTTCTGCTTGGTCCATTTTTTCTTGAAGCTTTCACCACAGAAACTTTGAAAATGGCGGTGTTGTTGTGCTGCGACTGAACCGGAAATGACGTTCTGAGCAAACCAATCATAGTCTTCGACGTGACGTCACCCCGCGTCGACGCAACACGGAGGAAGGATATTTTGGAGGTGCGCGTCTGGCTACGGCGGAGGGTCTGCGTAGGGGTCTTCGTCGACGGCGTAGGTATGAATACTATGCGACGCGGAAGCATAAATCAGACTTTATAGTCCAACAGTAAGTTCGCATGTCAGGGATGAGACACGCTTATCGTCCAACAGGAAGTTAGCATGTCAGGGATGAGACACCCTGATAGTCCAACAGGAAGTTAGCATGTCAGGGATGGGACACCCTAATAGTCCAACAGGAAGTTAGCATGTCAGGGATGAGACACCCTGATAGTCCAACAGGAAGTTAGCATCTCCATGGTTCCCTTGACCAGAAGCCAGTGGGATCGTTCCATTCTGACATCTTGATTGACATTTGTCCTTCTCTTAGCTAAATAGCTGGCAATCATTTGAAAAACACCTTGATTTACTTTTTCTATTTTGATCTTCAGCTCATTTGCATACTTTTGTTAAAATTCTCCCCCTTTTTTTTTTTGTTGTTGTTTTTTTGCCGCTGTTTATAGCACAAAGTCCACCTGGTGCCTAAAGACCAGTTCAGCATGGACTACGTTGAACCCTCAGTCCGCTGCATCAGCACCCATGGACGGTTCCCCCCTGACAGGAGGATTCTGGTGAGGAACATTAGTGGGACAGCGCTCTTGTTAGAACGGTTCTGATCCACCTTCCCTCCCCCTGTAGCTCCTCCTGTGTCCCCTCAGCGCTCTTGTTAGAACGGTTCTGATCCACCTTCCCTCCCCCTGTAGCTCCTCCTGTGTCCCCTCAGCGCTCTTGTTAGAACGGTTCTGATCCACCTCCCCTCCCCCTGTAGCTCCTCCTGTGTCCCCTCAGCGCTCTTGTTAGAACGTTTCTGATCCACCTTCCCTCCCCCTGTAGCTCCTCCTGTGTCCCCTCAGCGCTCTTGTTAGAACGGTTCTGATCCACCTTCCCTCCCCCTGTAGCTCCCCCCTCTGTCCCCTCGGCGCTCTTGTTAGAACGGTTCTGATCCACCTTCCCTCCCCCTGTAGCTCCTCCTCTGTCCCCTCAGCGCTCTTGTTAGAAGGGTTCTGATCCACCTTCCCTCCCCCTGTAGCTCCTCCTGTGTCCCCTCACGCTTCCAAACTCCCTCCCACTGGCTGGTGCTGAAGGAGGGCCAGAGCTCCTCCTACAGGAGCCCATCCTGGCCTCCCCCGCTGCAGGTCCTCCACTGACCTCCCACCAGAGAGATGAGCCCCCTGGTTCAGAGGTGACAGACCACCTCTGGGAGCAGACAACAGAGACCACATCAGGCTGGACTCCGTGCAGGTACGGAGGCTGACAGCTGCTGAGTGAGTGAGTTTACGACGCTCCCACCACTGCTGCTGGATCGATTTAACACATCTGGAATATTTAGATTTATTCTGGGTCAACATCTGCATCTGTTGAAGTCCTCAGTCTCCATGCAGGTGGTGTTGTTCCAGATAAAAGGTCTCAATAACAGCATCACTCCAGGTGAAACCATTCCAAAGAAGGCTAAGTGGAGCTGGCATATCAGCCCCCAATGGAAGCCTGCTGCTGCTGCCAAGCTCTCCATGTCATCATGGAAAAGTTGATTGTTCAACTCAATGTTTTTCCCATTGGGAGGAGATTTGTTGTTCCACCATGAAGTCTTTTCTTGTGATGAGTTTGTGTGTTGTAGTCGCATGAAGATATCTTGTTATCATGATCAACTCCTCTGGCCTGGTGGAAGAACGCTGCTGTGTTTGGATTCAGACGAGTCAAATCTGAACCAGGGACTTGTAGTTTTATCCTCGGTCTCTGGACTCATAAAATGGAGACCGGCCCAGTTTGACACTTTTGAACTCCTTCATGATGTTCAAATCTCATGACTGAGATTCGTGATTGGAAACATCGGCGGTTCAGGAAAGAAAACATGTACCATTGAACATCGCTCTCATCCTTCTACTCAGAACGCTGCGGTGGACTCCACCGTGTCCAGGCTTTGGGCAGATACGTCTTCATCCTCCACCACCACCAGCCGCTCCACCCCACCCACCCTGTGCAGGTCTACATTACCAGGGTCGGATCTGGCAGGGTGGAGGATCTTTGATTCATCTTAGCTTTCCTGCTCCGGCTGTTTGAGAAACATTCAAATGGAGATGGTTGTTTGTGTCTTTCAGGCCACGCCAACGCCTCCTTCTGTCCCCACGCTTACGGCTGCCGAAACGTGGCGGTGTCTGAAAACCAGATCATTCTGGATGTGCCGGACCACCAGGTCCTCCTCACCTGCAGGTTCCTGCAGGCAGAGCCCTGTGGTGGTAGGTTTCCTGCTCCTCTGCTGGACTGATACCCTCTCCCTTTCCTGACACGTATCTGCTGTTTCTACTCTGTGCCTCCTTCTCCTCTGTCAGGCCTGGACTTCTTCCTTCTGTCTCTCCAGGATTACGTCCTGGTGGTGCCTGAGAGCAGCTCCAGCTCCAGCTCCCTGAACCAAGAACCACTGGAGAAATCTGACCACTTCATCAGCAACTGTGGCCTCAACAGCTTTCATGTCAAGTCGGTGTCTCTCAGCCTGAGTTGGTCCCTGTTCTGTATCCCTGAATGTTCTAGAGGAACTAAACTGGGCCTGACTGGGACGCTTCTGTCTGCTCAGATTTGGGTTGTGAATGCATTCAGATGTCATTTACAAGCATTGGAACTAAAGACCTGAGCCTCAAGAATATTTAGTTCTTGATTTACTTTCTCTTGCAGGGTTTCACTTTGTGCAAATTTTCTTTTGAAGATCTTTGTTTTTTGTTGTCCTTCCATTTAGCAAGTTTGGCTAAGAACCTTTTCCCCACTAAACTAATTTTCCTAAAATGTCTCGCTAACGTTTCCTTTTTCTCTGTCGTCCCTCCTGTCCTTCGTCTCCATTCTGTCTCAGCTCAGCTGTGTCTCTTGGGCTCTCTTCAACAACGGCGCCCTGCCTTGTGCCTGCCATGAGGTTGGAGCTGAGAGTGACACCTGCGAGCCATTTGGTGGTCGGTGCCGCTGCAGACCCCACGTGATTGGCCGAGACTGCTCCATGTGGGCCGCGGGTTGCTGGGGATTCCCCACTGCAGACGTGAGTGTCAGATTGGATGAATGATGAGTAATAAGGGCTTTTAATGATGAGTGAGAGGACGGACCAAACCAACCTGTCCAACCATCAGAGGACAGTTTGTTGTTCTAGTTTCAACTCTTACTACATGACTGTCAGCATCACTTTGAGGTTATTCGAAAATTTCACTCCATTACTGTTAGCATCATTTTGAGTTCATTAATGAGTTCATTAGCAATTCTTACGACATCACTAGCATTATTTTGAGGTTATTAGCAATTCTTAGTACATTACTGTCGCATCATTTAGAAATCATTAGAAATTCTTCCGACATCACTGTCGCATTATTTTGAGTTCATTCGCAGCTCTTACTACATTACTGTCAGCCTCATTTTTAGGTTACTCCCAACTCTAACCACATGACTTTCAGCATCACTTTGAGGTTACTCGCATCTTTCACTACATTACTGTTAGCATCATTTTAAGTTCATTAGCAATTCTTACTACATCACTGTCCCATCATTTCAGATCATTCGCCATTCGTACTACATCACTGTCACATTATTTTGAGGTTCGTAGTAACTCTTACTACATCACTAGCATTATTTTAAGGTTATTAGCAGACTTACTACATTCCTGTCAGCATCAATTTGAGGTGATTAGCAATTCTTACGACATCACTGGAGCATTATTTTGACGTTAGTAGCAACTCTTACTACATGACTGTCAGCATCACTTTGAGGTTGTTCAAAACACTGACTACATTACTGCAAGCATCATGTAGTTTATTTGCAACTATCACTACATTACTGTGAGCTTCATTTTGAGTTTATTAGCAATTCTTCCGACATCACTGTTGCATTATTTTGAGGTTCGTAGCGACTCTTACTACATGACTGTCAGCATCATTTTGAGGTTATTCGAAACTTTCACTACATTACTGTTAGCATCATTTTGAGTTCATTAGCAATTCTTGCGACATCACTGTAGCATTATTTTGAGGTTATTAGCAACTCTTACTACATTACTGTCAGCATCATTTTTAGGTTACTCGCAACTCTAACCACATGACTGTCAGCATCACTTTGAGGTTATTCGAAACTTTCACTGCATTACTGTTAGCATCATTTTGAGTTCATTAGCAATTCTTACTCCATCACTGTCGCATCATTTTGAGATCATTAGCAATTCTTCCGACATCACTGTCGCATTATTTTGATGTTCGTAGCAACTCTTACTACATTACTGTCAGCATCATTTTTAGGTTGTTTGAAACTTTCACTACATTATTGTTAGCATCATTTTGAGTTCATTAGCAGTTCGTACGACATCACTGTCGCATCATTTTGAGATCATTAGCAATTCTTCTGACATCACTGTTGCATTATTTTAAGGTTCATAGCTACTCTTATTACATGACTGTCAACATCACTTTGAGGTTATTCGAAACTTTCACTCCATTACTGTTAGCATCATTTTGAGTTCATTAGCAACTCTTCTGACATCACTGTCGCATTATTTTTAGGTTCGTAGCAACTCTTACTACATCACTGTTGCATTATTTTGAGGTTAGTATCAACTCTTACTACATGACTGTCAGCATCACTTTGAGGTTATTCGAAACTTTCACTACATTACTGTTAGCATCATTTTGAGTTTATTTGCAATTCTTACTCCATCACTGTCGCATCATTTTGAGATCATTACCGATTCTTCTGACATCACTCTCGCATTATTTTAAGGTTCGTAGAAACTCTTACTACATGACTGTCAGCATGACTTTGAGGTTGTTCGAAACACTTACTACATTACTGTCAGCATCACTTTGAGTTTATTAGCAACTTTCACTCCATTACTGTTACCATCATTTTGAGTTCATTAACAATTCTTACGACATCACTGTCGCATAATTTTTAGATGATTAGCAATTCTTACGACATCACTGTAGCAGCATTTTTAGGTTATTTTCAACTCTTCCTCCATTACGTCAGCATCATTTTGAGTTCATTACAATGCTTACTACGTCACTGTTGCATCATTTTAAGATCATTAGCAATTCTTCCAACATCACTGTTGCATTATTTGGAGGTTCGTAGCAACTGTTACTACATGACTGTCAGCATCACTTTGAGGTTGTTCGAAACACTTACTACATTACTGTAAGCATCACTGAGTTTATTAGCAACTATCTCTACATTACTGTTAGCATCATTTTGAGTTTAATAGCAATTCTTACGACATAACTTTAGCATCATTTTGAGGTTAGTTTCAACTCTTCCTCCAATACCGTCAGCATCGTTTAGAGTTTATTAGCAATTCTTACGAAATAACTGTCGCATTATTTTGAGGTTCGTAGCAACTCTTCCTACATGACTGTCAGCATCACTCCGAGGTTTTTCGAAACTTTCACTCCATTACTTTTAGCATCATTTTGAGTTCATTAGCAATTCTTACTACATCACTGTCGCATCATTTTGAGATCATTAGCAATTCTTCCGACATCACTGTCGCATTATTTTGAGGTTCGTAGAAACTCTTCCTACATGACTGTCAGCATCACTTTGAGGTTATTCGAAACATTCACTCCATTACTGTTATCATCATTTTGAGTTCATTAGCAATTCTTACTAAATCACTGTCGCATCATTTTGAGATCTTTAGCAATTCTTCTGACCTCACTGTCGCATTATATTGAGGTTCGTAGCAACTCTTACTGCATGACTGTCAGCATCACTTTGAGGTTGTTCGAAACTCTTACTACATTACTGTAAGCATCACTGAGTTTATTAGCAACTATCACGACATTACTGTTAGCATCATCTTGAGTTCATTTGCAATTCTTACGACATCACTGTAGCATCATTTTGAGATCATTAGCAATTCTTCTGACATCACTGTCGCATTTTTTTGAGGTTCGTAGCAACACTTACTACATGACTGTCAGCATCACTTTGAGGTTATTCGAAAGTTTCACTCCATTACTGTTAGCATCATTTTGAGATCATTAGCAATTCTTACTACATCACTGTCGCATCATTTTGAGATCATTAGCAATTCTTCTGACATCACTGTTGCATTATTCAAAGGTTCGTAGCAACTCTTACCACATGACTGTCAGCATCACTTTGAGGTTATTGTGGGAGACTGAGCTCTTCAGGTTTGCAGGTTTGCAGCCTCCTCCAGCAGCACCCAGATCTGGGATGAGGGGAGAGGGAGTTAGTGACACATCTGAGTATGATTTATAAATGACAATTAAAGGAGGACAGAGAGGGAAGAGAGGAGTAGAGAGAAGCCCAGTGCACCATGGGAGATCCCCCAGCAGCCTAAGCCTATAGCAGCAGATCTAATGGCCAGCCTAAGCAGCCCAACTATAAGCCTGATCAAAAAGGAAGGTCTTTAGTCTGCTCTTATAGGTCGAGAGGGTGCCTGCATCCTGGACTGAAACTGTGAGACGGTTCCACAGGAGGGGAGCCTGATAGCTGAAGGCTCTGGCTCCATTCTACTTTTAGAACTCTAGGAACCACCAGTAACCCCGCATCCTGGGAGCGAAGGGTTCTAGCTGGATAATAGGGGACTAGGAGCTCTGTCAGGTAGGAAGGAGCCTGACTGTTGAGGACTTTGATGGTAGAAGGAGAATTTAGAATTCTATTCTGAATTTGACTGGGGGCCATGCAGAGAAGCCAGCACAGGACAGACATGGTCTCTTCTACTAGTTCTAGTCAGGCAGCAGTGTTCTGGACCAGCTGGAGAGTCTTTAAGGTCCTATTTCTTCTTTTGGTCACAGGTTTGAAAATATGAGTAGAAGTGAAAGGAAAGGCTGTGAGAGACCTGCCACACCTCTCCAGTGACCTGGGACATGATGGCAGTGGTGGGATTTGAACCCACACCTCTTCAGAGACTGGAGCCTTAATCCAGCGCCTTAGACCGCTTGGCCACACTACCTCCCTGAGCTGTTCTCTGAGTTGGTCTGCTAAAGGCATGTTGAAGAGGAAGTAACATCATGATATCAAACTGATTCTGAAGGGGGACCCCTTCCTTCCACGGTCACAGGAAGTGACGACAGCGCTGCTAGAAGCAGGAAAGAAATGGTAAAAGGACTCAGTTTGTACAGAGCCTTTCTACCTCAGCAGCACTCAAGGAGCTGAACAATGTCCTCTCATTCACACACACTCACACACTGATGCTGAAGGCTGCCATGCAAGGAGCCAACCTACTCATCAGAAGTATTTAGGGGTTCAGTCTCTTACTCAAGGACACTTTGACATGGTCACTGGAGAAAGTGAGGATCAAACCAGCCACCCTTTGGTTGCCAGACGGCCACGCCACTCCTGAGTCATGTGACCTGGATAAGATGGTGAACTACAGCTGATCGCCATGCTAGCAAACCTCTTTTGTTTGGTTTGGTTGTTGTTTAGTGACTGTGGATGAATACACAGGAGAAGTTGTGCATAAATTTGTGTTCCCTGTTCACTTGAATATATGCAGGAGTGTGAGGTGGTAATACTACTTGGAGGAGAATGAGAGTTCAGTCTCAGCGCGATGACCTGTGCTGACACTAAAACATGTCAGCCCACAGAACAAAGATGGCAGTCCTCTGGGAAAGCAGGTACACCACACATACATGAAGAAACCCTACAGGAAACAAATATGTTGCCAGAGACTTTTACTCTGTTTTTGTTGTTTACCCAAGTACAGGATTGGAGGGAGACTGATGGTCGCTGTTTGGGTTTTTGGAAAACAAGGAGGCTGTGGGTTCAAGCTGGATTCTCAGAGACGATTTCCCCAACCTCTACATTTGCATCTACACTGTCATCTAGTCATGTGACTGAAGTCATCCAGTCACGTGACTGAAGTCATCCTGTCATGTGACTGAAGTCATCCAGTCATGTGACTGAAGTCATCCATTCATGTCAGTGATGTCACTTTGCAGGACTGTCATTGCCGTCTCATTCTAGAAAAGAATCCAGACTCCACCTGTGGCTCCATGATAACTGATGGACCTCTGGTTGGAGGCTGGACGATGATGTTTGGACTGGAAGGAAAACTCCTTGTCCAAATTCCATTGTGTTCAAATTTAAAGTCCCACAATCAGAAGTAGCTGAATCTGACAGGTGGAGGTTTGGAACTACAAGATGGTGATGTTTTCTTGACTTGATGCTCTGACTGTCAGGGTGGATGACAGCTTCTTCTGCTGCTGCATCTGAGTGGCTATGATTGGAGGTTTTACCTCCCAAGGTTGTCTGGTTCCAGGGGAAATTCTAAAATTCCAGTCCCCAACCTGGGCTGTTCTGAAACTCTTCTCCTGAATCACTCCTGAATCACTCCTGAGCTGCAGCAAGAACAAATACCAGTGCCAACCAGATCAACTTCATGGCTGCTAACAGAACTTAGACACTTGATTTCCATCAATCTGGAGCCAAGAAGGCCCTCACCTGTGGTTCTCCTCCAGGAGGGTCCAGGTTCTGCCATTGTGGCTCCTGGTGCCACTGCCAGAGTGCCTCAGCTGCACACTGCAACATTTCAACAGGAGATTGACATTCCTTCAAATGTCCTGACATCTGATTCCAATGGTTCTGTTCCATCTTTATATTTCAAAATGAATCATACAATGACGGGTGCACGGTGGTGCAGTGGTCAGCACTGTGGCCTCACAGCAAGAAGGTTCCGGGTTTGAGTCCCGGCTCCAGCACAGGATCTTTCTGTGTGGAGTTTGCATGTTCTCCCCGTGTCTGCGTGGGTTCTTTCCGGGTACTCCAGCTTCCTCCCACTGTCCAAAGACATGGACATTAGGGGACGAGGCTGATTGATACTCTAAATTGACCGTAGGTATGAATGTGAGTGTGAATGGTTGTCCATCTCTGTATGTTGGCCCTGCAATGGACTGGCGACCTGTCCAGGGTGAACCCCGCCTCTCGCCCGTAGATGCTGGGATAGGCTCCACCCCCCGCGACCCTTAATGTGTGTAGGAATAAGCGGAAGATGACGATGGATGGACGATAACTCTTCAGTCGTGCAGTTGGCATGAACAACAAAAAGTCACAGTTACACAAGGGTCATGTGACAGGTCTCTGAAGATGCAAAAGCCGTGTAAAAAGCCACATCACCACAAATGACAACAACTGGGTCTGTCCTTGGATAGGGGGGCTCTTGGACAGTGCCATCCCATGGCACAGAAGCATTCACAACCTTGTATTGTCAACACAGACAAAAAACAACGTATTAACAGTTATTATGCACTGCAAGAAAAAATACGCTGCGGAAATTCAAACTTTTTGACATTTTACCTTAATGACTACCTTCACTGAAACTCCAGCATTGAACAAAGTCTTGTTGATCAGTTTTGACAGTAAGAGTGAGAGTCCTTTGTTGACCTGCAATGGTCCTTCTTGTTAAGCCAGTAGCTTACTCCTGAGGCGGTCCACTTTTGGGGACAGCTTTGAACTATCCAGCTCGAGGAGAAGCTTCTGGAATACTTCAAACGTGTACCTGAGTTCCTTTGGATAGGCAAGATTCACAGCAAATGCCAACCCAACGAGCAGGGAACAAGCCCTTGGAAAGTTACCCAGATCAGTCAGAACTCTCACACCCTCGACCACAATACCGATGTCCTCAGGACCCTCGGACATATTGGTCTTGAGGTTGTAGATCTTCAGGCTTTTAACAGCAAGGTCCAGCGACACAGTGTCACCATCAGCATCCTGTCATAGAGACAGCATTGTGTATATCGGACAGTACAGCCAAAGGAGAAGGTCCCATCTCACAAATTGCTTCCAGCAGTTCGGTTTGTCATGGCTGTTGCTTGTGATGCACCCTATTTACATCAAATAAATCTGAGATAATGTACTTACAAAACGTGCATAAAAAATACACCAGGTAAGTTGAATAGGATCCAATCAGTTCACCAACAAATCAAAACAATTCACTAACACCAGAAACTATGGTTACAGTTGTAAATATTTGTCAATGATATCAATCCATTGCTACATCATTTCTGCCAGGCACTGTACTGATGAATATCTTATTCTACCTTCGCTAGCACAGGCTGGTCACCTGACAACCAATCTCTATGTGTCACTGAAAGTTCATTCCTGAAGCTTGAAGTCATCCACAGCAACTGGTTCAACTCTACTTTCCATGACTTATTTAAGAAGTTGCCCGAATCTACGTAAAAATGTCTGTGTATTCACAAAGCAGCTCTTTGGCCTGTTTTAAAACTGTTTTCAAATACAGGGCACACCGCATTATAAGAGCATAGAATATCAACGACTGTCGTGGCTGGGGATGCGTTATGCATCCACTAGATGGAGCTGTGCTCAAGGGAATGTCAACAAAACAGTCAGCTAAGTCAGTCAGTCAAACTTTATTAATAGAATACAAAGCAACGTTCTGACAACACTGTTCACTCCCAAAACAAGTCAGTGCATTCACAACACGGTACCGTGCGTACCGGTAGCTGCTGACTGGCAGCCTTGAGTTTGAACTCTGCGTCGTAAGCGCGTCTCTTGAAAGGTGCCATTTTGGGGTTTTTATACACACACAAGTGGTGTGAGACCAGAATTCTCCTGTACTGTTTTTACCACTGTTACTTCGGCCACGCCCCCTGACTACGGTATCCATAATTAACCAATGTTGATCCATATATAAGACGCGTCGGATAATAAGGCGCAATGTCGGTTTTTGAGAAAATTAAGGGCTTTTAGGTGCGCCTTATAGTGCGGAAAATACGGTACTCTAAGCAGTTGGCCAATCACAGAAGAGTGGGCTTCTCAACGAATGTTAGTTAATGCATCGTGAATACATCAATATTAAACTGGGAAAGGAACATAATATGACCCTTTTAATTAAATGTTTTGGTTAGCATACTGTAATCTTCAATGTTCCTCTACTATTTACATTTTTCCAAGTAATACATTAAAAAATATTTTATTCATTTCAAAATTTGATCTTGAAAATGTAATTTAGAAAATAGATGACAGTAATGCAACGTACATTTTGTATCCAAGAGCCAAAAGCAGAACCACAAGTGCAATCCTTCACGATGGGCAAGGAATATTTCTGATTAGCATGCACTTGTAACTCACTTGAGGTGGCTCAAATAGAGCCCGCCATCTGGCTTTGATGTCCTCTGTGCTGGGTGACAGGTTGATGATTTCATTTCTTCTGTGTGCAAATGCTTTGGCCATTTTTTCTTTTACCAATGCGTTATTGTCCTTTTTCTTTACTTCAGTAAGCAACTGAATCCTCTCTTGCCCTTGGCTTTCTTCATCTTCTCCGGCTGGGTAAGGAGGGAGGTAGTTAGCCTCTGCCTTTCGAGGCTTTTTTACATTTTTTGCAGACTTCTGGTCTGCGGGAGCCTTGCGTTTCTGTGCACTGCACAACACCTCAGGAACACCATAGCCTCAGAGTTTGGTGCGATAATTTGCCATCTTATATTTGATGCTTTGTTGCCAGCCACAGTAACCTCCAAAGGAGCCGGGTTCCTTGAGACAAGGATATTTCTTAACAAGTGCTTCAGCAACATCCCCTATGTGTGACCCTGATGGATAGGCTGTATATCTATAGACAGTTTCAGCCAGCTTCTCAATTGTGTCAGACTTGATCTTCGAGGTAGTCAGAAGTGTTCCATCCTTCTTGAAGACTTCAGTGGCTCTTTCAAGGTACATCTCAGTTTCGTACGCAAACTGTGGAATGGGGAACTGTTTTGGCCATGGTTGAAGACGTTCTGGTGTACTTCGCCCTGACAGTTGACAGGCTAATGGTGTCCTGTGAAGATGATGTTCCAGGAGATGACACTGCATCAGCTGCAGTTGACTCTGCATAGCATGCAGACTCAGAGTCAGTTAACTGCTGAACAAAGGAAGTGTTCAAACTTTCCTCAACTGGAAGCAAGTTCAGAACAAGGGGGGCAGTGTGAACAACCTTTATGGTGTCTTTGTGTTTAATCTGACCACTGTTATGGAGAGTAAAGTAATCTTCAAATTCCAAGTCCAAATACTGAAGACTGAAAGGTCTCCTTCACAATAGTTTGCAGCTCATTCACAGTGGGTGGGATTCCTGATGGAAGGACCAACTTCTCAGTTCGATCATTGATGATTACTCAGAGCTTTGCCTCCATCTCTGCCGTCCTGACAATAATAGACAAAAGTTCAGTGGCATTCCAAGCAGAAGCTTATACAGTGGATGAACCCAAACATAGAGTGAACTATGTCATGAAGAAGCTGGAGAGTTCCACCAGAATAAATAGAGTTCAAAACATTTAAATAATTGATGCCAAGAGAATTGTAGTGGTAAATAATTTAGAATTGATTTTCAAATTATTAGATATTTTCTATTCTCTTTTTAATTTGTAATTAAAAATTATAATTACATCTTTTATATAATCACTTTCAATGTATCTCTAACTTTACTTTTAATCATTTATGCTCATCATATTCAATGTCACAATGCATTTGTTTCCTGCAATACACTGGTTTTCCATTATGATGAATGAGATTTAAAGACAACTCCCTTGAATGAAAGGTTGTCAGCAGGACGCCAAAATGAAGTCCAGCCACCAATGAGGAAAAACTGTCGACCTTTCGTGTTGCCGTAAATGTTGAGTCGTGTGTCCAATCAGAATTCATACTGCTACAGTGTGTGTTGGACTGATTTAAGCCACCAACGGCCATATTTTCCTAATATTCTACCTCTAGAACAATGAATCTTAAGATTTTTCTCACAGTTGCTCCTGTTATGTAGAAGATCTCTGTCCCCACATCTGAGCAGCAGCATCCAATGGAAGTAGTGGTTCTACCACTGTTTAATCTATTTACATCTCAAACCACAGACAACAGCAAACAGTTACTCAAATATGCAACCAGGTGTTTGTTTAGCTAGATCTGTACCCCTCGTTGCTCCAGTATAGTAAGGGCGTTAGTTGTGCAGCATCATAGTATTTCCTCAAGTTTGGAAGAGCCAAGCGCCCCTTATCTTTTCTCAACTGAAGAGTGCTAAATTTGATTCTCGGTTTTTTCCCTTGCCATATAAGATCAATTTATCCCATTCCCTAAATTGGTTCTCCTCCACTTTTATTGGCAAATTTCTAAATAAGTAGAGCAAGCGGGGAAGTACATTCATTTTAATTGCACTTATTCTCGAAATCAAGCTTAAGAAGGGAATTAAGTTCCACCTGTGTAAGTCTGATTTAATTTTTATTGATATAGGGTCAAAATTTGCCTGGGATAACTTTGATGGGTCCTTTGATACGTTTATACCCAAATATTTAATGTGATCATTATCCCATAATAATTCGTATTCCTCCCGCATCGCCTGTGGAGCCTGAAAAGCCAGGTACTTGGCTGATTTGCCACCTGCTTCGTAATACTTTTGCCTTAAGAAAAGAAAATTCTTCTGTGTTTCCTGGGAGTAAATGTTATTAATTTCAGCCTGAATTTTTTTAATTTCTTGCTTTAGAGTATGATTAGTACCACCTCCGCCAACTGTAAATGTTTTAATTTGTCTTCTAAAGTCAATAGCTTCTGTCGTTTAACTTTTTTCAAATGAGCAGTCAAAGATATAAGTTTCCCTCTCATCACTGCCTTTAAAGTGTCCCATAATATTGCTGGGGATATTTCCTCAGAATTGTTTAATTCCATAAATTCTTGAATATCTTTCTTTATCTTCGCCACTATTGTTGGCTTGTTCAATATATATGAATTTAATCGCCAGAGGCTTGCTCTTTTCTTTCTCCCGAGGTGTATTGACATAGAAACTGGGCTATGATCAGACAAGTCTATTGTTTCAATATCGCAGCTCCGTACTCTGAACCCATCGACTGTAAACATAACAAAATAGTCCAACCGTATGCAGCGTGAGGGCAACTATAAAGTGTATACTCTCTGTCGTCAGGATGCAGCTCTCTCCACACATCGATCAATCCCAGTTCTCCCATGAGCGCGTTCACCTTCCTACTAATAGGATTATTCAAACCCGTCGTGGCAGAAGAGTCCATGTTGGACAATTTTATGTTAAAGTCTCCCCCACAAATGACCACTCCCTGTGAATTCACCATTAAGTCTAGAATACGTCTGTATAAGGGCCAATCGCTTCCCGGTGGTATATACACATTTATAATGGTCACCAATGTACCCTCTATCTTGCCTGTATTACTCACAAACCTCCCCTCTCCATCCATCACTTCAGAAATGTGTTCGTAATTGATTGCACTTGAAATTAGGGTTGCAACTCCTTTTTTATGACTGGTCCCATCAGCTGACGAGAACACGTGTTGAACTCCCATCCTTTTAAGTTTCAGATGCTCAGCTTGACTCATATGTGTCTCTTGAAGCAGAGCAAACTGCGCCTTCTCCCTTTTCAACTTTGTTTGTATTTTATGTCTTTTAATAGGATTCAAAACCCCATTTACATTGAAAGTAATTATTTTGACTGGATCCCCCTGCATGTTATATACAGTAGGCATTTTATGGCACCCCTTCTCCTCATACATGTAAACCAAAACCCCTCAGCACCTGGGGAAGCAGAAACAAACTCAAAATTATTAACAATAGTGCAATCAAACACTAACAACGTCACCCTGATGAACTTGTGTTCCGGCTGTGGTCTTCCCCAGCCGACCAGCCTCCCATCCGAGGGATAGCCTCCATAACCTAACCGTGTTAGAGGGCCCTCCATACCGATGACAACCTAAAGAAAAGTCTCGATCTCTCTTTAAACATGATAGCATATTAGCGTCTGTGTCGGTGCAAAAACCTCCTTTTTGCCTTCCTCGCTGTCCAATTCAGAAGAGATGCTCCTTTTCACTCCACGTCGCATCTTCTAAACGCCTGCAGTTTTTCTTTATATCCCGGAGCTCCGCTTTGCCGTGTGGTCTGCCTTCCACCTCTCGCCTTCTGCCACGACCCCCTCTGGATCCTCTCCCACAGTGATGCTGGTTCCTTGAAAACCTTGACCGGGAGCCCCCGGTTCGCCAGGTCTGCCGTCGCCTCTTCCACTGTAGTGTAGATCCTCACCCCGTCGGCATGGTGGATTTTCAAGCGGGCTGGATACAATGTCTGGAACCGAATGTCATTCTCCTTCAGGACCCTGCGCGACTCCGCATACTCCTTCCTCTTGACAAGAATTTCAGGTGGATAGTCATGGTCAATATTGACTTTCTGGTTCTGCCACACAAAACCTCTCTTCTGCCAGGCAAGCTTCACCACTTCTTCTTTATCCGTAAAGTTGAGGAAATTGACCACTATGGATCTCGGTGGTCTATCTTTGTCGGGCAGTGGCGCCAACGCACGATGAGCTCTCTGTATTTGTAAGACTCTTCCGTCAGGGATGCCCAGATTTTCCCGCAGCAGTTTCTCAACAAACGGAATCATAGGGCCCGGAGGCTCCGAACCCTCCTTCATGCCGTAAATGCGGATGTTTGATCTTCTCCCATAGCCCTCCAGAGCCGTTATTCTCTGCTGGAGAGCACCTCGTTCACCTGCTGCAGCCCATCCTCGTTAGCCGATATCCTAGCCTCGGCATCAGTTCGCCCGGAGTTCGTTTTATCAAGTTCTCCTTTAATTTCCTGCAACTGACGTTTGTTGTCTTGCCTGAAGTCACGTAGTTCTCTCAGGATCGTGGCGAGACCAACCGTCTCCTCCTCCTCCCTGTCCTCCTCAGCCCAGGCGGTCGTAGCAGGCGGCGGCGAACGGACTGCTTCCTTGACTGCGGCTCCCACAGTAGCTTTAGCGGTAGCTCCCGGCTGCCGCTGCTTGCTTTCTCCAACGGCAGGCTTGTTAGACGTCGGCTTCAGCGCTCTAGTTTTCCTGTCTTTGGCTGCACCAGACGCCATCCTCACCCCGCGATGACTTTAATTGGCTTAACTTCTCAGTTTTATACTTCTTAGGGGCAAAAGTTTAGTTCGTAATCGAGCAAGCTTTCCTAAAGCGGCCATCTCCGGCTCTGACTGGAACTTCCGCTCCGAGAGTTGCTACTAATTTCATAATGATGCTGAAGTTATGTAAGGACAGTTGCGACGAACCTAAGAAATGATGCTACAGTGATGTAATGAGAGTTGCTACGAAACTCGAAATGATGCTACAGTGATGTGGTGAGAGTTGCGACGAACCTAAAAAATGATGCTACAGTGATGTAATGAGAGTTGCTACGAACCCAAGAAATGATGCGATAGTGATGAGGTGAGAGTTGCTACTAATCAAAGAAATGATGCCACAGTGATGTGGTGACAGTTGCTACTAATCTCAAAATGATGCTCAAGTGATGTAATGAGAGTTGCTACTAACCTAAGAAATGATGCTACGGTGATGTGATGAGAGTTGCGACGATGCTCAAAATCATGCTAAAGTGATGTAATGAGAGTTGCTACAAACTAAAGAAATGATGCTACAGTGATGTGGTGAGAGTTGTTTAAAACCTCAAAATGATGCTACAGTAATGTCGTAAGAGTTGCTACTAACCTAAGAAATGATGCTCCAGTGATGTGGTGAGAGTTGCTTAAAAGCTGAAAATGATGCTAAAATGATGTAATGAGAGTTGCTACTAACCTCAAAATGATGCTACAGTGATGTAATGAGAGTTGCTACTAACCTCAAAATGATGCTGAAAGTAATGTAGTGAGAGTTACTACTAATTTCAAAATGATGCTAAAGTAATGTAATGAATGTCGCTACAAACCTCAAAATGATGCTCCAGTGATGTGGTGAGAGTTGCTTAAAACCTCAAAATGATGTTACAGTGATGTCATGAGAGTTGCTACAAACCTAATAAATGATGCGAAAGTGATGAGGTGAGAGTTGCTACTAATCTCAAAATAATGCCAAAGTGATGTAATCACATTTGCAACGAATCTCAAAATGATGCTAAAGTGATGTAATGAGAGTTGCTACGAACCTAAGAAATGGTGCTACAGTGATGTAGTGAGAGTTTCTACGAATCTCAAAATGATGCTGAAATTAATGTAGTGAGAGTTGCAACGAAACTCAAAATCATGCCACAGTGATGTGGTGATATTTGCTACGAACCTAAAAAAGATGCTGACAGTGATGTAGTGAGAGTTGCTACGAACCTCAAAATGATGCTAAAGTGATGTGGTGAGAGTTGTTTAAAACCTCAAAATGATGCAACAGTGATGTAGTGAGAGTTGCGACTAACCTCAAAATGATGCTGAAGTGATGTAATGAGAGTTGCTCCTAATTTCAAACTGATGCGAAAGTGATGAAATGAAAGTTGCTACGAACCTCAAAATGATGCTACAGTGACTTCATGAGAGTTGCTCCTCACCTAAGAAATGATGGTCCAGTGATGTGGTGAGAGTTGCTTAAAACCTGAAAATGATGCTAAAATGATGTAATGAGAGTTGCTACAAACCTAAGAAATGATACTACAGTGATGTGATTTGAGTTGCTACTCACATAAGAAATGATGCTACAGTGATGTGGTGAGAGTTGCTTAAAACCTGAAAATGATGCTAAAATGATGTAATGAGAGTTGCTACGAACCTAAAAATGATGGTGCAGTGATGTCGTAAGAGTTGCTACGAACCTGAGAAATGATGCTACAGTGATGTAGTGAGAGTTGCTACTAACCTCAAAATGATGCTGACAGTAATGTATTCAGAGTTTCTGCTTACCTCATAATAAGGCTGCAGTGATGTAGTGACAGATTCTACTCCTCTCAAAATGATGCTACAGTGATGTAATGAGAGTTGCTACTAATTTCAACATGATGCTGACAGCGATGTCGTGACAGTTGCGACTAACCTCAAAATGATGCTACAGTGATGTAATGAGAGTTGCTCCTAATTTCAAACTGATGCGAAAGTGATGTAATGAGAGTTGCTCCTAATTTCAAACTGATGCGAAAGTGATGAAATGAGAGTTGCTATTAACCTCAAAATGAAGACACAGTCATGTAGTGAGAGTTGCTACTAACCTCAAAATGATGCTGACAGTAATGTAGTGAGAGTTACTACTAATTTCAAAATGATGCTAAAGTAATGTAATGAATGTCGCTACTAACCTAAGAAATGATGCTACAGTGATGTAGTGAGAGTTGCTACTAATTGCATTACGATGCTAAAGTTATGGAAGGACAGTTGCTACGAACCTAATAAATGATGCTACAATGATGTAGTGAGAGTTGCTACTAATCTCAAAATGATACTGAGGTGATATAATGGGTTTCTTCTAACCTAAGAAATTATGCTACAGTGATGTGGTGAGAGCTGCTACTATGCTAAAATGATGTTGACAGTATTATAGTGAGAGTAGCGACTAACCTCAAAATGATGCTACAGTGATGTAGTGAGAGTTGCGACTAACCTCAAAATGATGCTGACTGTGATGTAGTGAGTTGCTAAGAACCTCAAAATGATGCGACAGTGATGGAGTGAGAGTTGCGACGAACCTCAAAATGATGCTACAGTGATGTAGTGAGAGTTGCGACAAACCTCAAAATGATGGTCCAGTGATGTGGTGAGAGTTGCTACGAACCTCAAAATGATGCTAAAGTGATGTAATGAAAGTTGCTACTAACCTAAGAAATAATGCTCCAGTTATGTGGTGAGAGTTGCTTAAAACCTCAAAATGATGTTACAGTCATGTAGTGAGAGTTGCTACTCACCTCAAAATGATGCTGACAGTGATGTAATGAGAGTTGCTACAAACCTAATAAATGATGCTCCAGTGATGTAATGAGAGTTGCTACGAACCCAAGAAATGATGCGAAAGTGATGAGGTGAGAGTTGCTACTAATCTCAAAATAATGCCAAAGTGATGTAATCACATTTGCAACGAATCTCAAAATGATGCTAAAGTGATGTAATGAGAGTTGCTACGAACCTAAGAAATGGTGCTACAGTGATGTAGTGAGAGTTTCTACGAATCTCAAAATGATGCTAAAATTAATGTAGTGAGAGTTGCAACGAAACTCAAAATCATGCCACAGTGATGTGGTGATATTTGCTACGAACCTAAAAAAGATGCTGACAGTGATGTAGTGAGAGTTGCTACGAACCTCAAAATGATGTTCCAGTGATGTGGTGACAGTTGCTACTAATCTCAAAATGATGCTAAAGTGATGTGGTGAGAGTTGTTTAAAACCTCAAAATGATGCTACAGTGATGTAGTGAGAGTTGCTACGAACCTAAAAATGATGGTGCAGTGATGTCGTAAGAGTTGCTACTAACCTGAGAAATGATGCTACAGTGATGTAGTGAGAGTTGCTACTAATTTCAAAATGATGCTAAAGTGATTTAATGAGAGTTGCTCCGAACTTAAGAAATGATACTACAGTGATGTGGTGAGAGTTGCTACGAACCTGAGAAATGATGCTGACAGTAATGTAGTGAGAGTTGCGACTAACCTGAAAATGATGCTGAAGTGATGTAATGAGAGTTGCTCCTAATTTCAAAGTGATGCGAAAGTGATGAAATGAAAGTTGCTACGAACCTGAAAATGATGCTACAGTGACTTCATGGGAGTTGCTCCTTACCTAAGAAATGATGGTCCAGTGATGTGGTGAGAGTTCCTTAAAACCTGAAAATGATGCTAAAATGATGTAATGAGAGTTGCTACGAACCTAAGAAAATAAAACTACAGTGATGTGATGAGAGTTGCTACTAACATAAGAAATGATGCTCCAGTGATGTGATGAGAGTTGCTACTAACATAAGAAATGATGCTACAGTGATGTGATGAGAGTTGCTACTAACATAAGAAATGATGATACAGTGATGTAGTGAGAGTTGCTACGAACTTCAAAATGATGCTAAAGTCATGTAGTGAGAGTTGCTGCTCACCTCAAAATGATGGTGCAGTGATGTCGGAAGAGTTGCTACTAACCTCAGAAATGATGCTACAGTGATGTAATGAGAGTTGCTACTAACCTCAGAAATGATGCTACAGTGATGTAGTGAGAGTTGCTACTCATCTCAAAATGATGCTTGCAGTGATGCAATGAGAGTTTCTTCAAACCTAAGAAATTATGCTACAGTGATGTGGTGAGAGTTGCTACGATGCTCAAAATCATGCCAAAGTGATGTAATGAGAGTTGCTACAAACCAAAGAAATGATGCTACAGTGATGTAATGAGAGTTGCTACAAACCAAAGAAATGATACTACAGTGATGTGGTGAGAGTTGCTTAAAACCTGAAAATGATGCTAAAATGATGTAATGAGAGTTGCTACGAACCTAAAAATGATGGTGCAGTGATGTCGTAAGAGTTGCTTCTAACCTCAGAAATGATGCTACAGTGATGTAATGAGAGTTGCTACTAACGTCAGAAATGATGCTACAGTGATGTAGTGAGAGTTGCTACTAATTTCAAAATGATGCTAAAGTGATTTAATGAGAGTTGCTACGAACTTAAGAAATGATACTACAGTGATGTGATGAGAGTTGCTACGAACCTGAGAAATGATGCTGACAGTAATGTAGTGAGAGTTGCTACTAACCTCAAAATGATGCTGACAGTAATGTATTCAGAGTTTCTGCTTACCTCATAATAAGGCTGCAGTGATGTAGTGACAGATTCTACTCCTCTCAAAATGATGCTACAGTGATGTAATGAGAGTTGCTACTAATTTCAACATGATGCTGACAGCGATGTTGTGACAGTTGCGACTAACCTCAAAATGATGCTGAAGTGATGTAATGAGAGTTGCTCCTAATTTCAAACTGATGCGAAAGTGATGTAATGAGAGTTGCTCCTAATTTCAAACTGATGCGAAAGTGATGAAATGAGAGTTGCTATTAACCTCAAAATGAAGACACAGTCATGTAGTGAGAGTTGCTACTAACCTCAAAATGATGCTGACAGTAATGTAGTGAGAGTTACTACTAATTTCAAAATGATGCTAAAGTAATGTAATGAATGTCGCTACTAACCTAATAAATGATGCTACAGTGATGTAGTGAGAGTTGCTACTAATCTCAAAATGATACTGAGGTGATATAATGGGTTTCTTCTAACCTAAGAAATTATGCTACAGTGATGTGGTGAGAGCTGCTACTATGCTAAAATGATGTTGACAGTATTATAGTGAGAGTAGCGACTAACCTCAAAATGATGTTACAGTGATGTAGTGAGAGTTGCGACTAACCTCAAAATGATGCTGACAGTGATGTAGTGAGAGTTGCTAAGAACCTCAAAATGATGCTACAGTGATGTAGTGAGAGTTGCTACGAACCTCAAAATGATGCTACAGTGATGTAGTGAGAGTTGCGACAAACCTCAAAATGATGGTCCAGTGATGTCGTAAGGTTTGCTACTAACCTTAGAAATGATGCTCCAGTGATGTGGTGAGAGTTGCTACGATGCTCAAAATGATGCTAAAGTGATGTCATGAAAGTTGCTACTAACCTAAGAAATGATGCTCCAGTGATGTGGTGAGAGTTGCTTAAAACCTCAAAATGATGTTACAGTGATGTAATGAGAGTTGCTACAAACCTAATAAATGATGCTCCAGTGATGTAATGAGAGTTGCTACGAACCCAAGAAATGATGCGAAAGTGATGAGGTGAGAGTTGCTACTAATCTCAAAATAATGCCAATGTGATGTAATCACATTTGCAACGAATCTCAAAATGATGCTAAAGTGATGTAATGAGAGTTGCTACTAACCTAAGAAATAATGCTCCATTGATGTAGCCAGTTTACTCATCTGCAAGACTGACTGAAAGACATTAAATCCTGGATGTCTTCTAACTTCTTCATGCTCAATTCAGATAAAACTGAGGTAATCATTTTTGGACCTAAACACCACAGGGACACACTCTTGAATCGGATCTCTACTCTAGATGGCATCACCCTAACTTCGAGTACAACTGCAAGGAACCTTGGGGTCATTTTTGACCAGGACCTTTCCTTCAGCTCCCACATAAAGCATGTGACTAGGACCGCCTTCTTCCATCTTCGAAGTATCGCTAAGATTAGGAATATCCTTTCCCAGAGTGATGCTGAAAAACTGGTGCATGCATTTATCACTTCTCGGCTGGACTACTGCAACTCTCTCTTGTCAGGATGTCCTAAATACTCTCTAAAGAGTCTCCAGCTGGTCCAGAACGCTGCAGCGAGGGTTTTGACGGGAGTTAAGAAGAGAGAACACATCTCTCCCACTTTAGCTTCTCTCCACTGGCTTCCTGTAGGATCTAGAATCGACTTCAAAGTCCTTCTGCTGACTTATAAGGCTCTCAATGATAAAGCTCCATCCTATTTGAAAGAGCTCATTAGTCCCTACTGTCCGACCAGAGCACTCCGCTCCCAGAATGCAGGTCTTTTAGTGATTCCCAGTATCTCTAAAAACAGACTGGGAGGTAGAGCCTTTAGTTACCGGGCTCCTCTACTGTGGAACCAGCTCTCTCCATGGGTCAGAGAGGCAGACACTTTAACTACGTTTAAGTCCAGGCTTAAGACCTTCCTCTATGACAGAGCCTTCAGTTAGGACTGGTTCAGGTAGCTCTGAACCATTGATAGCTATGCTGCTATAGGCTTAGACTGCTGGGGGACACATCAGGTTACATTGAGCCCTTCCCTCCTCTCCTCTCCTCTCCCCCTCTCTCCTCCTCTCCTCCCTGCACATTTTACTTGTTGCACTTTGTAGTTTGGCCTTGGTGTCTCGCAGTCTCTCTGTGTTTCCACAGATCCACCGGAGCCCCAACCGCCGCCTGCATCGCCCCCCCCTCTTATTTCCTACTGTTACACCGGCCTGCGCTCCCCTTCCATGAACCAGTCTGCCATCCAGTCCCCCATCAAGCTGGCTTGCTCTCCCTGCCTCCCCTTCCAGAAGCTTCCTTCTTCAGCTGTTATTAACATTTCCGTGTTTCCCACATTTTGTATTGTAAACTGTTTTCTTGTCTGTAACAACATCTACTGCACGTCTGTCCGTCCTGGGTGAGGGAACCCTCCTCTGTTGCTCACCCTGAGGTTTCTCAGATTTTTCCCTGTTAAAAGGGTTTTCTATGGAGTTTTTCCTCAGTCGATGTGAGGGTCTAAGGGCAGAGGATGTTGTTATGATGCCATGTGAAGCCCTTTGAGACAAACTGGTGGTGAAAACGGGCTATACAAATAAAATTGCCTTGCCTTGCCTTGCCATGTAGTGAGAGTTGCGACAAACCTCAAAATGATGTTACAGTGATGTCGTAAGGTTTGCTACTAACCTAAGAAATGATGCTCCAGTGATGTGGTGAGAGTTGCTACGATGCTCAAAATGATGCTAAAGTGATGTAATGAAAGTTGCTACTAACCTAAGAAATAATGCTCCACTGATGTGGTGAGAGTTGCTTAAAACCTCAAAATGATGTTACAGTCATGTAGTGAGAGTTGCTACTCACCTCAAAATGATGCTTACAGTGATGTAATGAGAGTTGCTACAAACCTAATAAATGATGTTACAGTGATGTAATGAGAGTTGCTACGAACCCAAGAAATGATGCGAAAGTGATGAGGTGAGAGTTGCTACTAATCTCAAAATAATGCCAATGTGATGTAATCACATTTGCAACGAATCTCAAAATGATGCTAAAGTGATGTAATGAGAGTTGCTACGAACCTCAGACATGGTGCTACAGTGATGTCGTGAGAGTTTCTACGAATCTCAAAATAATGCTGAAATTAATGTAGTGAGAGTTGCAACCAAACTCAAAATCATGCCACAGTGATGTGGTGATATTTGCTACGAACCTAAAAAAGATGCTGACAGTGATGTAGTGAGAGTTGCTACGAACCTCAAAATGATGTTCCAGTGATGTGGTGACAGTTGCTACTAATCTCAAAATGATGCTAAAGTGATGTGGTGAGAGTTGTTTAAAACCTCAAAATGATGCTACAGTGATGTAGTGAGAGTTGCTACGAACCTAAAAATGATGGTGCAGTGATGTCGTAAGAGTTGCTACTAACCTCAGAAATGATGCTACAGTGATGTAGTGAGAGTTGCTACTAATTTCAAAATGATGCTAAAGTGATTTAATGAGAGTTGCTACGAACTTAAGAAATGATACTACAGTGATGTGATGAGAGTTGCTACGAACCTCAAAATGATGCTACAGTGATGTAATGAGAGTTGCTCCTAATTTCAAACTGATGTGAAAGTGATGAAATGAGAGTTGCTACGAACCTCAAAATGATGCGACAGTGACTTCATGAGAGTTGCTCCTTCCCTAAGAAATGATGGTCCAGTGATGTGGTGAGAGTTGCTTAAAACCTGAAAATGATGCTAAAATTATGTAATGAGAGTTGCTACGAACCTAAGAAAATAAAACTACAGTGATGTGATGAGAGTTGCTACTAACATAAGAAATGATGATACAGTGATGGAATGAGAGTTGCTACGAACCAAAGAAATGATGCGAAAGTGATGAGGTGAGAGTTGCTACTATTCTCAAAATGATGCTAAAGTGATGTAATGAGAGTTGCTACGAACCTAAGAAATGATGCTACAGTGATGTGATGAGAGTTGCTACGATGCTCAAAATCATGCCAAAGTGATGTAATGAGAGTTGCTACAAACCAAAGAAATGGTGCTACAGTGATGTAGTGAGAGTTGCTACGAATCTCAAAATGATGCGAAAGTGTTGTAATAAGAGCTGCAACAAACCTAAGACATGATGCTACAGTGATGTGATGAGAGTTGCTACAATGCTCTAAATGATGCTAAAGTCATGTAGTGAGAGTTGCTACGAATCTCAAAATGATGCTAAAGTGATGTAATGAGAGTTGCTACGAACCTAAGAAATGATGCTACAGTGATGTGGTGAGAGTTGTTTAAAACCTCAAAATGATGCTACAGTGATGTAGTGAGAGTTGCTAATAAACTCAGTGATACTTTCAGTAATGTAGTAAGAGTTTCGAACAAATTCAAAGTGATGCTGACAGTCATGTAGTAAGAATTGCTAATGAACTCAATTTAATGCTACAGTGATGTCGTAAGAATTGCTAATAAACTCAAAATGATGCGAACAGTAATGTAGTCATAGTTGCTAATAAACTCAAAGTGATGCTGACAGTAATGTAGTAAGAGTTGCTATGAACCTTCAAATAATGCAACAATAATGTAGGAAGAGTTGCGACGAAACTTAAAATAATGTGACAGTGATGTCAGAAGTATTGCTCATGATCTCAAAATGATGCGACACTGATGTAGTAAGAATTGCTAATGAACTCAAATGATGCTAAAAGTAATGGAGTGAAAGTTTCGAATAACCTCAAAGTGATGCTGACAGTCATGTAGTAAGAGTTGCTACGAACCTTAAAATATTGCGACAGTGATGTCGGAAGAATTGCCATTGAACTCAAAATGATGCTAACAGTAATGTAGTGATAGTTGCCTATCAACTCAGTGATGCTTACAGTAATGTAGTAAGTGTTTCGAATAACCTCAAAGTGAAGCTGACAGTCATGTAGTAAGAGTTGCTACGAACCTCAAGATAATGCGACAGTGATGTCGTAAGAATTGCTAATAAACTCAAAATGATGCTAACAGTAATGTAGTGATAGTTGCTAATAAACTCAAAGTGATGCTGACAGTAATGTAGTAAGAGTTGATATGAACCTTTAAATGATGCAACAATAATGTAGTAAGAGTTGCTAGGAACCTCAAAACAATGTGACAGTGTGGCATAAGAATTTTTAATGATTTCAAAATGATGCTAACAGTAATGTAGTGATAGTTGTTAATCAACTCAGTGATGCTTACAGTAATGTAGTAAGTGTTTCCAACAACCTCAAAGTGATGCTGACAGTCATGTAGTAAGAGTTGCTACTAACCTCAAAATAATGCGACAGTGATGTCGGAAGAATTGCTAATGAATTCTAAATGATGCTAACAGTAATGTAGTGAAAGTTTCGAAAAACCTCAAAGTGATGCTGACAGTCATGTAGTAAGTGTTGCTACCAACCTCAAAATATTGGGACAGTGATGTCGGAAGAATTGATAATGAACTCAAAATGATGCTAACAGTAATGTAGTGATAGTTGCTAATAAACTCAGTGACTCTTACAGCAATGTAGTAAGAATTTCGAAATACTTCAAAGTGATGCTGACAGTCATTTCGTAAGAATTGCTAATGAACTCAATTTAATGCTACAGTGATGTCGGAAGAATTGCTAATAAACTCAAAATGATGCTAACAGTAATGTAGTGATATTTGCTAATAAACTCAAAGTGATGCTGACAGTAATGTAGTAAGAGTTGCTACGAACCTAAAAATAATGCGACAGTAATGTAGTAAAAGTTGCTACGAACCTCAAAATATTGCGACAGTGATTTGGGAAGAATTGCTAATGAACTCAAAATGATGCTAACAGTAATGTAGTGATAGTTGTTAATCAACTCAGTGATGCTTACAGTAATGTAGTAAGTGTTTCGAATAACCTCAAAGTGATGCTGACAGTCATGTAGTAAGAGTTGCTACGAACCTCAAAATAATGCGACAGTGATGTCGGAAGAATTGCAAATAAACTCAAAATGATGCTAACAGTAATTTAGTGATAGTTGCTAATAAACTCAAAGTGATGCTGACAGTAATGTAGTAAGAGTTGCTATGAACCTTTAAATGATGCAACAATAATATAGTAAGAGTTGCTACGAACCTCAAAATAATGCGACAGTGATGTCGGAAGAATTGCTAATGATCTCAAAATGATGCGACAGTGATGTCGTAAGAATTGCTAATGAATTCAAAATGATGCTAACAGTAATGTAGTGAAAGTTTCGAATAACCTCAAAGTGATGCTGACAGTCATGTAGTAAGTGTTGCTACGAACCTCAAAATATTGCGACAGTGATGTCGGAAGAATTGCTTCTGAACTCAAAATGATGCTAACAGTAATGTAGTGATAGTTGCTAATAAACTCAGTGACGCTTACAGTAATGTAGTAAGAGTTTCGAACAACCTCAAAGTGATGCTGACAGTCATGTAGTAAGAGTTGCTAATGAACTCAATTTAATGCTACAGTGATGTCGTAAGAATTGCTAATAAACTCAAAATGATGCTCACAGTAATGCAGTGATAGTTGCGAATAAACTCAAAGTGATGCTGACAGTCATGTAGTAAGAGTTGCTATGAACCTCAAAATAATGCGACAGTAATGTCGCAATATTTTGAGGTTCGTAGCAACTTTTACAACAGTGATGTCGGAAGAATTGCTAATGAACTCAAAATGATGCTAAAAGTAATGTAGTGATAGTTGTTAATCAACTCAGTGATGCTTACAGTAATGTAGTAAGTGTTTCGAATAACCTCAAACTGATGCTGACAGTCATGGAGTAAGAGTTGCTACGAACCTCAAAATAATACGACAGGGATGTCAGAAGAATTGCTCATGATCTCAAAATGATGCGACAGTGATGTAGTAAGAATTGCTAATGAACTTAAAATGATGCTAACAGTAATGTAGTGATAGTTGCAAATCAACTCAGTGATGCTTCCAGTAATGTATTCAGTTTTTCGAAAAACCTCAAAGTGATGCTGACAGTCATGTCATAAGTGTTGCTACGAACCTCAAAATATTGCGACAGTGATGTCGGAAGAATTGCTTCTAACCTCAAAATGATGCAAACAGTAATGGAGTGATAGTTTCGAATCACCTCAAACTGATGATGACAGTCATGTCATAAGTGTTGCTACGAACCTCAAAATATTGCGACAGTGATGTCGGAAGAATTGCTTCTAACCTCAAAATGATGCTAACAGTAATGTAGTGATAGTTGCTAATCAACTCAGTGATGCTTACAGTAATGTAGTAAGAGTTTCGAACAACCTCAAAGTGATGCTGAAAGTCATTTAGTAACAGTTGCTTCTAACCTCAAAATGATGCTAACAGTAATGTAGTGATAGTTGCAAATAAACTCAGTGATGCTTACAGTAATGTAGTAAGAGTTTCGAACAACCTCAAAGTGATGCTGACAGTCATGTAGTAATGGTTGCTACGAACCTCAAAATATTGCGACAGTGATGTCGTGAGAATTGCTAATGAACTCAAAATGATGGTAACAGTAATTTAGTGATAGTTGCTAATAAACTCAAAGGGATGCTGACAGTAATGTAGTAAGTGTTGCTACGAACCTTTAAATAATGCAACAATAATGTAGTAAGAGTTTCTACGAACCTCAAAATAATGTGACAGTGATGTCAGAAGAATTGCGAATGATCTCAAAATGATGCGACCGTGATGTAGTAAGAATTGCTAATGAACTCAAAATGATGCTAACAGTAATGGAGTGAAAGTTTCGAATAACCTCAAAGTGATGCTGACAGTCATGTACTAAGAGTTGCTACGAACCTCAAAATAATGCGACAGTAATGTAGTAAAAGTTGCTACGAACCTCAAAATATTGCGACAGTGATGTCGGAAGAATTGCTAATGAACTCAAAATGATGCTAACAGTAATGTAGTGATAGTTGCTAATAAACTCAGTGATGCTTATAGTAATGTAGTAAGTGTTTCGAACATCCTCAAAGTGATGCTGACAGTCATGTAGTAAGAGTTGCTATGAACCTCAAAATAATGCAACAGTGATATCAGAAGAATTGCTAAAGATCTCAAAATGATGCGACAGTGATTTAGTAAGTGTTACTAATGAACTCAAAATGATGCTAACAGTAATGGAATGAAAGTTTCGAATAACCTCAAAGTGATGCTGACAGTCATGTAGTAAGAGTTGCTACGAACTTCAAGATAATGCGACAGTGATGTAGTAAGAAATGCTAATAAACTCAAAATGATGCTAACAGTAATGTAGTGATAGTTGCTAATAAACTCAAAGTGATGCTGAATGTAATGTCGTAAAAATTGCTATGACCCTTTAAATGATGCAACAATAACGTAGTAAGAGTTGCTACGAACTTCAAAATAATGTGACAGTGATGTCATAAGAATTGCTATTGATCTCAAAATGATGCGACCGTGATGTCGTAAGAATTGCTAATGAATTCAAAATGATGCTAAATGTAATGTACTGAAAGTTTCGAATAACCTCAAAGTGATGCTGACAGTCATGTAGTAAGTGTTGCAACGAACCTCAATATGTTGCGACAGTGATGTCGGAAGAATTGCTTCTAACCTCAAAATGATGCTAACAGTAATTTAGTGATAGTTGCTAATAAACTCAGTGACGCTTACAGTAATGTAGTAAGAGTTTCGAACAACCTCAAAGTGATGCTGACAGTCATGTAGTAAGTGTTTCAAACAACTTCAAAGTGATGCTGACAGTCATGTAGTAAGAATTGCTAATGAACTCAATTTAATGCTACAGTGATGTCGTAAGAATTGCAAATAAATTCAAAATGATGCTAACAGTAATGTAGTGATAGTTGCTAATAAACTCAAAGTGATGCTGAATGTAATGTAGTAAGAATGGCTACGAACCTCAAAATAATGCGACAGTAATGTAGTAAAAGTTGCTACGAACCTCAAAATATTGCGACAGTGATGTCGGAAGAATTGCCAATGAACTCAAAATGATGCTAACAGTAATGGAGTGAGTGTTTCGAACAACCTCAAAGTGATGCTGACAGTCATGTAGTAAGAGTTGCTACAAACCTCAAAATAATGCGACAGTGATGTCGGAAGAATTGCTAATGTTCTCAAAATGATGCGACAGTGATGCAGTAAGAATTGCTAATGAACTAAAAATGATGCTAACAGTAATGTTGTGGTAGGTGCGAATCAACTCAGTGATG
This sequence comes from Aulostomus chinensis, assembly GCF_037954235.1. Taxonomy (NCBI): domain Eukaryota; kingdom Metazoa; phylum Chordata; class Actinopteri; order Syngnathiformes; family Aulostomidae; genus Aulostomus; species Aulostomus chinensis. Next base: position 18,320,925 of record NC_141320.1, on the reverse strand, counting down.
CTTCCAGTAATGTTGTAAGAGTTGCTATGAACCTTTAAATAATGCAAGAATAATGTAGTAAGAGTTGCTACGAACCTCAAAATAATGTGACAGTGATGTCAGAAGAATTGCTAATGATCTCAAAATGATGCGACCGTGATGTAGTAAGAATTGCTAATGAACTCAAAATGATGCTAACAGTAATGTAGTGATAGTTGCTAATAAACTCAGTGATGCTTATCGTAATGTAGTAAGTGTTTCGAACAACCTCAAAGTGATGCTGACAGTCATGTAGTAAGAGTTGCTACGAACCTCAAAATAATGCAACAGTGATATCAGAAGAATTGCTAATGAACTCAAAATGATGCTAACAGTAATGGAATGAAAGTTTCGAATAACCTCAAAGTGATGCTGACAGTCATGTAGTAAGAGTTGCTACGAACTTCAAGATAATGCGACAGTGATGTAGTAAGAATTGCTAATAAACTCAAAATGATGCTAACAGTAATGTAGTGATAGTTGCTAATAAACTCAAAGTGATGCTGAATGTAATGTAGTAAAAATTGCTATGACCCTTTAAATGATGCAACAATAACGTAGTAAGAGTTGCTACGAACCTCAAAATAATGTGACAGTGATGTCATAAGAATTGCTATTGATCTCAAAATGATGCGACCGTGATGTCGTAAGAATTGCTAATGAATTCAAAATGATGCTAACAGTAATGTACTGAAAGTTTCGAATAACCTCAAAGTGATGCTGAGTGTCATGTAGTAAGTGTTGCTACGAACCTAAATATGTTGCGACAGTGATGTCGGAAGAATTGCTTCTAACCTCAAAATGATGCTAACAGTAATGTAGTAATAGTTGCTAATAAACTCAGTGACGCTTACAGTAATGTAGTAAGAGTTTCGAACAACCTCAAAGTGATGCTGATAGTCATGTAGTAAGTGTTTCAAACAACTTCAAAGTGATGCTGACAGTCATGTAGTAAGAATTGCTAATGAACTCAATTTAATGCTACAGTGATGTAAGAATTGCAAATAAACTCAAATGGATGCGAACAGTAATGTAGTGATAGTTGCTAATAAACTCAAAGTGATGCTGAATGTAATGTAGTAACAGTTGCTACGAACCTCAAAATAATGCGACAGTAATGTAGTAAAAGTTGCTACGAACCTCAAAAAATTGCGACAGTGATGTCGGAAGAATTGCCAATGAACTCAAAATGATGCTAACTGTAATGTAGTGACAGTTGTTAATCAACTCAGTGATGCTTACAGTAATGTAGTATGTGTTTCGAACAACCTCAAAGTGATGCTGACAGTCATGTAGTAAGAGTTGCTACAAACCTCAAAATAATGCGACAGTGATGTCGGAAGAATTGCTAATGTTCTCAAAATGATGCGACAGTGATGTAGTAAGAATTGCTAATGAACTAAAAATGATGCTTACAGTAATGTAGTGATAGTTGTGAATCAACTCAGTGATGCTTCCAGTAATGTTGTAAGAGTTGCTATGAACCTTTAAATAATGCAAGAATAATGTAGTAAGAGTTGCTACGAACCTCAAAATATTGCAACAGTGACGTCAGAAGAATTGCTAAAGATCTCAAAATGATGCGACAGTGATGTCAGAAGAATTGACAATGATCTCAAATGATGCTAACAGTAATGGAGTGAAACTTTCGAATAACCTCAAAGTGATGCTGACAGTCATGTAGTAAGTGTTGCTACAAACCTCAAAATAATACGAAAGTAATGTAGTAAGAGTTGCTAATGAACTCAATTCAATGCTACAGTGATGTCGTGAGAATTGCTCATGAACTCAAAATGATGCTAACAGTAATGTAGTGATAGTTGCTAATAAACTCAAAGTGATGCTGACAGTAATGTAGTAAGAGTTGCTAGGAACCTTAAAATAATGCAACAATAATGTAGTAAGAGTTGCTAATGAACTCAATTCAATGCTACAGTGATGTCGTGAGAATTGTTCATAAACTCAAAATGATGCGAACAGTAATGTAGTGATAGTTGCTAATAAACTCAGTGACGCTTACAGTAATGTAGTAAGAGTTTCGAACAACCTCAAAGTGATGCTGATAGTCATGTAGTAAGTGTTTCAAACAACTTCAAAGTGATGCTGACAGTCATGTAGTAAGAATTGCTAATGAACTCAATTTAATGCTACAGTGATGTAAGAATTGCAAATAAACTCAAATGGATGCGAACAGTAATGTAGTGATAGTTGCTAATAAACTCAAAGTGATGCTGAATGTAATGTAGTAACAGTTGCTACGAACCTCAAAATAATGCGACAGTAATGTAGTAAAAGTTGCTACGAACCTCAAAATATTGCGACAGTGATGTCGGAAGAATTGCCAATGAACTCAAAATGATGCTAACTGTAATGTAGTGACAGTTGTTAATCAACTCAGTGATGCTTACAGTAATGTAGTATGTGTTTCGAACAACCTCAAAGTGATGCTGACAGTCATGTAGTAAGAGTTGCTACAAACCTCAAAATAATGCGACAGTGATGTCGGAAGAATTGCTAATGTTCTCAAAATGATGCGACAGTGATGTAGTAAGAATTGCTAATGAACTAAAAATGATGCTTACAGTAATGTAGTGATAGTTGTGAATCAACTCAGTGATGCTTCCAGTAATGTTGTAAGAGTTGCTATGAACCTTTAAATAATGCAAGAATAATGTAGTAAGAGTTGCTACGAACCTCAAAATATTGCAACCGTGACGTCAGAAGAATTGCTAAAGATCTCAAAATGATGCGACAGTGATGTCAGAAGAATTGACAATGATCTCAAATGATGCTAACAGTAATGGAGTGAAACTTTCGAATAACCTCAAAGTGATGCTGACAGTCATGTAGTAAGTGTTGCTACAAACCTCAAAATAATACGAAAGTAATGTAGTAAGAGTTGCTAATGAACTCAATTCAATGCTACAGTGATGTCGTGAGAATTGCTCATGAACTCAAAATGATGCTAACAGTAATGTAGTGATAGTTGCTAATAAACTCAAAGTGATGCTGACAGTAATGTAGTAAGAGTTGCTAGGAACCTTAAAATAATGCAACAATAATGTAGTAAGAGTTGCTAATGAACTCAATTCAATGCTACAGTGATGTCGTGAGAATTGTTCATAAACTCAAAATGATGCGAACAGTAATGTAGTGATAGTTGCTAATCAACTCAGTGATGCTTACAGTAATGTAGTAAGTGTTTCGAACAACCTCAAAGTGATGCTGACAGTCATGTACTAAGAGTTGCTACGAACCTCAAAATAATGCGACAGTAATGTAGTAAAAGTTGCTACGAACCTCAAAATATTGCGACAGTGATGTCGGAAGAATTGCTAATGAACTCAAAATGATGCTAAAAGTAATGTAGTGATAGTTGCTAATCAAGTCAGTAATGCTTTCAGTAATGTAGTAAGTGTTTCGAAGAACCTCAAAGTGATGCTGACAGTCATGTAGTAAGAGTTGCTACGAACCTCAAAATACTGCGACAGTGATGTCAGAAGAATTGCAAAAGATCTCAAAATGATGCGACAGTGATGTCAGAAGAATTGCTAATGAACTCAAAATGATGCTCACAGTAATGTAGTGAACGTTTTGAATAACCTCAAAGTGATGCTGACAGTCATTTAGTAAGAGTTGCTAATGAACTCATGTCAATGCTACAGTGATGTCGTGAGAATTGCTCATTAACTCAAAATGATGCTAACAGTAATGTAATGATAGTTGCTAATAAACTCAAAGTGATGCTGAAAGTAATGTAGTAAGAGTTGCTACGAACCTTAAAACAATGCAACAATAATGTATTAAGAGTTGCCAATGAACTCAATTCAATGCTCCAGTGATGTCGTGAGAATTGCTCATAAACTCAAAATGATGCGAACAGTAATGTAGTGATAGTTGCTAATAACCTCAAAGTGATGCTGACAGTCATGTACAAAGAGTTGCTACGAACCTCAAAATAATGCGACAGTAATGTAGTAAAAGTTGCTACGAACCTCAAAATATTGCGACAGTGATGTCGGAAGAATTGCGAATGAACTCAAAATGATGCTAACAGTAATGTAGTGATAGTTGCTAATCAACTCAGTGAGGCTTACAGTGATGTAGTAAGTGTTTCAAACAACCTCAAAGTGATGCTGACACTCATGTAGTAAGAGTTGCTACTAACCTCAATTTAATGCTACAGTGATATCTATGAATTGCTAATCAACTCAAAATGACGCTAACAGTAATGTAGTGATAGTTGCTAATGAACTCAAAATGATGCTAAAAGTAATGTAGTGATCGTTGCTAATCAACTCAGTGATGCTTACAGTAATGTAGTAAGTGTTTCGAACAACCTCAAAGTGACGCTGACAGTCATGTAGTAAGAGTTGCTACGAACCTCAAAATAATGTGAAAGTGATGTCAGAAGAATTGCAAAAGATCTCAAAATGATGCGACAGTGATGTAGTAAGAATTGCTAATGAACTCAAAATGATGCTCACAGTAATGGAGTAAAAGCATCGAATAACCTCAAAGTGATGCTGACAGTCATGTAGTAAGAGTTGCTACAAACCTCAAAATAATGCGACAGTAATGTAGTAAGAGTTGCTACGAACCTCAAAATAATGCGACAGTGATGTCAGTAGAATTGCTAAAGATCTCAAAAAGATGCGACAGTGACTTAGTAAGAATTGCTCAACAACTCAAAATGATGCTAACAGTAATGTAGTGACAGTTGCTAATAAACTCAAAGTGATGCGGACAGTAATGTAGTAAGAGTTGCTATGAACCTTAAAATAATGCAACAGTAATGCAGTAAGAGTTGCTACGAACCTCAAAATATTGCGACAGTGATGTCGGAAGAATTGCTCATGATCTCAAAATGATGCGACAGGGATGTAGTAAGAATTGCTAATGAACTCAAAATGATGCTAACAGTAATGGAGTGAAACTTTCGATTAACCTCAAAGTGATGCTTACAGTCATGTAGTAAGTGTTGCTACGAACCTCAAAATAATGCGACAGTAATGTAGTAAAAGTTGCTACGAACCTCAAAATATTGCGACAGTGATTTCAGAAGAATTGCTAATGATCTCAAAATGATGCGACAGTGATGTCGGAAGAATTGCTAATGAACTTAAAATGATGCTAACAGTAATGTAGTGATAGTTGCAAATCAACTCAGTGATGCTTACAGTAATGTAGTTAGAGTTTCGAACAACCTCAAAGTGATGGTGACAGTCATTTAGTAACAGTTGCTACGAACCTCAAACTGATGCGACAGTGATGTCGGAAGAATTGCTAATGAACTTAAAATGATGCTCACAGTAATGTAGTGATAGTTGCTAATAAACTCAGTGATGCTTACAGTAATGTAGTTAGAGTTTCGAACAACCTCAAAGTGATGGTGACAGTCATTTAATAACAGTTGCTACGAACCTCAAAATAATGCGACAGTAATGTAGTAAGAGTTGCTACGAACCTCAAAATAATGCGACAGTGATGTCGGAAGAATTGCTAATGATCTCAAAATGATGCGACAGTGATGTAGTAAGAATTGCTAATGAACTCAAAAGGATGCTAACAGTAATGGAGTGAAACTTTCGAATAACCTCAAAGTGATGCTGACAGTCTTGTACAAAGGGTTGCTACGAACCTCAAAATAATGTGACAGTGATGTCGGAAGAATTGCTAATGAACTCAAAATGATGCTAACAGTAATGTAGTGATAATTGCTAATCAACTCAGTGATGCTTACAGTAATGTAGTGAGTGTTTCGAATAACCTCAAAGTGATGCTGACAGTCATGTAGTAAGAGTTGCTACGAACCTCAAAATAATGCGACAGTGATGTCGGAAGAATTGCTAATGATCTCAAAATGATGCGACAGTGATGTAGTAAGAATTGCTAATGAACTCAAAATGATGCTAACAGTAATGGAGTGAATGATTCGAATAACCTCAAAGTGATGCTGACAGTCATGTACTAAGAGTTGCTACGAACCTCAAAATATTGCGACAGTGATGTCAGAAGAATTGCTAATCAACTCAAGATGATGCAAACAGTAATGTAGTGATAGTTGCTAAGAAACTCAGTGATGCTTACAGTAATGTAGTAAGAGTTTCGAACAACCTCAAAGTGATGCTGAAAGTCATTTAGTAAGAGTTGCTCATGAACTCAATTTAATGCTACAGTGATGTCGTGAGAATTGCTCATGAACTCAAAATGATGCTAATAGTAATGTAGTGATAGTTGCTAATAAACTTATATGATGCTGACAATAATGTAGTAAGAGTTGCTACGAACCTCAAAATATTGCGACAGTGATGTCGGAAAAAATGCTAATGATCTCAAAAATGATGTGAAAGTGATGTAGTAAGAATTGCTAATGAACTCAAAATGATGCTAACAGTAATGGAGTGAAAGTTTCGAATAACCTCAAAGTGATGCTGACAGTCATGTAGTAAGTGTTGCTACGAACCTCAAAATAATGCGACAGTAATGTAGTAAAAGTTGCTACGAACCTCAAAATATTGCGACAGTGATGTAGTAAGAATTGCTAATGAACTCAAAATGATGCTAACAGTAATGGAGTGAAAGTTTCGAATAACCTCAAAGTGATTCTGACAGTCATGTAGTAAGAGTTGCTACTAACCTCAATTTAATGCTACAGTGATGTCGTAAGTATTGCTAATAAACTCAAAATGATGCGAACAGTAATGTAGTGAAAGTTTCCAATAAACTCAAAGTGATGCTGACAGTCATGTAATAAGAGTTGCTACGAACCTCCGAATAATGCGACAGTGATCTCGGAAGAATTGCGAATGATCTCAAAATGATGCGACAGTGATGGAGTAAGAATTGCTAATGAACTCAAAATAATGCTAACAGTAATGTAGTGAAAGTTGCCAATAAACTCAAAATGTACTGACAGTCATGGAGGAAGAGTTGCTACAAACCTTAAAATAATGCAACAGTAATGTAGTAAGAGTTACTACGAACTTCAAAATGATGTGACAGTGATGTTGTAAGAATTGCTTATGATCTGAAATGATGGGACAGTGATGTAGTAAGAATTGCTTATGAACTCAAAATGATGCTGACAGTAATGTAGTGAAAGTTGCGAGTAACCTAAAAATGATGCTGACAGTCATGTAGTAAGTGTTGCTACGAACCTCAAAATAATGCAACAGTGATGTCGGAAGAATTGCTAATGATCCAAAAAATGTGACAGTGATGTCGTAACAATTGCTAATGATCTCAAAATGATGCGACAATGATGTCATCAGAATTGCTAATGAACTTGAAATGATGCTAACAATAATTGAGTGAAAGTTTCAAATGACCTCAAAGTGATGCTTACAGTCATGTAGTAAGAGTTGCTACGAACCTCAAAATGATGCTAAAAGTAATGTAGTGAAAGTTGCGAGTTACCTCAAAATGATGCTTACAGTCATGTAGTAAGAGTTGAAACTCGAACAACAAACTGTCCTCTGATGGTTGGACAGGTTGGTTTGGTCCGTCCTCTCACTCATCATTAAAAGCCCTTAAAACTCATCATTCATCCAATCTGACACTCACGTCTGCAATGGGGAATCCCCAGCAGCCCGCGGCCCACATGTAGCAGTCTCGGCCAATCACGTGGGGCCTGCAGCGGCACCGACCACCATATGACTCGCAGGTTTCACTCTCAGCTCCAACCTCATGGCAGGCACAAGGCAGGGCGCCGTTGTTGAGTTTGGAGTTTGGAAACCTGAGGGGACACAGGAGGAGCTTCAGGGGGAGGGAACGTGGATCAGAACCGTTTTAACAAGAGCGCTGAGGGGACACAGGAGGAGCTACAGGGGGAGGGAAGATGGATCAGAACCATTCTAACAAGAGCGCTGAGGGGACACAGGAGGAGCTACAGGGGGAGGGAAGGGGGATCAGAACCATTCTAACAAGAGCGCTGAGGGGACACAGGAGGAGCTACAGGGGGAGGGAAGGTGGATCAGAACCGTTCTAACAAGAGCGCTGAGGGGACACAGGAGGAGCTACAGGGGGAGGGAAGGTGGATCAGAACCGTTCTAACAAGAGCGCTGAGGGGACACAGGAGGAGCTACAGGGGGAGGGAAGGTGGATCAGAACCCTTCTAACAAGAGCGCTGAGGGGACACAGGAGGAGCTACAGGGGGAGGGAAGGTGGATCAGAACCGTTCTAACAAGAGCGCTGAGGGGACACAGGAGGAGCTACAGGGGGAGGGAAGGTGGATCAGAACCCTTCTAACAAGAGCGCTGAGGGGACACAGGAGGAGCTACAGGGGGAGGAAAGGTGGATCAGAACCCTTCGAACAAGAGCGCTGAGGGGACACAGGAGGAGCTACAGGGGAGGGAAGGTGGATCAGAACCGTTCGAACAAGAGCGCTGAGGGGACACAGGAGGAGCTACAGGGGGAGGGAAGGTGGATCAGAACCGTTCTAACAAGAGCGCTGAGGGGACACAGGAGGAGCTACAGGGGGAGGGAAGGTGGATCAGAACCCTTCTAACAAGAGCGCTGAGGGGACACAGGTGGAGCTACAGGGGGAGGGAAGGTGGATCAGAACCGTTCTAACAAGAGCGCTGAGGGGACACAGGAGGAGCTACAGGGGGAGGGAAGGTGGATCAGAACCCTTCTAACAAGAGCGCTGAGGGGACACAGGAGGAGCTACAGGGGGAGGGAAGGTGGATCAGAACCCTTCTAACAAGAGCGCTGTCCCACTAATGTTCCTCACCAGAATCCATCTGTCAGGGGGGAACCGTCCATGGGTGCTGATGCAGCGGACTGAAGGTTCAACGTAGTCCATGCTGAACTGGTCTTTAGGCACCAGGTGGACTTTGTGCAAAAAACAGCCGAAAAAAAAGACAAAAAGGGGAGAATTTCAACAAAAGTATGCAAATGAGCTGAAGATCAAAATACAAAAAGTAAATCAAGGGTTTTTTTTTCAAATAATTGCCAGCTATTTAGCTAAGAGAAGGACAAATGTCAATCAAGATGTCAGAATGGAACGATCCCACTGGCTTCTGGTCAAGGGAACCATGGAGATGCTAACTTCCAGTTGGACTATCAGGGTGTCTCATCCCTGACATGCTAACTTCCTGTTGGACGATCAGGGTGTCTCATCCCTGACATGCTAACTTCCTGTTGGACGATAAGCGCGTCTCATCCCTGACATGCTAACTTCCTGTTGGACGATAAGCGTGTCTCATCCCTTACATGCTGACCTCCTGTTGGACGATAAGCGTGTCTCATCCCTGACATGCTAACTTCCTGTTGGACGATAAGCGTGTCTCATCCCTGACATGCTAACTTCCTGTTGGACGATGAGGGTGTCTCATCCCTGACATGCTAACTTCCTGTTGGACGATAAGCGTGTCTCATCCCTGACATGCTAACTTCCTGTTGGACGATAAGCGTGTCTCATCCCTGACATGCTAACTTCCTGTTGTACGATGAGGGTGTCTCATCCCTGACATGCTAACTTCCTGTTGGACGATGAGCGTGTCTCATCCCTGACATGCTAACTTCCTGTTGGACGATGAGGGTGTCTCATCCCTGACATGCTAACTTCCTTTTGGACTATCAGGGTGTCTCATCCCTGACATGCTAACTTCCTGTTGGACTATAAAGCCTGATTAAAGCCTGATTTATGCTTCTGTGTCGAGTAGTATTCGTACCTACGCCGTCGACGCAGACCGTAAGCCGTAGCCTGAGACGCGCCTCCAAAAAATCCTGCTTACGCGACGCGTCGACGCGTGGTGACGTCAACGTCGAGGACTGCGATTGGTCCGCTCAGAACGTTATTACCGGTTCAGTCGCAGCACAACCCCGCCATTTTCAAAGTTTCTGTGGTGAAGGCTCCAAGAAAAAATGGACCAAGCTGAAGAAAGGATTATCGAGGAGGTGCTCAAGTACGACCACCTCTACAACGCCTCTTCGCGGCACTACAGAGACTGACAAATGGCCAACAATTGTTGTCTGTGACCGGAAGAAAACCAAGGAATCCGACAAGAGCCCCGTAAACAATACAAAGACAAAGCCACACCCCCTAGCGGCTTGGCGGTGAATTGCAGAGCAACGCGTTCCCTCGACGCAGAATAAACCAGGTTTTTCAGTCGCACCTGTTTTACGCCTCCGTGCCAGATAAGGACCCCCATCGGGCTGTGCCACTCTGGAGGGAGCGGTCTCACAGTCAGTCAGCGGAACCATGCGGATCCGGGCCGGAGCTGTGGGAAGGAGCGCCGATTGTATCGGGTTGTTGTTTTCTGGACTGCAGCAGAACAGGAGCAGCCGGGACTGGAATGTAGAAGTAGGTGATCTTGAAGTTGACTAAGTTATGGTGAACGATATTGTGGTTCAACACTTTAATGAGCTTTAAGGCAAACATATTTCATGAGGAAACAACGCCGGAATTGGACGGATTTCAGCGGCACACAACAACGTATCCGATACACCTCATTGGAAACCTGGTGGTCTAAGACGAAGAAACACCAGTCACCATGAAGAAAGGAACTTTTAGCTGAGTACTCATGTTCTTTTCTGCAGGTTGAATGTGGCATTTGTTGGACAGAAGCGTCTCATCTCAACAAAAGCACCTCTTCAGTGCTGAGCCATGATGGGGCCAGGCATGAGAATGAAGTCCCAGATCCACCAGGATGAACTCAGGTATACAGCCACTCTCCAACTGACTCACAGTTGCTTCGTTGAGCATTAATTCCTATTCATTTCTTCTCTCCTTCATCTTTAACCATCCAGCTTCCAGGAAGCAGATGCTGGATGAGGCTCTGCTGAATTTCATCCTGAAGGACTGCCAGCCCCTCAGCACTGTTGAGAGGGAAGGGTTCAGGGAACTGGTTCAGGTCCTTGAGCCTCATATGTTTGCCAACCAGAAAGGTTTGTGTGGAAATGATCTAAAGCAGTCGTTGATATCTCCAGTTTATTTCATCTTGAATTTCAATGTATTGATTTACTCTGGGTGTCATTTTCAGACCATCAAACAAACGGTGGCTAAAAAGTACCAGGAGGAACGGAAGGAGTGAAAAAGGAAGTCCAGCTGCCATGTGGACATCTGTGGACATGGAGGCTCCCTTGGCTCTGACCTGTCACTGCATTAGTGAGAATGATTGTGTTGGGAGTGCAAGACTTTCCACAAAGTCACCCTGCATCATTTTGAGGTTCGTCGCAACTCTCACTACATCACTTTAGCATCATTTCTTTGGTTAGTAGCAATTCTTATGACATCACTGTAGCATCGTTTTGAGGTTTTTAGCAACTCTCACTACATCACTTTCAACATCATTTTGAGGTTTTAAGCAACTCTCAATACATCACTGTAGTTTCATTATGAGCTTCATCGCAATTATCGCATCACTGTCGCATCATTTTTAGGATAGTAGCAACTCTCACAACATTGCTGTAGCATCATTTTGAGATTCGTAGCAAGTCTCACTACATCACTGTAGCATCATTTCTTTGGTTAATAGAAACTCTCATTACATCACTGTTGCAACATTTTGAGGTTCGTCGCAACTCTCACTATATCACTGCAGCATAATTTCTTAGGTTTGTAGCAACTCTCATTACATCACTTTAGCATCATTTTGAGGATCGTAGCAACTCTCACTACATCACTGTAGCATCATTTTGAGATTCGTAGCAACTCCCATGACATCACTGTAGCATCATTTTGAGGTTTGTAGCAACTCTCATTACATCACTTTAGCATCATTTTGAGGATCGTAGCAACTCTCACTACATCACTGAAGCATCATTTTGAGGTTTGTAGCAACTCTCACTACATTACTGGAAGCATCAGTTTGAGCATCGTAGCAACTCTGCCTACATCACTGTAGCATCATTTCTTCGGTTAGAAGCAACTCTCATGACATCACTTTAGCATGATTTTGAAATTACTATCAACTCTCACCACAACACTGTCAGTATAATTTCTTAGGTTAGTATCAACTCTCATGACATCACTGTAGCATCATTTTGAGGATTGTAGCAACTCTCACCACATCACTGTAGCATCATTTTGAGGATCGTAGCAACTCTCAATACATCATTGTCGCATCATTTTGAGGATAGTCGCAACTCTCACGACATTACTGTAGCATCATTTTGAGATTCGTAGCAACTCTCATTACATCACTGTAGCATAATTTTGAGGATAGTCGCAACTCTCACCACATCACTGTAGCATCATTTCTTAGGTAAGTAGCAACTCTCATTACATCACTTTAGCGTGATTTTGAGATTAGTATCAACTCTCACTACATCACTGCCACCTCATTTTGAGGATCGGAGCAGCTCTCATTACATCACTGTCGCATCATTTTGAGATTAGTAGCAACTCTCAATACATCACTGTCGCATCATTTTTAGGATTGTAGCAATTCTCACGTCATTACTGTAGCATCATTTTGAGATTCGTAGCAACTCTCACTACATCACTGTAGCATCATTTCTTCGGTTAGGAGCAACTCTCATTACATCACTGTCGCATCATTTTGAGATTCGTAGCAACTCTCATTACATCACTGTGGCATCATTTTGAGGTTCGTAGCAACTCTCACCACATCACTGTAGCATCATTTCTTAGGTATGTAGCAACTTTCATTACATCACTTTAGCATGATTTTGAAATTACTATCAACTCTCACCACATGAATGTAGCATCATTTTGAGGATCGTAGCAACTCTCACTACATCAGTCGCACCATTTTGACATTCGTAGCAACTCTCATTTCATCACTGTAGCATCATTTCTTAGGTCAGTAGCAACTCCCATGACATCACTGTAGCATCATTTTGAGGTTTGTAGCAACTCTTACAGCATTACTGGAAGCATCAGTTTGAGCATCGTATCATCATTTCTTCGGTTAGGAGCAACTCTCATTACATCACTGTCGCATCATTTTGAGATTCGTAGCAACTCTCATTACATCACTGTAGCATCATTTTGAGGTTCGTAGCAACTCTCACCACATCACTGTAGCATCATTTCTTAGGTAAATAGCAACTCTCATTACATCACTTTCGCATGATTTTGAAATTACTATCAACTCTCACCACATCACGGTAGCATCATTTCTTAGGTTTGTAGCAAATCTCATTACATCACTCTAGCATCATTTTGAGATTAGTAGCAAGTCTCATTACATCACTGTAGCATTATTTTGAGGTTCGTAGCAACTCTCACCACATCACTGTAGCATCATTTCTTAGGTAAATAGCAACCCTCATTACATAATTGCAGCATCATTTTGCGGTTCGTAGCAAACCTCACTACATCACTGTAGCATCATTTCTTAGGGAAGTAGCAACTCTCATTACACCGCTTTAGCATTATTTTGAAATTACTATCAACTCTCACTGCATCACTGTAGCATCACTTCTTAGATTTGTAGCAACTCTCATTACATCACTTGAGCATCATTTTGAGATTAGTATCAACTCTCACTACATCATTGCCAACTCATTTTGAGGATCGTAGCAACTCTCACCACATCACTTTCGCATCATTTTGAGGATCGTAGCAACTCTCACTACTTCACTGTCGCATCATTTTGAGGATAGTCGCAACTCTCGCGACATTACTGCAGCATCATTTTGAGATTCGTAGGAACTCTCATTACATCACTGTAGCATCATTTTGAGGTTCGTAGCAACTCTCACCACATCACTGTAACATCATTTCTTCGGTAAGTAGCAACTCTCATTACATCACTGTAGCATCATTTTGAAGTTCGTAGCAACTCTCACCACATCACTGTCGCATCATTTCTCAGGTAAGTAGCAACTCTCATTACATCAATTTAGCATGATTTTGAAATTACTATCAACTCTCAGCACATGTCTGTAGCATAATTTCATAGGTTTGTAGCAACTCTCATTACATCACTCTAGCATCATTTGGTCATTTGTAGCAACTCTCATTACATCACTGTAGCATCATTTCTTAGGTTTGTAGCCACTCTCATTACATCACTTAAGCATCATTTGGACATTTGTAGCAACTCTCACTACATCACTGTCGCATCATTTCTTAGGTTAGTAGCAACTCTCACTACATCACTGTCGCATCATTTCTTAGGTTCGTAGCAACTCTCACCACATCACTGTAGCATCATTTTGAGGATCGTAGCAACTCTCACCACATCACTGGAGCATCATTTTGAGGATCGTAGCAACTCTCAATACATCATTGTCGCATCATTTTGAGGATAGTCGCAACTCTCACGACATTACTGTAGCATCATTTCTTAGGTTTGTAGCAAATCTCGTTACATCACTCTAGCATCATTTCTGAGGTTAGTAGCAACTCCCATGACATCACTGTAGCATCATTTTGCGGTTTGTAGCAAATCTCACTACATCACTGTAGCATCATTTTGAGGATCGTAGCAACTCTCAATACATCATTGTCGCATCATTTTGAGGATAGTCGTAACTCTCACGACATTACTGTAGCATCATTTCTTAGGTTTGTAGCAAATCTCGTTACATCACTCTAGCATCATTTTGAGATTCGTAGCAACTCTCATTACATCACTGTAGCATCATTTTACGGTTCGTGGCAAACCTCACTACATTATTGTAGCATCATTTCTTAGGGAAGTATCAACTGTCATTACACCGCTTTAGCTTTATTTTGAAATTACTATCAACTCTCACCACAACACTATCAGTATAATTTCTTACGTTAGTAGCAACTGTCATAACATCACTGTCGCATCATTTTGAGGATCGTAGCAACTCTCACTACATCACTGTCGCATCATTTTGAGGTAAGTAGCAACTCTCATTACATCACTTTAGCATCATTTTGAGGTAGGTAGCAACTCTCATTTCATCACTGTCGCATCATTTCTTAGGTTAGTAGCAACTCCCATGACATTACTGTCGCATCATTTTGAGGATTGTAGCAACTCTCATGACATCACTTTAGCATGATTTTGAAATTACTATCAACTCTCACCACAACACTGTCAGTATAATTTCTTAGGTTAGTAGCAGCTGTCATAACATCACTGTAGCATCATTTTGAGGATCGTAGCAACTCTCACCACATCACTGTCGCATCATTTTGAAGATCGTAGCAACTCTCACTATATCACTGTTGCATCATTTTGAGGATAGTCGCAACTCTCGCGAAATTACTGTAGCATCATTTCTCAGGTAAGTAGCAACTCTCATTTCATCACTGTAGCATCATTTTGAGGTTCGTAGCAACTCTCACCACATCACTGTCGCATCATTTCTTAGGGAAGTAGCAACTCTCATTACATCACTTTAGCATGATTTTGAAATTACTATCAACTCTCACCACATCACTGTAGCATCATTTCTTGGGTAAGTAGCAACTCTCATTACATCACTGTAGCATCATTTTGCGGTTCGTAGCAACTCTCACTACACCACTTTAGCATTATTTTGAAATTAGTATCAACTCTCACCACATCACTGTAGCATCACTTCTTAGGTTTGTAGCAACTCTCATTACATCACTTAAGCATCATTTTGAGGATCGGAGCAACTCTCACTACATCACTGTCGCATCATTTTGAGGATAGTCGCAACTCTCACGACATTACTGTTGCATCATTTTGAGATTCGTAACAACTCTCATTACTCATTGTAGCATCATTTTGAGGATCGTAGCAACTCTCACTACATCACTGTCGCATCTTTTTGAGGGAAGTAGCAACTCTCATTTCATCACTGTAGCATCATTTTGAGGATAGTCGCAACTCTCGCGAAATTACTGAAGCATCATTTTGAGGTTCGTAGCAACTCTCACCACATCACTGTAGCATCATTTCTTAGGTAAGTAGCAACTCTCATTACATCACTGTAGCATCATTTTGAGGTTCGTAGCAACTCTCATCACATCACTGTAGTATCATTTTGAGGTTCGTAGCAACTCTCACCACATCACTGTCGCATCATTTCTGAGGTAAGTAGCAACTCTCATTACATCACTTTAGCATGATTTTGAAATTACTATCAACTCTCAGCACATGACTGTCGCATCATTTCTTAGGTTTTTAGCAACTCTCATTACATCACTCTAGCATCATTTGGACATTTGTAGCAACTCTCATTACATCACTGTAGCATCATTTTGCGGTTCGTAGCAACTCTCACTACACCACTTTAGCATTATTTTAAATTAGTATCAACTCTCACCACATCACTGTAGCATCACTTCTTAGGTTTGTCGCAACTCTCATTACATCACTTAACATCATTTAGAGGATCGTAGCAACTCTCACTACACCACTTTAGCATTATTTTGAAATTAGTATCAACTCTCACCACATCACTGTAGCATCACTTCTTAGGTTTGTCGCAACTCTCATTACATCACTTTAACATCATTTTGAGGATCGTAGCAACTCTCACTACATCACTGTCGCATCATTTTGAGGATAGTCGAAACTCTCACGACATTACTGTAGCATCATTTTGAGATTCGTAGCAACTCTCATTCCATCACTGTAGCATCATTTTGAGGATCGTAGCAACTCTCACTACATCACTTTAGTATCATTTTGAGGACAGTCGCAATTCTCACGACATAACTGTAGCATCATTTTGAGATTCGTAGCAACTCTCATTACATCACTGTAGCATCATTTTGAGGATCGTAGCAACTCTCACTACATCACTTTAGCATGATTTTGAAATTACTATCAACACTCACCACATCACTGTGGCATAACTTCTTAGGTTAGTAGCAACTCTCATTACATCACTGTAGCATCATTTTGAGATTCGTAACAACTCTCACCACATCACTGTAGCATCATTTTGAAGTTCGTAGCAACTCTCACCACATCACTGTCGCATCATTTCTTTGGTTAGTAGATATTCTTATGACATCACTTTCAGCATCATTTTGAGGTTCGTAGCAACTCTCACGACGTTACTGTAAGCATCGTTTTGAGCATCGTCGCAACTCTCACTACATCACTGTAACCATCATTTTGAGATTAGTCGCAACTCTCACTACATCACGGTCGCATCATTTCTTAGGTTAGTAGCAACTCTCACCACATCACTGTAGCATCATTTCTTAGGTAAATAGCAACCCTCATTACATCACTGTAGCATAATTTTGCGGTTCGTAGCAACTCTCACTACATCACTGTAGCATCATTTCTTAGGAAAGTATCAACTCTCATTACACCGCTTTAGCTTTATTTTGAAATTACTATCAACTCTCACTGCATCACTGTAGCATCATTTCTTAGGTTAGTAGCAACTCCCATGACATCACTGTAGCATTATTTTGAGGTTTGTAGCAACTCTCACTACAATACTGGAAGCATCATTTTGACATTTGTAGCAACTCTCATTTCATCACTGTAGCATCATTTCTTAGGTTAGTAGCAACTCCCATGACATCACTGTAGCATCATTTTGAGGTTTGTAGCAACTCTCACTACATTACTGGAAGCATCATTTTGATATTCGTAGCAACTCTCATTACATCACTGTTGCATCATTTTGAGGATCGTAGCAACTCTCATGACATCACTTTAGCATGATTTTGAAATTACTATCAACTCTCACCACAACACTGTCAGTATAATTTCTTAGGTTAGTAGCAACTGTCATAACATCACTGTAGCATCATTTTGAGGATTGTAGCAACTCTCACCACATCACTGTATTGTCATTTTGAGGATCGTAGCAACTCTCAATACATCATTGTCGCATCATTTTGAGGATAGTCGCAACTCTCACGACATTACTGTAGCATCATTTCTTAGGTTTGTAGTATATCTCATTACATCACTCTAGCATCATTTTGAGATTCGTAGCAACTCTCATGACATCACTGTTGCATCATTTTGAGGTTCGTAGCAACTCTCACCACATCACTGTAGCATCATTTCTTCGGTTAGTAGCAACTCTCGTTACACCGCTTTAGCATTATTTTGAAATTACTATCAACTCTCACCACATCACTGTAGCATCACTTCTTAGGTTTGTAGCTACTCTCATTACATCACTTTAGCATCATTTTGAGATTAGTATCAATTGTCACTACATCACTGCCACCTCATTTTGAGGATCGTAGCAGCTCTCACCACATCACTGTAGCATCATTTTGAGAATCGTAGCAACTCTCACTACATCACTGTCGTATCATTTTGAGGATAGTCGCAACTCTCGCGACATTACTGTAGCATCATTTTGAGATTCGTGGCAACTCTCATTACATCACTGGAGCATAATTTTGAGGTTCGTAGCAACTATCACCACATCACTGTAGCATCATTTCTTAGGTAAGAGGCAACTCTCATTACATAACTGTTGCATCATTTTGAGGTTCGTAGCAACTCTCACCACATCACTGTACCATCATTTCTAAGGTAAGTAGCAACTCACATTACATCACTTTAGCATGATTTTGAAATGACTATCAACTCTCACCACATTACTGTAGCATCATTTTGAGGTTCGTAGCAACTCTCACCACATCACTGTACCATCATTTCTAAGGTAAGCAGTAACTCTCATTACATCACTTTAGCATGATTTTGAAATTACTATCAACTCTCACCACATCACTGTAGCATCATTTCTTAGGTTTTTAGCAACTCTCATTACATCACTCTAGCATCATTTGGACATTTTTAGCAACTCTCATTACATCACTGTAGCATCATTTCTTAGGTTTGTAGCAACTCTCATTACATCACTCTAGCATCATTTGGACATTTGTAGCAACTCTCATTACATCTCTGTAGCATCATTTTGAGGTTCGTAGCAACTCTCACCACATCACTGTAACATCATTTCTTAGGTAAGTAGCAACTCTCATTACATCACTGTAGCATCATTTTGCAGTTCGTAGCAACTCTCACTACACCACTTTAGCATTATTTTGAAATTAGTATCAACTCTCACCACATCACTGTAGCATCACTTCTTAGGTTATTCGCAACTCTCATTACATCACTTAAGCATCATTTTGAGGATCGGAGCAACTCTCACTACATCACTGTCGCATCATTTTGAGGATAGTCGCAACTCTCACGACATTACTGTTGCATCATTTTGAGATTCGTAACAACTCTCATTACTCATTGTAGCATCATTTTGAGGATCGTAGCAACTCTCACTACATCACTGTCGCATCTTTTTGAGGGAAGTAGCAACTCTCATTTCATCACTGTAGCATCATTTTGAGGATAGTCGCAACTCTCGCGAAATTACTGAAGCATCATTTTGAGGTTCGTAGCAACTCTCACCACATCACTGTAGCATCATTTCTTAGGTAAGTAGCAACTCTCATTACATCACTGTAGCATCATTTTGAGGTTCGTAGCAACTCTCATCACATCACTGTAGTATCATTTTGAGGTTCGTAGCAACTCTCACCACATCACTGTCGCATCATTTCTGAGGTAAGTAGCAACTCTCATTACATCACTTTAGCATGATTTTGAAATTACTATCAACTCTCAGCACATGACTGTCGCATCATTTCTTAGGTTTTTAGCAACTCTCATTACATCACTCTAGCATCATTTGGACATTTGTAGCAACTCTCATTACATCACTGTAGCATCATTTTGCGGTTCGTAGCAACTCTCACTACACCACTTTAGCATTATTTTAAATTAGTATCAACTCTCACCACATCACTGTAGCATCACTTCTTAGGTTTGTCGCAACTCTCATTACATCACTTAACATCATTTAGAGGATCGTAGCAACTCTCACTACACCACTTTAGCATTATTTTGAAATTAGTATCAACTCTCACCACATCACTGTAGCATCACTTCTTAGGTTTGTCGCAACTCTCATTACATCACTTTAACATCATTTTGAGGATCGTAGCAACTCTCACTACATCACTGTCGCATCATTTTGAGGATAGTCGAAACTCTCACGACATTACTGTAGCATCATTTTGAGATTCGTAGCAACTCTCATTCCATCACTGTAGCATCATTTTGAGGATCGTAGCAACTCTCACTACATCACTTTAGTATCATTTTGAGGACAGTCGCAATTCTCACGACATAACTGTAGCATCATTTTGAGATTCGTAGCAACTCTCATTACATCACTGTAGCATCATTTTGAGGATCGTAGCAACTCTCAATACATCACTTTAGCATGATTTTGAAATTACTATCAACACTCACCACATCACTGTGGCATAACTTCTTAGGTTAGTAGCAACTCTCATTACATCACTGTAGCATCATTTTGAGATTCGTAACAACTCTCACCACATCACTGTAGCATCATTTTGAAGTTCGTAGCAACTCTCACCACATCACTGTAGCATCATTTCTTTGGTTAGTAGATATTCTTATGACATCACTTTCAGCATCATTTTGAGGTTCGTAGCAACTCTCACGACGTTACTGTAAGCATCGTTTTGAGCATCGTCGCAACTCTCACTACATCACTGTAACCATCATTTTGAGATTAGTCGCAACTCTCACTACATCACGGTCGCATCATTTCTTAGGTTAGTAGCAACTCTCACCACATCACTGTAGCATCATTTCTTAGGTAAATAGCAACCCTCATTACATCACTGTAGCATAATTTTGCGGTTCGTAGCAACTCTCACTACATCACTGTAGCATCATTTCTTAGGAAAGTATCAACTCTCATTACACCGCTTTAGCTTTATTTTGAAATTACTATCAACTCTCACTGCATCACTGTAGCATCATTTCTTAGGTTAGTAGCAACTCCCATGACATCACTGTAGCATTATTTTGAGGTTTGTAGCAACTCTCACTACAATACTGGAAGCATCATTTTGACATTTGTAGCAACTCTCATTTCATCACTGTAGCATCATTTCTTAGGTTAGTAGCAACTCCCATGACATCACTGTAGCATCATTTTGAGGTTTGTAGCAACTCTCACTACATTACTGGAAGCATCATTTTGATATTCGTAGCAACTCTCATTACATCACTGTTGCATCATTTTGAGGATCGTAGCAACTCTCATGACATCACTTTAGCATGATTTTGAAATTACTATCAACTCTCACCACAACACTGTCAGTATAATTTCTTAGGTTAGTAGCAACTGTCATAACATCACTGTAGCATCATTTTGAGGATTGTAGCAACTCTCACCACATCACTGTATTGTCATTTTGAGGATCGTAGCAACTCTCAATACATCATTGTCGCATCATTTTGAGGATAGTCGCAACTCTCACGACATTACTGTAGCATCATTTCTTAGGTTTGTAGCATATCTCATTACATCACTCTAGCATCATTTTGAGATTCGTAGCAACTCTCATTACATCACTGTTGCATCATTTTGAGGTTCGTAGCAACTCTCACCACATCACTGTAGCATCATTTCTTCGGTTAGTAGCAACTCTCGTTACACCGCTTTAGCATTATTTTGAAATTACTATCAACTCTCACCACATCACTGTAGCATCACTTCTTAGGTTTGTAGCTACTCTCATTACATCACTTTAGCATCATTTTGAGATTAGTATCAATTGTCACTACATCACTGCCACCTCATTTTGAGGATCGTAGCAGCTCTCACCACATCACTGTAGCATCATTTTGAGAATCGTAGCAACTCTCACTACATCACTGTCGTATCATTTTGAGGATAGTCGCAACTCTCGCGACATTACTGTAGCATCATTTTGAGATTCGTGGCAACTCTCATTACATCACTGGAGCATAATTTTGAGGTTCGTAGCAACTATCACCACATCACTGTAGCATCATTTCTTAGGTAAGAGGCAACTCTCATTACATAACTGTTGCATCATTTTGAGGTTCGTAGCAACTCTCACCACATCACTGTACCATCATTTCTAAGGTAAGTAGCAACTCACATTACATCACTTTAGCATGATTTTGAAATGACTATCAACTCTCACCACATTACTGTAGCATCATTTTGAGGTTCGTAGCAACTCTCACCACATCACTGTACCATCATTTCTAAGGTAAGCAGTAACTCTCATTACATCACTTTAGCATGATTTTGAAATTACTATCAACTCTCACCACATCACTGTAGCATCATTTCTTAGGTTTTTAGCAACTCTCATTACATCACTCTAGCATCATTTGGACATTTTTAGCAACTCTCATTACATCACTGTAGCATCATTTCTTAGGTTTGTAGCAACTCTCATTACATCACTCTAGCATCATTTGGACATTTGTAGCAACTCTCATTACATCTCTGTAGCATCATTTTGAGGTTCGTAGCAACTCTCACCACATCACTGTAACATCATTTCTTAGGTAAGTAGCAACTCTCATTACATCACTGTAGCATCATTTTGCAGTTCGTAGCAACTCTCACTACACCACTTTAGCATTATTTTGAAATTAGTATCAACTCTCACCACATCACTGTAGCATCACTTCTTAGGTTATTCGCAACTCTCATTACATCACTTTAGCATCATTTTGAGGATCGTAGCAACTCTCACTACATCACTGTTGCATCATTTTGACATTTGTAGCAACTCTCATTATATCACTGTAGCATCATTTCTTAGGTTAGTAGCAACTCCCATGACATCACTGTAGCATCATTTTGAGGTTTGTAGCAACTCTCACGACATTTCTGGAAGTATCAGTTTGAGGTTCGTAGCAAATCTCACCACATCACTGTAGCATCATTTGTTTGGTTAGAAGCAACTCTCATGACATCACTTTAGCATGATTTTGAAATGACTATCAACTGTCACCACAACACTGTCAGCATAATTTCTTAGGTTAGTAGCAACTGTCATAACATCACTGTAGCATCATTTTGAGGATCGTAGCAACTCTCACTACATCATTGTCGCATCATTTCTTAGGTATGTAGCAACTCTCACGACATCACTGTAGCATCACTTCTTCGGTTTGTCGCAACTCTCATTACATCACTTTAGCATCATTTTGAGGATCGTAGCAACTCTCACCACATCACTGTAGCATCATTTCTTAGGAAAGTAGCAACTCTCATTACATCACTTTAGCGTGATTTTGAAATTACTATCAACTCTCACCACATCACTGTCGCAATAAATTGAGGTTAGTAGCAACTCTTACTGCACCACTGTCACATCATTTTGAGATCATTAGCAATTCTTCCGACATCACTGTCGCATTATTTTGAGGTTCGTAGCAACTCTTACTACGTGACTGTCAGCATCACTTTGAGGTTATTCGAAACACTGACAACATTACTGTAAGCATCATTGAGTTTATTACCAACTTTCACTACATTACTTTTAGCATCATTTTGCGTTCATTAGCAATTCTTACGACATCACTGTCCCATCAGTTTGAGATCATTACCAATTCTTCTGACATCACTGTCGCATTATTTTGATGTTCGTAGCAACTTTTAAATAAATTGCCTTGCCTTTTACTACATTACCGTTGCATTATTTAAAGGTTCGTAGCAACTCGTACTACATTACTGTCAGCATCAATTTGAGTTTATTCGAAACTATCACTACATTACAGTTAGCATCATTTTGAGTTTATTAGCAATTCTTCCAACATCACTGTCGCAATATTTTGAGATTCGTAGCAACTTTTACTACATCACTTTCGAATTTTTTTTGAGGTGCGTAGCAACTCTTACTATATGACTGACAGTATCACTTTGAGGTTATTCGAAATGTTCACTCCATTACTGTTAGCATCATTTTGAGTTCATTAGCAATTCTTACTAAATCACTGTCGCATCATTTTGAGATCGTTAGCAATTCTTCCGACATCACTGTCGCATTATTTTGAGGCTCGTAGAAACCCTTACTACATGACTGTCATAATCACTTTGAGGTTGTTCGAAACACTTACGACATTACTGTCAGCATCACTTTGAGTTCATTAGCAACTATCACTACATTACTGTTAGCATCATTTTAAGGTTAGTAGCAACTCTTACTACATGACTGACAGCATCATTTTTAATTGACTTGCAAATCAAACCACATGACTGTCAGCATCACTTTGAGGTTATTCGAAACTTTCACTCCATTACTGTTAGCATAATTTTGAGTTCATTAGCAATTCTTACTACATCACTGTCGCATCATTTTGAGATCATTAGCAATTCTTCCGACATC
Source organism: Aulostomus chinensis (assembly GCF_037954235.1). Taxonomy (NCBI): domain Eukaryota; kingdom Metazoa; phylum Chordata; class Actinopteri; order Syngnathiformes; family Aulostomidae; genus Aulostomus; species Aulostomus chinensis. The sequence goes on along the minus strand of NC_141320.1, from coordinate 18,296,792 downwards.
ACTTTCACATTTTTTTTGAGGTTCGTAGCAACTCTTACTACATGACTGTCAGCATCACTTTGAGGTTGTTTGAAACACTTACTACATTACTGTAAGCATCACTGAGTTGATTAGCAATTATCACTACATTAGTGTTAGCATCATTTTGAGTTCATTAGCAATTCTTCCGACATGACTGTCGCAATATTTTGAGGTTCGTAGCCACTTTTACTAAATTACTGTCGCATTATTTTGAGGTTCTTAGCAACTCTTACTACATTACTTTTACATCATTTTGAGGTTATTAGCAATTCTTACGACATCACTGTAGCATTAAATTGAGTTCATTAGCAACTCTGACTACAAGACTGTCAGCATCACTTTGAAGTTGTTCAAAACACTTACTACATGACTGTCAGCATCACTTTGAGGTTGTTCGAAACTCTTACAACATTACTGTAAGCATCACTGAGTTTATATCAACTATCACTACATTACTGTTAGCATCATTTTGAGTTCATTAGCAATTTTTACGACACTCACTGTCCCATCAGTTTGAGATCATTAACAATTCTTTTGAAATCACTGTTGCATTACTTTGAGGTTCGAAGCAACTCTTACTACTTTACTGTTGCATTATTTTGAGGTTCGTTGCAACTCTTACTACATGACTGTCAGCATCACTTTGAGATCATTTGCAATCTTCTGACATCACTGTCACATTATTTTGAGGTTCGTAGCAACTTTTACTGCATTATTGTTGCATTATTTTAAGGTTCGTAGCAACTCTTACTACATTAATGTTAGCATCATTTTGAGTTTATTAGCAATTCTTACGACATCACTGTAGCATTAAATTGAGTTCATTAGCAACTCTGACTACAAGACTGTCAGCATCACTTTGAAGTTGTTCAAAACACTTACTACATGACTGTCAGCATCACTTTGAGGTTGTTCGAAACTCTTACAACATTACTGTAAGCATCACTGAGTTTATATCAACTATCACTACATTACTGTTAGCATCATTTTGAGTTCATTAGCAATTTTTACGACACTCACTGTCCCATCAGTTTGAGATCATTAACAATTCTTTTGAAATCACTGTTGCATTACTTTGAGGTTCGAAGCAACTCTTACTACTTTACTGTTGCATTATTTTGAGGTTCGTTGCAACTCTTACTACATGACTGTCAGCATCACTTTGAGGTTGTTCCAAACTCTTACTACATTACTGTAAGCATCACTGAGTTTTTTAGCAACTATCACGACATTACTGTAAGCATCAATTTGAGTTCATTAGCAATTCTTCCGACATCACTGTCGCAATATTTTGAGGTTCGTAGCAACTTTTACTCCATTAGTTTCGCATTATTTTGAGGTTCGTAGCAACACTTACAACATGACTGTCAGCATCACTTTGAGGTTATTCGAAACTTTCACTCCATTACTGTTTGCATAATTTTGAGTTCATTAGCAATTCTTACTACATCACTGTCGCATCATTTTGAGATCATTAGCAATTCTTCCGACATCACTTTCGCATTTTTTTTGAGGTTCGTAGCAACTTTTACTACATTACTGTCGCATTATTTTCAGGTTCTTAGCAACTCTTACTACATTACTATTGCATCATTTTGAGATCATTAGCAATCTTCTGACATCACTGTCACATTATTTTGAGGTTCGTAGCAACTCTTACTACATTATTGTTGCATTATTTTAAGGTTCGTAGGAACCCTTACTACATGACTGTCATAATCACTTTGAGGTTGTTCGAAACACTTACTACATTACTGTAAGCATCACTGAGTTAATTAGCAACTATCACTACATTACTGTTCGCATCATTTTGAGTTCATTAGCTATTCTTCCGACATCACTGTCGCATTATTTTGAGGTTCTGAGCAACTCTTAGTACATGACTGTCAGCATCACTTTGAGGTTATTTGAAAGTTTCACTCCATTACTGTTAGCATCATTTTGAGTTCATTAGCAATTCTTACTACATCACTGTCGCATCATTTTGAGATCATTAGCAATTCTTCTGACATCACTGTCGCATTATTTTGAGGTTCGTAGCAACTCTTACTACATTATTGTTGCATTATTTTAAGGTTCCTAGCAACTCTTACTACATTACTGTCAGAATCACTTTGAGGTTTTTCGAAACACTTACTACATTACTGTCAGCATCACTTTGAGTTTATTAGCAACTATCACTACATTACTGTTCGCATCATGTTGAGTTCATTAGCAATTCTTACGACATCACTGTCCCATCAGTTTGAGTTCATTACCAATTCTTCTGACATTACTGTCGCATTATTTTGATGTTCAAAGCAACTCTTAGTACATGACTGTCAGCATCACTTTGAGGTTATTCGAAACTTTCACTCCATTACATTTAGCATCATTTTGAGTTCATTAGCAATTCTTCCGACATCACTGTCGCAATATTTTGAGGTTCGTAACCACTCTTACTACATTACTGTCACATTATTTTGAGGTTCGTAGCAACTCTTACAACATGACTTTCAGCATCACTTTGAGGTTATTCGAAACTTTCACTCCATTACTGTTAGCATCATTTTGAGTTCTTTAGCAATTCTTACGACATCACTGTCGCATCATTTTGAGATCATTAGCTATTCTTCTGACATCACGGTCACATTATTTTAAGGTTCGTAGTAACTCTTACTACATTATTGTTGCATTATTTTAAGGTTCGTATCAACTCTTCCTACATTACTGTCACCATCACTTTGAGTTTATTAGCAACTATCACTACATTACTGTTAGCATCCTTTTGTGTTTATTAGCAATTCTTACGACATCACTGTAGCATTAAATTGAGTTCATAAGCAACTCTTACTAAATGACTGTCAGCATCACTGTGAGGTTGTTCGAAACTCTTACTACATTACTGTAAGCATCACTGAGTTGATTAGCAACTATCACTACATTACTGTTAGCATCATGTTGAGTTCATTAGCAATTCATACGACATCACTGTCCCATCAGTTTGAGATCATTTCCAATTCTTACTACATCACTGTCGCATCATTTTGAGATCTCTAGTAATTCTTCTGACATCACGGTCACATTATTTTAAGGTTCGTAGTAACTCTTACTACATTATTGTTGCATTATTTTAAGGTTCGTAGCAACTCTTACTACATTATTGTTGCATTATTTTAAGGTTCCTAGCAACTCTTCCTACATTACTGTCAGCATCACTTTGAGTTTATTAGCAACTATCACTACATTACTTGAGCATCCTTTTGAGTTTATTAGCAATGCTTACGACATCACTGTAGCATTAAATTGAGTTCATAAGCAACTCTTACTAAATGACTGTCAGCATCACTGTGAGGTTGTTCGAAACTCTTACTACATTACTGTAAGCATCACTGAGTTGATTGGCAACTATCACTACATTACTGTTAGCATCATGTTGAGTTCATGAGCAATTCTTACGACATCACTGTCCCATCAGTTTGAGATCATTACCAATTCTCCTGACATCACTGTCGCATTATTTTGAGGTTCAAAGCAACTCTTACTACTTTACTGTTGCATTATTTTAAGTTTCGTAGAAACCCTTACTACATGACTGTCAGCATCAGTTTGAGTTTGTTCGAAACACTTACTACATTACTGTCAGCATCACTTTAACTTTATTAGCAACTATCACTACATTACTATGAGCATCATTTTGAGGTTAGTTGCAACTCTTAGTACATGACTGTCAGCATCACTTTGAGGTTATTCGAAACGTTCACTGCATTACTGTTAGCATCATTTTGAGTTCATTTGCAATTCTTACGACATCACTGTCCCATCAGTTTGAGATCATTACCAATTCTTCTGACATTACTGTCGCATTATTTTGAAGTTCGTTGCAACTCTTAGTACATGACTGTCAGCATCACTGAGGTTATTCGAAACGTTCACTGCATTACTGTTAGCATCATTTTGAGTTCATTAGCAATTCTTACTAAATCACTGTCGCATCATTTTGAGATCTTTAGCAATTCTTCTGACATCACTGTCGCATTATTTTGAAGTTCGGAGCAATTCTTACTATATGACTGTCAGCATCACTTTGAGGTTGTTCGAAACACTTACTACATTACTGTAAGCATCACTGAGTTGATTAGCAACTATCACTACATGACTGTTAGCATAAGTTTGAGATCATTACCAATTCTTCTGACATCACTGTCGCATTATTTTGAGGTTCAAACCAACTCTTACTACATTACTGTCAGCATCACTTTAACTTTATTCGCAACTATCACTACATTACTATTAGCATCATTTTGAGGTTAGTAGCAACTCTTACTACATTACTGTAAGCATCACTGAGTTTATTAGCATCTATCACTACGTTACTGTTAGCATCATTTTGAGATCATTACCAATTCTTCTGACATCACTGTCGCATCATTTTGAGATTTTTAGCAATTCTTCTGACATCACTGTCGCATTATTTTGAGGTTCGTAGCAACTCTTACTACATGACTGTCGGCATCACTTTGAGGTTGTTCGAAACACTTACGACATTACTGTAAGCATCACTGACTTGATTAATAACTATCACTACATTTCGTTTGCATCATTTTGAGATCATTAGCGATTCTTCCGACATCACTGTCGCATCATTTTCAGGTTCGTAGCAACTCTTACTACATTATTGTTGCATTATTTTAAGGTTCGTAGCAACTCTTACTACATTACTGTCAGCATCACTTTGAGTTTATGAGCAACTATCACTACATTAGTGTTAGCATCATTTTGAGATCATTACCAATTCTTCTGATATCATTGTTGCATCATTTTGAGACCTTAACAATTCTTCTGACATCACTGTCGAATTATTTTGAGGTTCGTAGCAACTCCTACTACATGACTGTCAGCATCACTTTGAGGTTGTTGGAAAGTTTCACTCCATTACTGTTAGCATCATTTTGAGTTCATTAGCAATTCTTCCGACATCACTTTCACAATATTTGGAGGTTCGTAGCAACTCTTAGTACATCACTGTCAGCATCACTTTGAGGTTATTCGAAACGTTCACTCCATTACTGTTAGCATCATTTTGAGATCATTACCAATTCTTCTGATATCACTGTAGCATCATTTTGAGATCTTTAGCAATTCTTCTGACATCACTGTCGCATTATTTTGAGGTTTGTAGCAACTCTTACTACATGACTGTCACCATCACTTTGAGGTTATTCGAAAGTTTCACTCCATTACTGTTAGCATCATTTTGAGTTCATTAGCAATTCTTCCGACATCAATGTCGCAATATTTTGAGGTTCGTTGCAACTCTTACTACATTATTGTTGCATTATTTTAAGGTTCGTAGCAACTCTTACTACATTATTGTTGCATTATTTTAAGGTTCGTAGCAACTTTTACGACATTACTGTCGCATTATTTTTAGGTTTGTAGCAACTCTTAGTACATGACTGTCAGCATCACTTTGAGGTTATTCGAAACGTTCACTCCATTACTGTTAGCATCATTTTGAGATCATTACCAATTCTTCTGACATCACTATTGCATCATTTTGAGACCTTAACAATTCTTCTGACATCACTGTCGAATTATGTTGAGGTTCGTAGCAACTCCTACTACATGACTGTCAGCATCACTTTGAGGTTGTTCGAAACTTTCACTCCATTACTGTTAGCATCATTTTGAGATCATGAGCAATTCTCCCGACATCACTGTCGCATTATATTGAGGTTCATAGCAACTCTTACTACATGACTGTCAGCATCACTTTGAGGTTATTCGAAACACTTACTACATTACTGTAAGCATCACTGACTTGATTAGCAACTATCACTCCATTACTGTTAGCATCTTTTTGAGATCATTACCAATTCTTCTGACATCACTGTAGCATCATTTTGAGATCTTTAGCAATTCTTCTGACATCACTGTCGCATTATTTTGAGGTTCGTAGCAACTCTTACTACATGACTGTCACCATCACTTTGAGGTTATTCGAAAGTTTCACTCCATTACTTTTAGCATCATTTTGAGTTCATTAGCAATTCTTCCGACATCAATGTCGCAATATTTTGAGGTTCGTTGCAACTCTTACTACATGACTGTCGCATTTTTTTGAGGTGTGTAGCAACACTTACGACATGACTTTCAGCATCACTTTGAGGTAATTCGAAAGTTTCACTCCATTACATTTAGCATCATTTTGAGTTCATTAGCGATTCTTACTACATCACTGTCGCATCATTTTGAGATCATTAGCAAGTCTTCCGACATCACTGTCGCATTATTTTGAGGTTCGTAGCAACTCTTGCTACATGACTGTCAGCATCACTTTGAGGTTATTCGAAACACTTACTACATTACTGCAAGCATCACTGAGTTGATTCGCAACTATCACTACATTACTGTTAGCATCATTTTAAGTTCATTAGCAATTCTTCCGACATCACTGTCGCAATATTTTGAGGTTCGTAGCAACTTTTACTACATCACTGTCGCATTATTTTGAGGTTCGTAGCAACTCTTAGTACATGACTGTCAGCATCACTTTGAGGTTATTCAAAACGTTCACTCCATTACTGTTCGAATCATTTTGAGATCATTACCAATTCTTCTGACATCACTGTCGCATTATTTTGAGGTTCGTAGCAACTTAAATACATGACTGTCGCATTATTTTGAGGTTTGTAGCAACACTTACGACATGACTTTCAGCATCACTTTGAGGTTATTCGAAAGTTTCACTCCATTACATTTAGCATCATTTTGAGTTCATTAGCGATTCTTACTACATCACTGTCGCATTATTTTGAGGTTCGTAGCAACTCTTGCTACATGACTGTCAGCATCACTTTGAGGTTATTCGAAACACTTACTACATTACTGCAAGCATCACTGAGTTGATAAGCAACTATCACTACATTACTGTTAGCATCATTTTAAGTTCATTAGCAATTCTTCCGACATCACTGTCGCAATATTACTGTCGCATTATTTTGAGGTTTGTAGCAACTCTTCGTACATGACTGTCAGCATCACTTTGAGGTTATTCAAAGTTTCACTCCATTACTTTTAGCATCATTTTGAGTTCATTAGCAATTCTTACTACATCACTGTCGCATCAGTTTGAGATTATTAGCAATTCTTCCGACATCACTGTCGCAATATTTTAAGGTTCGTAGCAACTCTTACTACATTACTGTCGCATTATTTTAAGGTTCGTAGCAGCTCTTAGTACATGACTGTCAGCATAACTGAGGTTATTCGAAACACTTACTACATTACTGTAAGCATCACTGAGTTGATTAGCAACTATCACTTCATTACTGTTAGCATCATTTTGAGTTCATTAGGAATTCTTCCTACATCACTGTCGCAATATTTTGAGGTTCGTAGCAACTTTTACTACATTACTGTCGCATTATTTTGAGGTTCGTAGCAACTCTTAGTACATGACTGTCAGCATCACTTTGAGGTTATTCGAAAGTTTCACTCCATTACATTTAGCATCATTTTGAGTTCATTAGCGATTCTTACAACATCACTGTCGCATCATTTTGAGATCATTAGCAAGTCTTCCGACATCACTGTCGCATTATTTTGAGGTTCGTAGCAACTCTTGCTACATGACTGTCAGCATCACTTTGAGGTTATTCGAAACACTTACTACATTACTACAAGCATCACTGAGTTGATTAGCAACTATCACTACATTACTGTTAGCATCATTTTAAGTTCATTTGCAATTCTTCCGACATCACTGTCGCAATATTTTGAGGTTCGTAGCAACTTTTACTACATTACTGTCGCATTATTTTGAGGTTCGTAGCAACTCTTAGTACATGACTGTCAGCATCACTTTGAGGTTATTCAAAACGTTCACTCCATTACTGTTCGAATCATTTTGAGATCATTACCAATTCTTCTGACATCACTGTCGCATTATTTTGAGGTTCGTAGCAACTTAAATACATGACTGTCGCATTATTTTGAGGTTTGTAGCAACACTTACGACATGACTTTCAGCATCACTTTGAGGTTATTCGAAAGTTTCACTCCATTACATTTAGCATCATTTTGAGTTCATTAGCGATTCTTACTACATCACTGTCGCATTATTTTGAGGTTCGTAGCAACTCTTGCTACATGACTGTCAGCATCACTTTGAGGTTATTCGAAACACTTACTACATTACTGCAAGCATCACTTAGTTGATAAGCAACTATCACTACATTACTGTTAGCATCATTTTAAGTTCATTAGCAATTCTTCCGACATCACTGTCGTAATATTACTGTCGCATTATTTTGAGGTTCGTAGCAACTCTTACTACATTACTGTCAGCATCACTTTGAGTTTATTAGCAACTATCACTACATTACTGTTCGCATCATTTTGCGTTGTTGAGCAATTCTCACGACATCACCGTAGCATTAAATTGAGTTCATTAGCAACTCTTACTAAATGACTGTCAGCATGACTTTGAGGTTGTTCGAAACTCTTACTACATTACTGTAAGCATCACTGAGTTTCTTAGCTACTATCACTGCATTACTGTTAGCATCATTTTAAGTTCATTAGCAATTCTTCCGACATCACTTTTGCAATATTTTGAGGTTCGTAGCAACACTTACTACATGACTGTCAGCATCACTTTGAGGTTATTCGAAACTTTCACTCCATTACTGTTAGCATCATTTTGAGTTCATGAGCAATTCTTACTACATCACTGTCGCATCAGTTTGAGATCATTAGCAATTCTTCCGACATCACACTCACATTATTTTGAGGTTCGTAGCAACTCTTACTACATTATTGTTGCATTATTTTAAGGTTCCTTGCAACTCTTACTACATTACTGTCAGCATCACTTTGAGTTCATTAGCAACTATCACTGCATTACTTTTAGCATCATTTTGAGGTTAGAAGCAACTCTCACTACATGACTGTCAGCATCACTTTGAGTTTATTAGCAATTCTTACGACATCACTGTCGCATCATTTTGAGATCATTAGCGATTCTTCCGACATCACTGTCGCATCATTTTGAGGTTCGTAGCAACTCTTACTACATTATTGTTGCATTATTTTAAGTTTCGTAGCAACTCTTACTACATTACTGTCATCATCACTTTGAGTTTATTAGCAACTATCACTACATTACTGTTAGCATCACTTTGAGGTTGTTCGAAACTCTTACTACATGACTGTCAGCATCACTTTGAAGTTGTTCGAAACACTTACTACATGACTGTCAGCATCACTTTGAGGTTGTTCGAAACTCTTACTACATTACTGTAAGCATCACTGAGTTTATTAGCAACTATCACTACATTACTGTTAGCATCATCTTGAGTTCATTGGCAATTCTTACGACATCACTGTCGCATGATTTTGAGATCATTAGCTATTCTTCTGACATCACTGTCGCATTTTTTTGAGGTTCGTAGCAACTATTATTACATTACTGTCAGCATCACTTTGAGGTTTTTCGAAACGTTCACTCCATTACTGTTAGCATCATTTTGAGTTTATTAGCAAGTCTTACTAAATCAATGTCGCATCATTTTGAGATCTTTAGCAATTCATCTGACATCACTGTCGCAATATTTTGAGGTTCGTAGCAACTTTTTCTACATTACTGTCGCATTATTTTGAGGTTCATAGCAACTCTTACTACATGACCGTCAGCATCACTTTGAGGTTATTCGAAACTTTCACTCCATTACTGTTAGCATCATTTTGAGTTCATTAGCAATTCTTCCGACATCACTGTCGCATTATTTTGAGGTTCGTAGAAACTCTTACTACATGACTGTCAGCATCACTTTGAGGTTATTCGAAACTTTCACTCCATCACTGTTAGGATCATTTTGAGTTCATTAGCAATTCTTACTAAATCACTGTCGCATCATTTTGAGATCATTTGCAATTCTTCCGACATCACTGTTGCATTATTTTGAGGTTCGTAGAAACTCTTACTACATGAGGTTGAGGTTATTTGAAACGTTCACTCCATTACTGTTAGCATCATTTTGAGTTCATTAGCAATTCTTACGACATCACTGTCGCTTCATTTTGAGATCATTACCAATTCTTCCGACATCACTGTCGCATTATTTTGAGGTTCGTAGAAACTCTTACTGCATGACTTTCAGCATCACTTTGAGGTTGTTCGAAACACTTAGTACATTACTGTAAGCATCACTGAGTTGATTAGCAACTATCACTACATTACTGTTAGCATCATTTTGAGTTCATTAGCAATTCTTCCGACATCACTGTCGCAATATTTTGAGGTTCGTATTAACTCTTACTACATGACTGTCAGCATCACTTTGAGGTTATTCGAAACTTTCACTCCATGAATGTTCGCATAATTTTGAGTTCATTAGCAATTCTTACTAAATCACTGTCGCATCATTTTGAGATCATTAGCAATTCTTCTGACATCACTGTTGCATTATTTTGAGGTTCGTAGCAACTCTTACTACATCACTGTAGCATTATTTTGAGGTTCATAGCAACTCTTACTACATGACTGTCAGCATCACTTTGAGGTTGTTCGAAACACTTACTACATTACTGTAAGCATCACTGAGTTGATTAGCAACTATCACTACATTACTGTTTGCATCATCTTGAGTTCATCAAAAATTCCTCCGACCTCACTGTCGAAATATTTTGAGGTTCGTAGCAACTTTTACTACATTACTGTCGCATTATTTTGAGGTTCGTTGCAACTCTTACTACATGACTGTCAGCATCACTTTGAGGTTATTTGAAACGTTCACTCCATTACTGTACGCATCATTTTGAGTTCATTCGCAATTCTTACTACATAACTGTCGCATCATTTTGAGATCATTAGCAATTCTTCCGACATCACTGTTGCATTATTTTGAGGTTCGTAGAAACTCTTACTACATGACTGTCAATATCACTTTGAGGTTATTTGAAACGTTCACTCCATTACTGTTAGCATCATTTTGAGTTCATTAGCAATTCTTACGACATCACTGTCGCAATATTTTGAGGTTCGTATTAACTCTAACTACATGTCTGTCAGCATCACTTTGAGGTTATTCGAAACTTTCACTCCATTAATGTTAGCATCATTTTGAGTTCATTAGCAATTCTTACGACATCACTGTAGCATCATTTTGAGATCATTAGCAATTCTTACTAAATCACTGTAGCATCATTTTGAGATCATTAGCAACTCTTCTGACAGCACTGTCGCATTATTTTTTAGGTTTGTAGCAACTCTTACTACATGACTGTTGCATTATTTAAAGGTTCGTAGCAACTCTTCCTAAATGACTGTCAGCATCACTTTGAGGTTGTTCGAAACTTTCACTCCATTCCTGTTAGCACCCTTTTGAGTTCATTAGCAATTCTTACTACATCACTGTCGCGTCATTTTGAGATCATTAGCAATTCTTCCGACATCACTGTCGCAATATTTTGAGGTTCGTATTAACTCTTACTACATGTCTGTCAGCATCACTTTGAGGTTATTCTAAACTTTCACTCCATTAATGTTAGCATCATTTTGAGTTCATTAGCAATTCTTACTAAATCACTGTGGCATCATTTTGAGATCATAAGAAATTCTTACTAAATCACTGTAGCATCATTTTGAGATCATTAGCAATTCTTCCGACATCACTGTTGCATTATTTTGAGGTTCGTAGAAACTCTTACTACATGAGGTTGAGGTTATTTGAAACGTTCACTCCATTACTGTTAGCATCATTTTGAGTTCATTAGCAGTTCTTACGACATCACTGTCGCTTCATTTTGAGATCATTAGCAATTCTTCCGACATCACTGTCGCATTATTTTGAGGTTCGTAGAAACTCTTACTGCATGACTGTCAGCATCACTTTGAGGTTGTTCGAAACACTTAGTACTTTACTGTAAGTATCACTGAGTTGATTAGCAACTATCACTACATTACTGTTAGCATCATTTTGAGTTCATTAGCAATTCTTCCGACATCACTGTCGCAATATTTTGAGGTTCGTATTAACTCTTACTACATGACTGTCAGCATCACTTTGAGGTTATTCGAAACTTTCACTCCATGAATGTTAGCATAATTTTGTTTTCATTAGCAATTTTGACTAAATCACTGTCGCATCATTTTGAGATCATTAGCAATTCTTCTGACATCACTGTCGCATTATTTTGAGGTTCGTAGCAACTCTTACTACATCACTGTAGCATTATTTTGAGGTTCATAGCAACTCTTACTACATGACTGTCAGCATCACTTTGAGGTTGTTCGAAACACTTACTACATTACTGTAAGCATCACTGAGTTGATTAGCAACTATCACTACATTACTGTTAGCATCATCTTGAGTTCATTAAAAATTCCTCCGACCTCACTGTCGAAATATTTTGAGGTTTGTAGCAACTTTTACTACATTACTGTCGCATTATTTTGAGGTTCGTTGCAACTCTTACTACATGACTGTCAGCATCACTTTGAGGTTATTTGAAACGTTCACTCCATTACTGTACGCATCATTTTGAGTTCATTAGCAATTCTTACTACATAACTGTCGCATCATTTTGAGATCATTAGCAATTCTTACTACATCACTGTCGCATTATTTTTTTAGGTTCGTAGCAACTCTTACTACATGATTGTCAGCATCACTTTGAGGTTGTTCGAAATGTTCACTCCATTACTGTTAGCATCATTTTGAGATCATTAGCAATTCTTACTAAATCACTGTCGCATCATTTTGAGATCTTGAGCAATTCTTCCGACATCACTGTCGCAATATTTTGAGGTTCGTATTAACTCTTACTACATGACTGTCAGTATCACTTTGAGGTTGTTCGAAACTTTCACTCCATTAATTTTAGCATCATTTTGAGTTCAGTAGCAATTCTTACTAAGACACTGTAGCATAATTTTGAGATCATTAGCAATTCTTACGAAATCACTGTCGCATCATTTTGAGATCTTTAGCAATTCTTCTGACATCACTGTCGCATTATTTTGAGGTTCGTAGCAACTCTTACTGCATGACTGTCAGCATCACTTTGAGGTTGTTCGAAACACTTAGTACATTACTGTAAGCATCACTGAGTTGATTAGCAACTATCACTACATTACTGTTCGCATCATTTTGAGTTCATTAGCAATTCTTACGAAATCACTGTAGCATCATTTTTAGATCATTAGCAATTCTTACTAAATCACTGTAGCATCATTTTGAGATCATTAGCAATTCTTCTGACATCACTGTCGCATTATTTTTTAGGTTCGTAGCAACTCTTACTACATGACTGTCGGCATCACTTTGAGGTTGTTCGAAATGTTCACTCCATTACTGTTAGCATCATTTTGAGTTCATTCGCAATTCTTACTAAATCACTGTCGCATCATTTTGAGATCTTTTGCAATTCTTCTGACATCACTGTCGCATTATTTTGAGATTCATAGCAACTCTTACTACATGACTGTCAGCGTCACTTTGAGGTTATTCGAAACACTTACTACATTACTGTAAGCATCACTGAGTTGATTACCAACTATCACTACATTACTGTTAGCATCGTTTTGAGTTCAATAGCAATTCTTACGACATCACTGTCAGCATCATTTTGAGATCATTAGCAATTCTTCCGACATCACTGTCACAATATTTTGATGTTCGTATTAACTCTTACTAAATGACTGTCAGCATCACTTTGAGTTTATTTGAAACTTTCACTCCATTAAAGTTAGCATCATTTTGAGATCATTAGCAATTCTTACTAAATCACTGTCGCATCATTTTGAGATCATTAGCAATTCTTCTGACATCACTGTCGCAATATTTTGAGGTTTGTCGCAACTTTTACTACATTACTGTCGCATTATTTTGAGGTTCGTAGCAACTCTTACTACATGACTGTCAGCATCACTTTGAGTTTATTAGCAACTATCACTACATTACTGTTAGCATCATTTTGAGTTAATGAGCAATTCTCACGACATCACTGTAGCATTGAATTGAGTTCATGAGCAACTCTTAGTACGTGACTGTCAGCATCACTTTGAGGTTGTTCGAAAGTTTCACTCCATTACTGTTAGCATCATTTTGAGTTCATTAGCGATTCTTACTACATCACTGTCGCATCATTTTGAGATCATTAGCAATTCTTCCGACATCACTGTCGCATTATTTTGAGGTTCGTAGCAACTCTTGCTACATGACTGTCAGCATCACTTTGAGGTTATTCGAAACTCTGACTTCATTACTTTAAGCATCACTGAGTTTCTTAGCAACTATCGCTACATTACTGTTAGCATCATCTTGAGTTCATTAGCAATTCTTCCGACATCACTGTCGCAATATTTTGAGGTTCGTAGCAACTTAAATACATGATTGTCGCATTATTTTGAGGTTTGTAGCAACTTTTACTACATTACTGTCGCATTATTTTGAGGTTCGTAGCAACTCTTAGTACATGACTGTCAGCATCACTTTGAGGTTATTCGAAACGTTCACTCCATTACTGTTAGCATCATTTTGAGATCATTACCAATTCTTCTGACATCACTGTCGCATTATTTTGAGGTTCGAAGCAGCTCTTAGTACGTGACTGTCAGCATCACTTTGAGTTCATTAGCAACTATCACTACATTACTGTTAGCATCATTTTGAGTTCAATAGCAATTCTTACGACATGACTGTCAGCATCACTTTGAGGTTATTTGAAACGTTCACTCCATTACTGTTAGGATCATTTTGAGTTCATTAGCAATTCTTCCGACATCACTGTCGCAATATTTTGAGGTTCGTAGAAACTCTTACTACATGACTGTCAGCATCACTTTGAGGTTATTTGAAACGTTCACTCCATTACTGTTAGTATCATTTTGAGTTCATTTGCAATTCTTACGACATCACTGTCGCATCATTTTGAGATCATTAGCAATTCTTACGACATCACTGTCGCAATATTTTGAGGTTCGTATTAACTCTTACTACATGTCTGTCAGCATCACTTTGAGGTTATTCGAAACTTATACTCCATTAATGTTAGCATCATTTTGAGTTCATTAGCAATTCTTCTGACATCACTGTCGCATTATTTTTGAGGTTCGTAGCAACTCTTACTACATGACTGTCAGCATCACTTTGAGGTTGTTCGAAACTTTCACTCAATGAATGTTAGCATAATTTTGAGTTCATTAGCAATTCTTACTAAATCACTGTCGCATCATTTTGAGATCATTAGCTATTCTTCTGACATCACTGTCGCATTATTTTGAGGTTCGTAGCAACTCTTACTACATCACTGTAGCATTATTTTGAGGTTCATAGCAACTCTTACTACATGACTGTCAGCATCACTTTGAGGTTGTTCGAAACACTTACTACATTACTGTAAGCATCACTGATTTTATTAGCAACTATCACTACATTACTGTTAGCATCATTTTGAGTTCAATAGCAATTCTTACGACATCACTTTCAGCATCATTTTTTATTTACTCGCAACTCAAACCACATGACTGTCAGCATCACTTTGAGGTTATTCGAAACGTTCACTCCATTACTGTTAGCATCATCTTGAGTTCATTAAAAATTCCTTTGACATCACTGTCGAAATATTTTGAGGTTCGTAGCAACTTTTACTCCATTACTGTCGCATTATTTTGAGGTTCATTGCAACTCTTACTACATGACTGTCAGCATCACTTTGAGGTTATTTGAAACGTTCACTCCATTACTGTTAGCATCATTTTGAGTTCATTAGCAATTCTTACAACATCACTGTCGCATCATTTTGAGATCATTAGCAATTCTTCCGACATCACTGTCGCAATATTTTGAGGTTCGTATTAACTCTTACTACATGTCTGTCAGCATCACTTTGAGGTTATTCGAAACTTTCACTCCATTAATGTTAGCATCATTTTGAGTTCATTAGCAATTCTTACTAAATCACTGTAGCATCATTTTGAGATCATTAGCAATTCTTACTAAATCCCTGTAGCATCATTTTGAGATCATTAGCAACTCTTCTGACATCACTGTCGCATTATTTTTTAGGTTCGTAGCAACTCTTACTAAATGACTGTCAGCATCACTTTGAGGTTGTTCTAAACTTTCACTCAATGACTGTTAGCACCCTTTTGAGTTCATTAGCAATTCTTACTACATCACTGTCGCATCATTTTGAGATCATTAGCAATTCTTCCGACATCACTGTCGCAATATTTTGAGGTTCGTATTAACTCTGACTACATGACTGTCAGCATCACTTTGAGGTTATTCGAAACTTTCACTCCATTAATGTTAGCATCATTTTGAGTTCATTAGCAATTCTTACTAAATCACAGTCGCATCATTTTGAGATCATTAGCAATTCTTCTGACATCACTGTCGCATTATTTTGAGGTTCGTAGCAACTCTTACTACATTAATGTCAGCATCACTTTGAGGTTGTTCGAAATGTTCACTCCATTACTGTTCGCATCATTTTGAGTTCATTAGCAATTCTTACTAAATCACTGTAGCATCATTTTGAGATCATTAGCAATTCTTCTGACATCACTGTCGCATTATTTTTTAGGTTCGTAGCAACTCTTACTACATGACTCTCAGCATCACTTTGAGGTTGTTCGAAATGTTCACTCCATTACTGTTAGCATCATTTTGAGTTCATTAGCAATTCCGACTAAATCACTGTCGCATCATTTTGAGATCTTTTGCAATTCTTCTGACATCACTGTTGCATTATTTTGAGGTTCATAGCAATTCTTACTACATGACTGTCAGCATCACTTTGAGGTTGTTCGAAACTCTTACTGCATTACTGTAAGCATCACTGACTTGATTAGCAACTATCACTACATTACTGTTAGCATCGTTTTGAGTTCATTAGCAATTCTTACTAAATCACTGTCGCATCATTTTGAGATCTTTTGCAATTCTTTCGACATCACTGTCAGCATCATTTTTTTTTTACTCGCAACTCAAACAACATGACTGTCAGCATCACTTTGAGGTTATTCGAAACTTACACTCCATTACTGTTAGCACCCTTTTGAGTTCATCAGCAATTCTTACTAAATCACTGTCGCATCATTTTAAGATCATTTGCAATTCTTCCGACATCACTGTCGCAATATTTTGAGGTTCGTATTAACTCTTACTACATGACTGTCAACATCACTTTGAGGTTATTCGAAACTTTCACTCCATTAATGTTAGCATCATTTTGAGTTCATTAGCAATTCTTACTAAATCACTGTCGCATCATTTTGAGATCATTAGCAATACTTCTGACATCACAGTCGCATTATTTTGAGGTTCGTAGCAACTCTTACTACATTGATGTAAGCATCACTTTGAGGTTGTTCGAAACGTTCACTCCATTGCTGTTAGCATCATTTTGAGTTCATTAGCAATTCTTACTACATCACTGTCGCATCATTTTGAGATCATTAGCAATTCTTCCGACATCACTGTCGCAATATTTTGAGGTTCGTAGCAACTTTTACTACATTACTGTCGCATGATTTTTAGGTCCGTTGCAACACTTACTACATGACTGTCAGCATCACTTTGAGGTTATTCGAAACTTTCACTCCATTACTGTTAGCATCATTTTGAGTTCATTAGCAATTCTTACTACATCACTGTCGCATCATTTTGAGATCAGTTGCAATTCTTCCGACATCACTGTCGCATTATTTTGAGGTTCGTAGAAACTCTGACTACATGACTGTCAGCATCACTTTGAAGTTATTCGAAACGTTCACTCCATTAATGTTAGCATCATTTTGAGTTCATTAGCAATTCTTACGAAATCACTGTCGCATCATTTTGAGATCTTTTTCAATTCTTCTGACATCACTGTCGCATTATTTTGAGGTTCGTAGCAACTCTTACTACATTACTGTAAGCATCACTGAGTTGATTAGCAACTATCACTACATTACTGTTAGCATCATTTTGAGTTCAATAGCAATTCTTACGACATCACTGTCAGCATCATTTTTTATTTACTCCCAACTCAAACCACATGACTGTCAGCATCACTTTGAGGTTATTCGAAACTTTCACTCCATTACTGTTAGCGCCCTTTTGAGTTCATTAGCAATTCTTACTACATCACTGTCGCATCATTTTGAGATCATTAGCATTTCTTACTACATCACTGTCGCATTATTTTGAGGTTCGTAGCAACTCTTACTACATTACTGTCAGCATCACTTTGAGTTTGTTCGAAACGTTCACTCCATTACTGTTAGCATCATTTTGAGTTTATTAGCAATTCTAACTAAATCACTGTCGCATCATTTTGATATCTTTAGAAATTCTTCCGACATCACTGTCGCAATATTTTGAGGTTCCTAGCAACTTTAACGACATTACTGTCGCATTATTTTGAGGTTCGTTGCAACACTAACTACATGACTGCTAGCATCACTTTGAGGTTAATCGAAACTTTCACTCCATTACTGTTAGCATCATTTTGAGTTCAATTGCAATTCTTACGACATCACTGTCAGCATCATTTTTTATTTACTCGCAACTCAAACCACATGTCTGTCAGAATCACTTTGAGGTTATTCGAAACTTTCACTCCATTACTGTTAGCACCCTTTTGAGTTCATTAGCAATTCTTACTACATGACTGTCAGCATCATTATTAGATCATTAGCAATTCTTCTGACGTCACTGTCACATTATTTTGAGGTTCGTAGCAACTCTTACTACATTACTGTCAGCATCACTTTGAGGTTATTCGAAACGTTCACTCCGTTACTGTTAGCATCATTTTGAGTTCATTAGCAATTCTTACTAAATCACTGTAGCATCTTTTTGAGATCATTAGCAATTCTTCTGACATCACTGTCGCATTATTTTGAGGTTCGTAGCAACTCTTACTGCATGACTGTCAGCATCACTTTGAGGTTGTTCGAAACTCTTAGTACATTACTGTAAGCATCACTGAGTTGATTAGCAACTATCACTACATTACTGTTATCATCATTTTGAGTTCATTAGCAATTCTTACTACATCACTGTTGCAATATTTTGAGGTTCGTAGCAACTTTTACGACACTACTGTCGCATTATTTTGAGGTTCGTAGCAACTCTTACTACATGACTGTCAGCATCATTTTGAGGTTGTTCGAAACACTTACTAAATTACTGTAAGCATCACTGAGTTGATTAGCCACTATCACTACATTACTGTTAGCATCGTTTTGAGTTCAAGAGCAATTCTTACGACATCACTGTCAGCATCATTTTTTATTTACTCGCAACTCAAACCACATGTCTTTCAGAATCACTTTGAGGTTATTCGAAACTTTCACTCCATTACTGTTAGCACCCTTTTGAGTTCATTAGCAATTCTTACTACATCACTGTCGCATCATTTTGAGATCATTAGCAATTCTTCCAAAAATCACTGTCGCATTATTTTAAGGTTCGTAGCAACACTTACTACATGACTGTCAGCATCATTATTAGATCATTAGCAATTCTTCTGACGTCACTGTCACATTATTTTGAGGTTCGTAGCAACTCTTACTACATTATTGTTGCATTATTTTAAGGTTCGCAGCAACTCAAACTACATTACTGTCAGCATCACTTTGAGTTTATTAGCAACTATCACTACATTACTGTTAGCATCATTTTGAGTTCATTAGCAATTCTTACGACATCACTGTAGCATTAAATTCAGTTCATTTGCAACTCTTACTAAATGACAGCATCACTTTGAGGTTGTTCGAAACTCTTACTACATTACTGTAAGTATCACTGAGATTATAGCAACTATCGCTACATTACTTTTAGCATCATTTTGAGTTCATTAGCAATTCTTACAACATCACTGTCCCATCAGTTTGAGATCATTACCAATTCTTCTGACATCACTGTCGCATTATTTTAAGGTTCGTAGCAACTCTTACTACATGACTGTCAGAATCACTTTGAGGTTGTTCGAAACACTTACTACATTACCGTCAGCATCACTGAGTTGATGAGCAACTATCACTTCATTACTGTTTGCATCATTTTGAGTTCATTAGCAATTCTTACGACATCACTGTCGCATCATTTTTAGTTAATTAGCAATTCTTCTGACATCACTGTCGCATTATTTTTTAGGTTCGTAGCAACTCTTACTAAATGACTGTCAGCATCACTTTGAGGTTGTTCTAAACTTTCACTCCATTACTGTTAGCACACTTTTGAGTTCATTAGCAATTCTTACTACATCACTGTCGCATCATTTTGAGATCATTAGCAATTCTTCCGACATCACTGTCGCAATATTTTGAGGTTCGTATTAACTCTGACTACATGACTGTCAGCATCACTTTGAGGTTATTCGAAACTTTCACTCCATTAATGTTAGCATCATTTTGAGTTCATTAGCAATTCTTACTAAATCACAGTCGCATCATTTTGAGATCATTAGCAATTCTTCTGACATCACTGTCGCATTAATTTTAGGTTCGTAGCAACTCTTACTACATTAATGTCAGCATCAGTTTGAGGTTGTTCGAAACGTTCACTCCATTACTGTTCGCATCATTTTGAGTTCATTAGCAATTCTTACTAAATCACTGTAGCATCATTTTGAGATCATTAGCAATTCTTCTGACATCACTGTCGCATTATTTTTTAGGTTCGTAGCAACTCTTACTACATGACTCTCAGCATCACTTTGAGGTTGTTCGAAATGTTCACTCCATTACTGTTAGCATCATTTTGAGTTCATTAGCAATTCTGACTATATCACTGTCGCATCATTTTGAGATCTTTTGCAATTCTTCTGACATCACTGTTGCATTATTTTGAGGTTCATAGCAACTCTTACTACATGACTGTCAGCATCACTTTGAGGTTGTTCGAAACTCTTACTGCATTACTGTAAGCATCACTGAGTTGATTAGCAACTATCACTACATTACTGTTAGCATCGTTTTGAGTTCATTAGCAATTCTTACTAAATCACTGTCGCATCATTTTGAGATCTTTTGCAATTCTTTCGACATCACTGTCAGCATCATTTTTTTTTTACTCGCAACTCAAACAACATGACTGTCAGCATCACTTTGAGGTTATTCGAAACTTGCACTCCATTACTGTTAGCACCCTTTTGAGTTCATCAGCAATTCTTACTAAATCACTGTCGCATCATTTTGAGATCATTTGCAATTCTTCCGACATCACTGTCGCAATATTTTGAGGTTCGTATTAACTCTTACTACATGACTGTCAACATCACTTTGAGGTTATTCGAAACTTTCACTCCATTAATGTTAGTATCATTTTGAGTTCATTAGCAATTCTTACTAAATCACTGTCGCATCATTTTGAGATCATTAGCAATTCTTCTGACATCACAGTCGCATTATTTTGAGGTTCGTAGCAACTCTTACTACATTGATGTAAGCATCACTTTGAGGTTGTTCGAAACGTTCACTCCATTGCTGTTAGCATCATTTTGAGTTCATTAGCAATTCTTACTACATCACTGTCGCATCATTTTGAGATCATTAGCAATTCTTCCAACATCACTGTCGCAATATTTTGAGGTTCGTAGCAACTTTTACTACATTACTGTCGCATGATTTTTAGGTTCGTTGCAACACTTACTACATGACTGTCAGCATCACTTTGAGGTTATTCGAAACTTTCACTCCATTACTGTTAGCATCATTTTGAGTTCATTAGCAATTCTTACTACATCACTGTCGCATCATTTTGAGATCAGTAGCAATTCTTCCGACATCACTGTCGCATTATTTTAAGGTTCGTAGAAACTCTGACTACATGACTGTCAGCATCACTTTGAAGTTATTCGAAACGTTCACTCCATTAATGTTAGCATCATTTTGAGTTCATTAGCAATTCTTACGAAATCACTGTCGCATCATTTTGAGATCTTTTTCAATTCTTCTGACATCACTGTCGCATTATTTTGAGGTTCGTAGCAACTCTTACTACATTACTGTAAGCATCACTGAGTTGATTAGCAACTATCACTACATTACTGTTAGCATCATTTTGAGTTCAATAGCAATTCTTACGACATCACTGTCAGCATCATTTTTTATTTACTCCCAACTCAAACCACATGACTGTCAGCATCACTTTGAGGTTATTCGAAACTTTCACTCCATTACTGTTAGCGCCCTTTTGAGTTCATTAGCAATTCTTACTACATCACTGTCGCATCATTTTGAGATCATTAGCATTTCTTACTACATCACTGTCGCATTATTTTGAGGTTCGTAGCAACTCTTACTACATTACTGTCAGCATCACTTTGAGTTTGTTCGAAACGTTCACTCCATTACTGTTAGCATCATTTTGAGTTTATTAGCAATTCTAACTAAATCACTGTCGCATCATTTTGATATCTTTAGAAATTCTTCCGACATCACTGTCGCAATATTTTGAGGTTCCTAGCAACTTTTACGACATTACTGTCGCATTATTTTGAGGTTCGTTGCAACACTAACTACATGACTGCTAGCATCACTTTGAGGTTAATCGAAACTTTCACTCCATTACTGTTAGCATCATTTTGAGTTCAATTGCAATTCTTACGACATCACTGTCAGCATCATTTTTTATTTACTCGCAACTCAAACCACATGTCTGTCAGAATCACTTTGAGGTTATTCGAAACTTTCACTCCATTAGTGTTAGCACCCTTTTGAGTTCATTAGCAATTCTTACTACATGACTGTCAGCATCATTTTTAGATCATTAGCAATTCTTCTGACGTCACTGTCACATTATTTTGAGGTTCGTAGCAACTCTTACTACATTACTGTCAGCATCACTTTGAGGTTATTCGAAACGTTCACTCCGTTACTGTTAGCATCATTTTGAGTTCATTAGCAATTCTTACTAAATCACTGTAGCATCTTTTTGAGATCATTAGCAATTCTTCTGACATCACTGTCGCATTATTTTGAGGTTCGTAGCAACTCTTACTGCATGACTGTCAGCATCACTTTGAGGTTGTTCGAAACTCTTAGTACATTACTGTAAGCATCACTGAGTTGATTAGCAACTATCACTACATTACTGTTATCATCATTTTGAGTTCATTAGCAATTCTTACTACATCACTGTTGCAATATTTTGAGGTTCGTAGCAACTTTTACGACACTACTGTTGCATTATTTTGAGGTTCATAGCAACTCTTACTACATGACTGTCAGCATCACTTTGAGGTTGTTCGAAACTCTTACTGCATTACTGTAAGCATCACTGAGTTGATTAGCAACTATCACTACATTACTGTTAGCATCGTTTTGAGTTCATTAGCAATTCTTACTAAATCACTGTCGCATCATTTTGAGATCTTTTGCAATTCTTTCGACATCACTGTCAGCATCATTTTTTTTTTACTCGCAACTCAAACAACATGACTGTCAGCATCACTTTGAGGTTATTCGAAACTTGCACTCCATTACTGTTAGCACCCTTTTGAGTTCATCAGCAATTCTTACTAAATCACTGTCGCATCATTTTTAGATCATTTGCAATTCTTCCGACATCACTGTCGCAATATTTTGAGGTTCGTATTAACTCTTACTACATGACTGTCAACATCACTTTGAGGTTATTCGAAACTTTCACTCCATTAATGTTAGCATCATTTTGAGTTCATTAGCAATTCTTACGAAATCACTGTCGCATCATTTTGAGATCTTTTTCAATTCTTCTGACATCACTGTCGCATTATTTTGAGGTTCGTAGCAACTCTTACTACATTACTGTAAGCATCACTGAGTTGATTAGCAACTATCACTACATTACTGTTAGCATCATTTTGAGTTCAATAGCAATTCTTACGACATCACTGTCAGCATCATTTTTTATTTACTCCCAACTCAAACCACATGACTGTCAGCATCACTTTGAGGTTATTCGAAACTTTCACTCCATTACTGTTAGCGCCCTTTTGAGTTCATTAGCAATTCTTACTACATCACTGTCGCATCATTTTGAGATCATTAGCATTTCTTACTACATCACTGTCGCATTATTTTGAGGTTCGTAGCAACTCTTACTACATTACTGTCAGCATCACTTTGAGTTTGTTCGAAACGTTCACTCCATTACTGTTAGCATCATTTTGAGTTTATTAGCAATTCTAACTAAATCACTGTCGCATCATTTTGATATCTTTAGAAATTCTTCCGACATCACTGTCGCAATATTTTGAGGTTCCTAGCAACTTTTACGACATTACTGTCGCATTATTTTGAGGTTCGTTGCAACACTAACTACATGACTGCTAGCATCACTTTGAGGTTAATCGAAACTTTCACTCCATTACTGTTAGCATCATTTTGAGTTCAATTGCAATTCTTACGACATCACTGTCAGCATCATTTTTTATTTACTCGCAACTCAAACCACATGTCTGTCAGAATCACTTTGAGGTTATTCGAAACTTTCACTCCATTACTGTTAGCACCCTTTTGAGTTCATTAGCAATTCTTACTACATGACTGTCAGCATCATTATTAGATAATTAGCAATTCTTCTGACGTCACTGTCACATTATTTTGAGGTTCGTAGCAACTCTTACTACATTACTGTCAGCATCACTTTGAGGTTATTCGAAACGTTCACTCCGTTACTGTTAGAATCATTTTGAGTTCATTAGCAATTCTTACTAAATCACTGTAGCATCATTTTGAGATCATTAGCAATTCTTCTGACATCACTGTCGCATTATTTTGAGGTTCGTAGCAACTCTTACTGCATGACTGTCAGCATCACTTTGAGGTTGTTCGAAACTCTTAGTACATTACTATAAGCATCACTGAGTTGATTAGCAACTATCACTACATAACTGTTATCATCATTTCGAGTTCATTAGCAATTCTTACTACATCACTGTCGCAATATTTTGAGGTTCGTAGCAACTTTTATGACATTACTGTCGCATTATTTTGAGGTTCGTAGCAACTCTTACAACATGACTGTCAGCATCATTTTGAGGTTGTTGGAAACACTTACTAAATTACTGTAAGCATCACTGAGTTGATTAGCAACTATCACTACATTACTGTTTGCATCGTTTTGAGTTCAATAGCAATTCTTACGACATCACTGTCAGGATCATTTTTTATTTACTCGCAACTCAAACCACATGTCTGTCAGAATCACTTTGAGGTTATTCGAAACTTTCACTCCATTACTGTTAGCACCCTTTTGAGTTCATTAGCAATTCTTACTACATCACTGTCGCATCATTTTGAGATCATTAGCAATTCTTCCAAAAATCACTGTCGAATTATTTTAAGGTTCGTAGCAACACTTACTACATCACTGTCGCATCATTTTGAGATCATTAGCAATTCTTCTGACATCACTGTCACATTATTTTGAGGTTCGGAGCAACTTTTACTCCATTATTGTTGCATTATTTTAAGGTTCGTAGCAACTCTTACTACATGACTGTCATAATCACTTTGAGGTTGTTCGAAACACTTACTACATTACTGTCAGCATCACTTTGACTTTATTAGCAACTATCATTACATTACTGTTAGCATCATTTTGAGGTTAGTAGCAACTCTTATTACATGACTGTCAGCATCATTTTGAGATCATTAGCAATTCTTCTGACATCACTGTCGCATTTTTTGAGGTTCATAGCAACTCTTACTACATTATTGTTGCATTATTTCGAGGTTCTTAGCAACTCGTAATACATTACTGTCAGCATCACTGTGAGTTCATTAGCAGCTATCACTACATTACTGTTAGCATCATCTTGAGTTCATTAGCAATTCCTCCGACATCACTGTCGCAATATTTTGAGGTTCGTAGCAACACTTACTACATGACTGTCAGCATCACTTTGAGGTTATTCGAAACGTTCACTCCATTACTGTTAGCATCATTTTGAGTTCATGAGCAATTCTTACTAAATCACTTTTGAATCATTTTGAGAGCTTTAGCAATTCTTCTGACATCACTGTCGCATTATTTTGAGGTTCGTAGCAACTCTTACTACATGACTGTCAGCATCACTTTGAGGTTATTCGAAACACTTACTACATTACTTTAAGCATCACTGAGTTTATTAGCAACTATCACTACATTACTGTTAGCATCATTTTAAGTTCATTCGCAATTCTTCCGACATCACTGTCGCAATATTTTGAGGTTCGTAGCAACTTTTACTACATTACTGTCGCATTATTTTGAGGTTCGTAGCAACACTTACTACATGACTGTAAGCATCACTTTGAGGTTATTTGAAAGTTTCACTCCATTACTGTTAGCATCATTTTGAGTTCATGAGCAATTCTTACTCCATCACTGTCGCATCATTTTGAGATCATTAGCAGTTCTTCCGACATCACTGTCACATTATTTTGAGGTTCGTAGCAACTCTTACTACATTATTTTTGCATTAGTTTAAGGTTCGTAGCAACTCTTACTACATGACTGTCAGCATCACTTTGAGGTTGTTCGAAACACTTACTACATCACTGTCAGCATCACTGAGTTCATTAGCAACTATCACTACATTACTGTTAGCATCATCTTGAGTTCATTAGCAACTATCACTACATTACAGTTAGCATCATTTTGAGTTTTTGAGCAATTCTCACGACATCACTTTAGCATTAAATTGAGTTCATTAGCAACTCTTACCTAATGACTGTCAGCATCACTTTAAGGTTTTTCGAAACTCTTACGACATTACTGTAAGCATCACTGAGTTTCTTAGCAACTATCACTACATTACTGTTAGCATAATCTTGAGTTCATTAGCAATTCTTCCGACATCACTTTCGCAATATTTTGAGGTTCGTAGCAACTTTTACTACATTACTGTCGCATTATTTTGAGGTTCGTAGCAACTCTTACTACATGACTGTCAGCATCACTTTGAGGTTTTTCGAAAGTTTCACTCCATTACTTTTAGCATCATCTTGAGTTCATTAGCAATTCTTCCGACATCACTGTCGCAATATTTTGAGGTTCGTAGCAACTTTTACTACATTACTGTCGCATTATTTTGAGGTTCGTAGCAACTCTTACTACATGACTGTCAGCATCACTTTGAGGTTTTTCGAAAGTTTCACTCCATTACTGTTAGCATCATCTGGAGTTCATTAGCAAATCTTCCGACATCACTGTCGCAATATTTTGAGATTCGTGGCAACTTTTACTACATTACTGTCGCATTATTTTGAGGTTCGTAGCAACTGTTAGAACATGACTGTCAGCATCAATTTGAGGTTATTCTAAACGTTCACTCCATTACTGTTAGCATCATTTTGAGTTCATTAGCAATTCTTACTAAATCACTGTCGCATCATTTTGAGATCATTAGCAATTCTTCTGACATCACTGCCGCAATATTTTGAGGTTCGAAGCAACTCTTACTACATTATTGTTGCATTATTTTAAGGTTCCTAGCAACTCTTACTACATTACTGTCACCATCACTTTGAGTTTATTAGCAACTATCACTACATTACTGTTAGCATCATTTTGAGTTTATGAGCAATTCCCACGACATCACTGTAGCATTGAATTGAGTTCAATAGCAACTCTTACTCAATGACTGTCAGCATCACCTTTAGGTTGTTCGAAGCAACACTTACTACATGACTGTAAGCATCACTTTGAGGTTATTCGAAACTTTCACTCCATTACTGTTAGCATCATTTTGAGTTCATTAGCAATTCTTACTACATCACTGTCGCATCATTTTGAGATCATTAGCAATTCTTCCGACATCACTGTCGCATTACTTTGAGGTTCGTAGCAACTCTTAGTACAAGACTGTCAGCATCACTTTGAGGTTATTCGAAACGTTCACTCCATTACTGTTAGCATCATTTTGAGTTCATGAACAATTCTTACTAAATCACTGTCGCATCATTTTGAGATCTTTAGCAATTCTTCTGACATCACTGTCGCATTATTTTGAGGTTCATAGCAACTCTTACTACATGACTGTCAGCATCACTTTGAGGTTATTCGAAACACGTAGTACATTACTGTAAGCATCACTGACTTGATTAGCAACTATCACTACATTACTGTTAGCATCATTTTGAGTTCATTAGCAATTCTTCCGACATCACTGTCGCATTATTTTGAGGTTCGTAGCAACTCTTAGTACATGACTGTCAGCATCACTTTGAGGTTATTCGAAACGTTCACTCCATTACTGTTAGCATCATTTTGAGTTCATTAGCAATTCTTTCTAAATCACTGTCGCATCATTTTGAGATCATTAGCAATTCTTCCGACATCACTGTCACATTATTTAGAGTTTCGTCGCAACTCTTACTACATTATTGTTGCATTATTTTAAGGTTCGTAGCAACTCTTACTACATCACTTTCACCATCACTTTGAGGTTATTCGAAACTCTTACTACATTACTGTAAGCATCACTTTGAGGTTGTTCAAAACTCTTACTACATTACTGTTAGCATCACTGAGTTGATTAGCAACTATCACTACATTACTGTTAGCATCATTTTAAGTTCATTAGCAATTCTTCCGACATCACTGTCGCAATATTTTTAGGTTCGTAGCAACTTTTACTTCATTACTGTTGCATTATATTCAGGTTCGTCGCAACTCTTAGTACATGACTGTCAGCATCACTTTGAGGTTATTCGAAACCTTCACTCCATTACTGTTAGTATCATTTTGAGTTCATGTGCAATTCTTACTAAATCACTGTCGCATCATTTTGAGATCTTTAGCAATTCTTCTGACATCACTGTCGTATTATTTTGAGATTCGTAGCAACTCTTCCTACATGACTTTCACCATCACTATGAGGTTATTCGAAACACTTACTACATTACCGTCAGCATCACTGAGTTGATGAGCAACTATCACTACATTACTGTTTGCATCATTTTGAGTTCATTAGCAATATTTACTACATCACTGTCGCATCATTTTTAGTTAATTAGCAATTCTTCTGACATCACTGTCGCATTATTTTTTAGGTTCGTAGCAACTCTTACTAAATGACTGTCAGCATCACTTTGAGGTTGTTCTAAACTTTCACTCCATTACTGTTAGCACCCTTTTGAGTTCATTAGCAATTCTTCCGACATCACTGTCGCAATATTTTAAGGTCCTTAGCAACTTTTACTTCATTACTGTTGCATTATATTGAGGTTCGTAGCAACTCTTAGTACATGACTGTCAGCATCACTTTGAGGTTATTCGAAACACTTCCTACATTACTGTAAGCATCACTGAATTGATTAGCAACTATCACTACATTACTGTTAGCATCATTTTGAGTTCATTTGCAATTCTTCCGACATCAATGTCGCAATATTTTGAGGTTCGTAGCAACTTTTACTACATTACTGTCGCATTATTTTGAGGTTCATAGCAACACTTACTTCATGACTGTAAGCATCACTTTGAGGTTATTCGAAAGTTTCACTCCATTGCTGTTAGCATCATTTTGAGTTCATTAGCAATTCTTACTACATCACTGTCGCATCATTTTGAGGTCATTAGCATTTCTTCTGACATCACTGTCACATTATTTTGAGGTTTGTAGCAACTCTTACTACATTATTGTTGCATTAATTTAAGGTTCGTAGCAACTCTTACTACATGACTGTCAGCATCACTTTGAGGTTGTTCAAAACACTTACTACATCACTGTCAGCATCACTGAGGTTATTAGCAACTATCACTAAATTACTGTTAGCATCATTTTGAGTTTATGAGCAATTCTCACGACATCACTTTAGCATTAAATTGAGTTCATTAGCAACTCTTACTAAATGACTGTCAGTATCACTTTGAGGTTTTTCGAAACTCTTACTACATTACTGTAAAAATCACTGAGTTTCTTAGCAACTATCTCTACATTACTGTTAGCATAATCTTGAGTTCATTAGCATTTCTTCCGACATCACTGTCGCATTATTTTGAGGTTCGTAGCAACTCTTACTACATGACTGTCAGCATCACTTTGAGGTTATTCTAAACGTTCACTCCATTACTATTAGCATCATTTTGAGTTCATTAGCAATTATTACTAAATCACTGTCGCATCATTTTGAGATCATCAGCAATTCTTCTGACATCTCTGCCGCAATATTTTGAGGTTCGTAGCAACTCTTACTACATTATTTTTGCATTATTTTAAGGTTCCTAGCAACTCTTACTACATTACTTTCAGCATCACTTTGAGTTTATTAGCAACTATCACTACATTACTGTTAGCATCATTTTGAGTTTATGAGCAATTCCCACGACATCACTGTAGCATTGAATTGAGTTCAATAGCAACTCTTACTAAATGACTGTCAGCATCACCTTTAGGTTGTTCGAAGCAACACTTACTACAGGACTGTCAGCATCACTTTGAGGTTACTCGAAACTTTCACTCCATATCTGTTAGCATCATTTTGAGTTCATTAGCAATTCTTACTACATCACTGTCGCATCATTTTGAGATCTTTAGCAATTCTTCTGACATCACTGTCGCATTATTTTGAGGTTCATAGCAACTCTTTCTACATGACTGTCAGCATCACTTTGAGGTTATTCGAAACGTTCACTCCATTACTGTTAGCATCATTTTGAGTTCATTAGCAATTCTTCCGACATCACTGTCACATTATTTTGAGGTTCGTAGCAACTCTTACTACATGACTGTCAGCATCACTTTGAGGTTGTTCAAAACACTTACTTCGTCACTGTCAGCATCACTGAGTTGATTAGCAACTATCACTACATTACTGTTAGCATCATTTTGAGTTCATGAGCAATTCTTCTGACATCACTGTCGTAATATTTTGAGGTTCGTAGCAACTTTTACTTCATTACTGTTGCATTATATTGAGGTTCGTAGCAACTCTTAGTACATGAGTGTCAGCATCACTTTGAGTTTATTCGCAACTATCACTACATTACTGTTAGCATCATTTTGAGTTTATGAGCAATTCTTCCGACATCACTGTAGCATTGAATTGAGTTAATTAGCAACTCTTACTAAATGACTGTCAGCATCACTTTGAGGTTGTTCGAAACTCTTACTACATTACTGTAAGCATCACTGAGTTTCTTAGCAACTATCACTACATTGCCGTTAGCATCATCTTGAGTTCATGAGCAATTCTTCCGACATCACTGTCGCAATATTTTGAGGTTCGTAGCAACTTTTACTACATTACTTTCGCATTATTTTGAGGTTTGTAGCAACACTTACTACAGGACTGTCAGCATCACTTTGAGGTTATTCAAAACATGTTCCACATTACTCTCAGCATCACTTTGAGGTTATTCGAAACTTTCACTACATTATTGTTCACATCATTTTTGAGTTAATTAACAATTTATCCTACCTCACTGGAGCATTATTTTGAGGTTATTAGCAGCTCTTACTACATCACTGTCAGCAACATTTTTAGGTTACTCGCATCTCGAACCACATGACTGTCAGCATCACTTTGAGGTCATTCGAAACTTTCACTCCATTACTGTTAGCATCATTTTGAGTTCATTAGCAATTCTTACGACATCACTGTCACATCATTTTGAGATCAATAGAAATTCTTCCTTCATCACTGTCGCATTATTTTGAGGTTCGTAGCAACTCTCACTACATGACTGTCAGCATCACTTTGAGGTTGTTCGAAACACTTACTACATCACTGTCAGCATCACTGAGTTGATTAGCAACTATCACTACATTACTGTTAGCATCATTTTGAGATCAATACCAATTCTTCCGACATCACTGTCGCATTATTTTGAGCTTCGTAGCAACTCTTACTACATTACTGTCAGCATCATTTTTAGGTGACTCGCAACTTTAATCACATGACTATCAGCCTCACTTTGAGGTTGTTCGAAACACTTAGTACATTACTGAAAGCATCACTGATTTTATTAGCAGCTATCACTACATTACTGTTAGCATCATTTTGAGTTCATTAGCAATTCTTACAAAATAACTGTGGCATTATTTTTAGGTTCGTAGCAACTCTTACTACATGACTGTCAGCATCACTTTGAGGATATTTGCAACTTTCACTACATTACTGTTAGCATCATTTTGAGTGCATAAGCAATTTTTACTCCATCACTGTCGAATCATTTTGAGATGTTTATCAATTCTTCCGACATTACAGTCGCATTATTTTAAGGTTCGTAGCAACTCTAACCACATGACGGTCAGCATCACTGAATTTATTTGCAACTGTCACAAAATTACTGTAAGCATCATTTTGAGATCATTAGCAATTCTTACGACATCACTGTCGCATTATTTTGAGGTTATTAGCAACTCTTACTACAGTACTGTCAGCATCATTTTTAGGTTATTCGCAACTTTCACTACATTACTGTTAGCATCATTTTGAGATCATTTGCCATTCTTCCGACATCACTGTCGCATTTTTTTGAGGTTCGTATCAACTCTTACTAAATTACTTTTGCGTTAGTTTGAGGTGAGTAGTAACTCTTACTACATGACTGTCAGCATCACTTTGAGGTTGTTCGAAACACTTACTACATTACTGTAGGCATCACTGAGTTCATTAGTAACCATTACTACATTACTGTTAGCATCATTTTGAGTTCATGAGCAATTCTTACTACATCACTGTCGCATTATTTTTAGCTTCGTAGCAACTCTTACTACAATACTGTCAGCATCATTTTTAGGTGACTCGCAACTTTAATCACATGACTGTCAGCCTCACTTTGAGGTTATTCGAAACACTTTGTACATTACTGAAAGCATCACTGATTTTATTAGCAGCTATCACTACATTACTCTTCGCATCATTTTGAGTTCATTAGCAATTCTTGCGAAATAACTGTGGCATTATTTTGAGGTTCGTTGCAACTCTTACTACATGACTGTCAGCATCACTCTGAGGTAGTTCAAAACACTTACTACATTACTGTAAGCATCACTGAGTTTATTATCAACTATCACTACGTTACTGTTCGCATCATTTTGAGTTTAATAGTATTTCTTACGACATCACTGTCAGCTTCATTTTTAGGTTATTAGAAACTTTCACTCCATTATTGTTAGCATCATTTTGAGTTCATGAGAAATTCATGCGACATCACTGTCACATTATTTTGAGGTTCGTAGCAACTCTGACTACATTATTGTTGCATTATTTTAAGGTTCGTAGCAACTCTTACTACATGACTGTCATCATCACTTTGAGGTTGTTCGAAACAGTTACTACATTACTGTCAGCATCACTGAGTTTTTTAGCAACTCTCACTACATTACTGTTAGCATCATTTTGAGTTCATTAGCAATTCTTACGACATCACTGTAGCATTATTTTGAGGTTTGTAGCAACTCTTACTACATGACTGTCAGCATCACTTTGAGGTTGTTTGAAACACTTACTACATTACTGTAAGCATCACTGAGTTTATTAGCAACTATCACTACGTTACTGTTAGCATCTTTTTGAGTTCAATAGCAGTTCTTATGACATCACTGTCAGCATCACTTTGAGGTTATTCGAAACTTTCACTCCATTGCTATTCGCATCATTTTGAGTACATTCGCAATTCTTACTACATCACTGTCGCATCATTTTGAGATCATTAGCAATTCTTCCGACATCACTGTCGCATTATTTTGAGGTTCGGAGCAACTCTTACTACATCACTGTAGCATTATTTTGAGGTTATTAATAACTCTAACTACATTACTTTCAGCATCATTTTTAGGTTACTCGCAACTCAAACCACATGACTGTCAGTCACTTCACTTCACTTTGAGGTTATTCGAAACTTTCACTAAATTACAGTTAGCATCATTTTGAGATCATTATCAATTCTTCTGACATCACTGTCGCATTATTTTGATATTCGTAGCAACTCTTACTACATTACTGTCAGCATCACTTTGAGGTTGTTCGAAACATTTACTACATTACTGTCAGCATCACTGAGTTTATTAGCAACTATCACTACATTACTGTTAGCATCATTTTGAGATCAATACCAATTCTTCCGACATCACTGTCGCATTATTTTGAGGTTCGTAGCAACTCTTAATACGTTACTGTTGCATTATTTTAAGGTTAGTAGCAACTCTTACTACATGACTGTCAGCATCATTTTGAGATGATTAGCAATTCTTCCGACATCACGGTCGCATTATTTTAAGGTTCGTAGCAACTCTAACCACATGACTGTCAGCATCACTTTGAGGTTGTTCGAAACACGAAAACTACGAAACACTTACTACATTACTTTCAGCATCACTGAGTTTATTAGCAACTCTCACTACATTACTGTTAGCATCATTTTGAGTTCATTAGCAATTCTTACGACTTCACTGTAGCATTATTTTGAGGTTTGTAGCAACTCTTACTACATCACTGTAGTATTATTTTGAGGTTTGTAGCAACTCTTACTACATGACTGTCAGCATCACTTTGAGGTTGTTTGAAACACTTACTACATTACTGTAAGCATCACTGAGTTTATTAGCAACTACCACTACGATACTGTTAGCATCTTTTTGAGTTTAATAGTAGTTCTTAAGACATCACTGTCAGCATCATTTTTAGGTTACTTGCAACTCCAACAGCATGACTGTCAGCATCACTTTGAGGTTATTCGAAACTTTCACTCCATTATTATTCGCATCATTTTGAGAACATTAGCAATTCTTACTACATCACCGTCGCATCATTTTGAGATCATTAGCAATTCTTCCGACATCACTGTCGCATTATTTTGAGGTTCGTAGCAACTCTTACTACATCACTGTAGCATTATTTTGAGGTTATTAGCAACTCTTACTACATCACTGTCAGCATCATTTTTAGGTTACTCGCAACTCAAACCACATGACTGTCAGCATCACTTTGAGGTTATTCGAAACTTTACTCCATTACTGTTAGCATCGTTTTGAGTTCATTAGCAATATTTACTACATCACTGTCGCATCATTTTGGGATCATTAGCAATTCTTCCGACATCACTGTCGCATTATTTTAAGGTTCGTAGCAACTCTAACCACATGACTGTCAGCATCACTTTGAGGTTGTTTGAAACACTTACTGCATTACTGTAAGCATCACTGAGTTTATTAGCAACTCTCACTACATTACTGTTTGCATCATTTTGAGTTCATGAGCAATTCTTACGACATCACTGTAGCATTATTTTGAGGTTAGTAGCAACTCTTACTACATGACTGTCAGCATCACTTTGAGGTTGTTCGAAACACTGACTACATTACTGTAAGCATCACTGAGTTTTTTAGCAACTATCACTACATTACTGTTAGCATCATTTTGAGTTCATTAGCAATTCTTACGACTTCACTGTAGCATTATTTTGAGGTTTGTAGCAACTCTTACTACATCACTGTAGCATTATTTTGAGGTTTGTAGCAACACTTACTACATGACTGTCAGCATCACTTTGAGGTTGTTCGAAACACTTACTACATTACTGTAAGCATCACTGAGTTTATTAGCAACTATCACTACGTTACTGTTCGCATCTTTTTGAGTTTAATAGCAGTTCTTAAGACATCACTGTCAGCATCATTTTTAGGTTACTTGCAACTCAAACCACATGACTGTCAGCATCACTTTGAGGTTATTCGAAACTTTCACTACATTACAGTTAGCATCATTTTGAGATAATTATCAATTCTTCTGACATCACTGTCGCATTATTTTGAGGTTCGTAGCAACTCTTACTACATCACTGTAGCATTATTTTGAGGTTTGTAGCAACTCTTACTACATGACTGTCAGCATCACTTTGAGGTTATTCGAAACTTTACTCCATTACTGTTAGCATCATTTTGAGTTCATTAGCAATATTTACTACATCACTGTCGCATCATTTTGGGATCATTAGCAATTCTTCCGACATCACTGTCGCATTATTTTAAGGTTCGGAGCAACTCTAACCACATTACTGTAAGCATCACTGAGTTTTTTAGCAACTATCACTTCGTTACTGTTCGCATCGTTTTGAGTTTAATAGCAATTCTTACGACATCACTGTCAGCATCATTTTTAGGTTACTCGCAACTCTAACCACATGACTGTCAGCATCACTTTGAGGTTATTCGAAACTTTCACTACATTACTGTTAGCATCATTTTGAGTTCATTAACAATTCTTACTACATCACTGTCGCATCATTTTGAGATCATTAGCAATTCTTCTGACATCACTTTCTCATTTTTTGAGGTTCGTATCTACTCTTACTACATTACTGTTGCATTATTTTGAGTTTAGTAGCAACTCTTACTACATCACTGTCAGCATCACTTTGAGGTTGTTAGAAACACTTACTACATTATTGTAAGCATCACTGAGTTCATTAGCAATTCTTACAACACCACTGTCGCATCATTTTGAGGTCATTCGCAATTCTTACGACATCACTGTAGCATCATTTTGAGATCATTACCAATTCTTCCGATGTCACTTTCGCATTATTTTGAGGTTCGTAGCAACTCTTACTACATGACTTTCAGCATCACTTTGAGGTTATTCGAAACTTTCACTCCATTACTGTTGGCATCATTTTGAGTTCATTAGCAATTCTTACTAGATCACTGTCGCATCATTTTGAGATCATTAGCAATTCTTTAGACATCACTGTAGCATTATTTTGAGGTTATTAGCAACTCTTACTATCTTACTGTCAGCATCATTTTTAGGTTACTCGCAACTCTAACCGCATGAGTGTCAACATCACTTTGAGGTTATTCAAAACTTTCACTACATTACTGTTAGCATCATTTTGAGTTCATTAGCAATTCTTCTGACATCACTGTCGCATTATTTTGATATTCGTAGCAACTCTTACTACATTATTGTTGCATTATTTTAAGGTTCGTACCAACTCTTACTACGTGACTGTCAGCATCACTTTGAGGTTGTTGTAAACACTTACTACATTACTGTAAGCATCCCTGAGTTTATTAGCAACTCTCACTACATTACTTTTAGCCTCATTTTTAGTTCATTAGCAATTCTTACGACATCACTGTTGCATTATTTTGAGATTGGTATCAATTCTTACTACATCACTGTCGCATCATTTTGAGAGCTTTCGCAATTCTTCCGACATCACTGTCGCATTATTTTGAGGTTCGTAGCAACTCTTACTACATGACTGTCAGCATCACTTTGAGGTTGTTCGAAACACTTACTACATTACTGTAAGCATCACTGAGTTTATTAGCAACTATCACTACATTACCGTCAGTACCATTTTGAGTTTATTAGCAAGTCTTAAGAATATCACTGTCACCTCATTTTGAGATCATTAGCAATTCTTCTGACATCACTGTCGCATTATTTTGAGGTTCGTAGCAACTCTTACCACATTACTGTGTCATTATTTTAAGGTTTGTTGCAACCCTTACTACATTACTATCAGCATCACTGAGTTTATTAGCAACTATCACTCCATTACTGTTAGCATCATTTTGAGTTTATTAGCAATTCTTACTACAGCACTGTCGCATCATTTTGAGATCATTAGCAATTCTTCCCACATCACTGTCGCATTTTTAGGTTTGTATCAACTCTTACTACATTACATTCAGCATCACTGAGTTTATTAGCAACTATCACTACATTACTGTTAGCATCATTTTGAGTTCATTAGCAATTCTTACTACATCACTGTAGCATCATTTGGAGATCATTAGCAATTCTTACGACATCACTGTAGCATCATTTTGAGGTTATTAGCAACTCTTACTACATCACTGTCAGCATCATTTTTAGGTTACTCGCAACTCTAACCACATGACTGTCAACATCACTTTGAGGTTATTCGAAACTTTCACTACATTACTGTTAGCATCATTTTGAGATCATTAGCAATTCTTCCGACATCACTGTCGCATTATTTTGAGGTTAGTAGCAACTCTCACTACATGACTGTCGCATTATTTTGAGGTTCGTAGCAACTCTTACTACAATACTGTTGCATTATTTTAAGTTTAGTAGAAACTCTCACTACATCACTGTAGCATCATTTTGAGGTTTGTAGCAACTCTCACTACATCACTGTAGTGTAATTTTATCCTTGAGATTGGGGACCAATAATTTTATTTTCCATTTTTGGGACATGTACTGTACACAGACACACAGATTTATGAAAGTCACTTTCAGGTGCCTGAAATTCCTTTGGGGACTAAAGTCTAGAAAAGTAATTTGAACATTTGTGTGTACTTTGTTTTGTGATGATAAGATTTACACCGACCAAGTCAGCCATATTGGCACCACAATCCAATTGGCATGTCAATAAACATCACCCAATAAACCAAGGTCTTCTGTCTCAATGTATGTCACTGAAACATACTGTATTGTATTGCCTCACACTTACAGCATACAAGGATGCATGGCGTGGGTGGAACTGCCTGAATCTCTTCTGCAATGGAAGTTTGGTCAACCGTGTGGAACATTCCTGCACGATCCCCTTTGAGTGGGAAAGTAGCATCAACACAGCACCACGTGGTCCACCAGCAGCTTGGATTTCTGCTCCTTGTCTTGTAGTTCCACTTGACTTCTCCAAGGGAAGAGACTGCAAATAGTCAAGAACTCTGGGAAATTTGGTGGCTGTGGCCTCCTCAAATTCCACATTGATGTGGACACCAGTTCAAAGTTTGAAGTGCAGTTATCAACTCTGCACTGAAGTTGTTTCGTTAAAGGATAAATGATTTCCATTGTCCAATGATTATTTTACATTCCAATCCTCTAAAGTGATGGAGTGATACTGTAAATATGTAGAAATTCTCTATTGTTCAAAGTACAGATTCTGTGTTTATACATTGTTGTAGTTTTTATACTTGGAGAAACCAGAATCTAACAGGAAATCACTGTAGAAAGTTGGCTCAGTTTCATAAAGTAACAACTAAATAGCTTCAATTGACAGTGATTGACCTTAAACTTGGCAATTTTAATCACTATGCTTGCTTTTCCACTGTCAAATGAACTTTTTAATGGGAAATTCCTGCTCATAGACTGGTTTGTTTCATACATGAACCAGTAAGAGCCCTGAACTTAGAGAAGAACCTGAAAGGTCCTTGTTCTTCATGTGTTTTTACGTGATGGGCCTTTTTTCCTGCAGTTTAATTCACATTTATCAACAATTAAAGGGCACCTAGAATGAAAATCATTGTTTTTGTGTTTTTGGTGTTTCTTCAACGTCCCCCAGCTGTGGGGAACACACACCAAGTGTGAGGCAGTGTCATAACCTCTGTTTGAAGGATCTCCCCTCTTTTGAATCGCCGTGGGAAAATGGACCAATGCGATTTTGGCTGAAGTGTTACGTCACAGTTCAGTCAGTGCCCCCCCCCCCCCCCCCCACTCACACACACCCCTTTGACATATTTCGGGGGGGGGGGGGCGATTATGCGAGCGAGCCGAGTGAGTGCAGCGCTCTTGTGTCGCAACTGGAGCCTGCAGCAGCAGCACTGACTGAGCAGATTGATTGAAGGAATGGCCTCGATACAATTGAGACCTTTGTTTTATCTGCGCTGTCTGTCGCTAGCTGGCCTGGCCTGGCTTGAGGGGGAAGGAATCTCACCAGCCAGGCAGGCTACCAAGGGGCCAGGCCACCAGGAAAACTCCCAGTTGTCCCGACGGTCACCCCGCCGCTGCATATACGGCTGGATCTGCGAATGGGCCGTGGCTACTTGGTATCTTATCTTACGAATGTTGTTGTATGATATGGAATGTTGTCAATTGACAGTAGCCGTCACACTTAGCACTGGCGACAGTTAGCCGAGAAAGTGGGAGTACTTTCTTTTCAGTGACAGTGAGGGCAGCCAATCACCGAGTAGTAGTTAAATGAGGTTGCCAGATAAACAACGGCAACTGATCGCCGTCAACTCATGCACTTGCATAAATAATGAGGTTGCCAGATGAGGTCAGAAACGACCCCAATAGGGACAAATGAGGCATTCTAAACCCAACATGGTAACATAGCGGTTTCAGAGAGCCTTTTAGGAAGCTTCTGAGCCATCACAGACCCAACCATTTTTTGTGGGGTTACATATCACACCACAGAACAAGAATTAATACCCCTTCAACCTCTCTATGGCACCTTTAATGTACTGTAATTTAATGAGTTGGGACTGTGAAAGCTGCTGTGTATTTTTACAGTTTATTCCATGTAATTTTGTGGAACAGTTCATCACTGTAATTTGACGGTATTCGTCTGGAAACTCTGCTGCCAGACTTTTTACCGTTTTTTTATAGTTTTTTTTCTTGACAGTGTACACAGAGGTCTCGTGGTTGAGCCGGGGCACACAGAGTCCCGCCCCCACACAGCTGAGAAACGCAGCTCTGAGCAGCTGCCTCAGTCACACAGAAGATAGACGCGTTTCCTGGTTGGCAAGTGCAGACACAACTTCTCTGAGTGCAGGGTTCACTTCTCTCATTGCTGTTTGTTCACTGTTGAGGTTTTATTCCTCCACCAACCTGCTTCTGTCTGGAAAGAAACAAATAACTGGAGTGCTGCACATCAACAGACTTGGTGTTTGGACACGGACGAATGAAGTTTGGCTTTTTGTTTCTTCCATCAGATCAGAGCTGATAGGAAAAACAATCAGGTGGTTTTATTAAACCAGCAGTGAGCTGGACTTCAGCCCAGGTCCTCAGTCCCACTGTCAGTTCACTTCAACATGGACGAACAAAATCCAACCCTCACCTGGCCTGGAAATCAATAACAATTACATAACAACTCCTTTATTTCTCTCCTGTTCAGGTCCAGTTGGACTCCATCCATCATCATCTTCCGCTTATTCCTTACTATTAAGGGTCGCGGGGGGGCTGGAGCCTATCCCAGCATCTACGGGCAAGAGGCGGGGTACACCCTGGACAGGTCGCCAGTCCCAGTTGGACTCATTCATCTCTATATGGTAGGATTTCACTTCATGAGTTCAGAAGCATCTTCACATGAGATGCTGGTTCCTCAAATTGATTGATTGTTGAATTCTGTGTTTGATGTCTGAATTCTGTCTTTGATCTCTGGGTTCTGTGCATTGAATTCCTGCTCCAGTCTTTGATCTCTGACTGATTCTAAACTCATCAAAGGATCACATCAGCATCTTGGTCCAGACTCCAGATGGTGATTTTACCAAGTGCACCACAGTCCTTGTTGCTGTCTGCTGTTGGGTCACAGCAAAGTAAGGAAACAGCCTGACGGTCCTCAGGAGGAAATCCAACAACCTCCAAAGATGGAGGTGAATCTAGACCTGCTCATGTTGGCCATCCTTGATGAACTTGGGCGGTACTGTGGTGCTGGGATGAGGTCATGGAGCTGATCTGGGAGCAGTCCTGATGTTAAATGATGAGATGAAGGACAGTGTGGAGGCAAAATGGACAAAATGTGTTAACATAAAATAAAATTGTAAACCTGTTTGAAGTCTTATTTTGTGTTTGATGGACATTTTTAAAATCACTAATGATTTTTTGACTGAACGTCCTGGATCCTGTGGTGCCTGATGAGGAGACAACTTGAGTACAGAGTTGGAGAAGAGGGTTTTTGGAGGGGAGATGATTTTTGCAGTGCTACAAGTCAATAAAATGTCATCATTTTTCAAAATGTCCTCACTAAGATGGTTATTAATTCTCTCTCTCCCTCATTCTCAGCTGCTACAGCCTTTAAAGAAAACCTTTGACTGGTGGATCTAACAAAGATCAGATGTTGTCTCCTCTAGAACATCAACAGCTTAACGTTGTGGGCAGGACTCCTACCTGAGCAGGGAGACCCCAATGGATTTCTAGTCCTGATAGGGAGAGGGAGCCTCCTGGGTCACGGAGTGGGGAACCTGATAGGGAGTGGGATGACCCGCCCATTGTGGGTGATTGACAGGGCAGGTTTGATCTATGTTTTCATTTTCAAAAGTAATTTTGAATATTTGTGGAAAGTTAGCCCACCTTGAACATGGAGAAGATGTCTTCTGATAGTGAATCAACTGTCACATTTAAGGATCACTTGAGCTGATAAGATGAAGGCTACACAGGACCAGCTGGAGATTCCAGGGATTGAACCCAGGGCCTCATACATGCTCAGCATGCGCTCTACCACTGAGCTACACCCCCTCTGGTAGAGTCACAGTTTAACTGATGCAGGAACACAAACACAGACACAACATTTATTTTCTTCATTTTAGGGATGTCTGTGTAGGTTCTCATTCATCCAGGTCATCGTAGATCGAAGCGAAGTAAAATCTGGTCAAATGGACGTAAGTTTATCTTGAAGACGTTTCACCTCTCATCCGAGAGGCTTCTTCAGTTCTAGTGAAGAGTGTGGAAACTCCAGCTTATAAACCTATGTGGGAGTGGTCAGTGCTATTGTGGTGGAAACGACCCTCCCGAGACTCACCTGGCCTCCCCAAACGACAGTCGTTGTGCGGTGTCAGGGAGTTTCACCGACCACTCAGATGCTAATGGACTGTGCTGGCAGCAGCAACTCAGTCGCGTTTTAAGGTCTCATATGTGTGAATGTCACTGAGAAGAGAAC
This sequence comes from Aulostomus chinensis, assembly GCF_037954235.1. Classification (NCBI taxonomy): domain Eukaryota; kingdom Metazoa; phylum Chordata; class Actinopteri; order Syngnathiformes; family Aulostomidae; genus Aulostomus; species Aulostomus chinensis. The sequence continues at coordinate 18,254,229 of NC_141320.1, read as the reverse complement.
TGATCTTGTCCTGGTAGTCAGTTGTGTCAAGGACCACCATGCATCTTCCTTTGTCAGCCGGAAGGATGGTGATGTGCTCATCTTTGCTCAGTGCATTCAAGGCCTTCCTTTCCTGGACCGAGAGGTTGGCAGAGGGGACCTTCGCTTCGGAGAGGGCCGCTGTGACCTTGAGTCGTAGTTCATCTGCTTTTGTGGTGGAGAGGTTGTTCTTCTTGATGGCGGATTCTGTGGCAGTGATGAGGTCCACCGTCGGGAGATGTTTCGGGGTGACAGCAAAGTTCATTCCTTTGGCAAGGACGCGTTTCTCAGGACTGGTGAGCTCCCTGTTGGATAAGTTCCTTATCCACCTGTCCTGCGAGTCCGCTGGGGTTGGGCCTTCTGCTTCTCGTTCCCGGTCGAGGCGAGACTGGAGGCGAGCGAATGTCCTTTTCTGCCTCTCCTTGCTCTTCTGATGTTGAGATAGTTGGGCTGTCCCAACGAAGGAGGTGACCTTGTCCAAGATGGCGGGTGGCAAAAATGGCGATAACTCTTGATTAAGGTGATCTAGCTTGGTCTTTAGTCCCTCGATGGTGAAATGGACCTGTCTCACTCTCTCGTTGAGAAGCTGATTTTGTGCCCGTTCCAAAATCTTGCTGGCCCTGTGGCCCCTCACGGTGGATCCTAGTAGTAGGCTAGTGGGAATGAGGTTGTGTTGGCGGCATCGGAGGTTGGAACGTAGATGGTTCCTGTAGTCTGCGATTTTCCTTGCAGTCCTTTCGCATTCCCGCACCACACTAAGGATGTCCTTCCCATAGTGTTCGGCAAGATGTCTGTGTAGGTTCTCATTCATCCAGGTCATCGTAGATCGAAGCGAAGTAAAATCTGGTCAACTGGACGTAACTGAGCCTGTGATCTCAAAGGCTCTGTGATCTCTGTCATTTCACTGTGATGTCAGCCCTCACAGTCTGAAGGCGTGTTCACATCAATCGTGACACAAATTTTCGTGCAACAAGTTCACATGTAAAGTCCATGTAGAGAGCTGAACTGGTGTGTGTACTCGCCGGCAACGTGAGTGACGCGTATTCATGCATTTGAAAGTATTCAACTTTTGTGACAAATTCTCATGACAAGGAGTCCAGAGAGCCTGTCAGCGTTGAGATTCCCCTGGCGTCAGGGAAGTCATGTCAACGGTCCTGGAGCCTGGAGTTGGTGTTGGACCTTGATATCCTGGCACCGATCCTCACAAACAGGTCATCGAACAGGAACCTCGTCAGCCTGAAGTAGCGCTGGAAACGGCCGTCGTCCAGGCGCAGTTCTTGGAGAAAGAGAGTTAAGAAGTTTAGAGGTCCAAGAAGCTTCTTCAGTTCAAAACTTGCCTTTAACCTTCAGTCTAACGCTGTTCCAGCATTGGATGAAAGAGACTGGTGCTCTCATCTTCTTCAACATTGACTTGTTCTATCAGGACAAGAGAATCTGAGCTTGGATGTCATTTAGAAGTCAAAGGCTTGTTAAACTGGTCAACATCAGCTGGTGTTCACTCTGATGATGTAGCGATGGTCTGGATTCTTCCTTCTGGAGCACCAAGCTGCTGGGAAGAAGCCTGATGATGTCAGAGTTGTGTTCAGTGGCTCCTGCTGGGTCCATTTCTGACAAATGGGCTCCAAAGAGTTCAGCTGTTTCAAAGGTCAGGGTTGCTGTTAGCAGACGAGGTGGCCGAGTGGTTAAGGCGATGGACTGCTAATCCATTGTGCTCTGCACGCGTGGGTTCGAATCCCATCCTCGTCGCAAGTGTCTCTAGTTTCTGCTCCTAGATTATGGAAAGACTCTGAACTGTGAGGCTTTTAACTGACACAGATACCAGTTGAGTCAACTTCCCTTTCACAACCTGACCAAAACAACTCTGACACCCAGAGCTCACATGTGTCAATCACCTCTGGAGAAGGTCCCGCCCCCTTAGAGCCATAAAGCCTCCCATCAGTGAAGAAAACTGAAGACACCTCTTGGATGAGAGCTGAAGCGTCTTCTAGAAACCTGAAACAGTCCACTTGGAACGTTTAAATCATTCTACAATCCTACAGTTTCACTGAGCTTTTGTCCAAAGCCATGTTCATGTATCACATGTATATAATATATATGTGACACTCTTTCATCTACTCATTAACAAAAATGCAGTCTAATACCAGTAAATTTGTGCAGAAGAAAACGTTGTTTGTGCTGCTTCTTTATTCATTTATTTAGTTTAGTTAGTATTTTTTAATGTGTTTTCTTTCAAGTCACATTTTGTCCATTAACTTCATAATCAGAGTCGCCATCTCATCACATGACTAAAGTCTGGGTTCTGTATTGGTGGTAAAATATCCTTCCATGCCCCTCACTAGTTTGCACACAGAAAAGCATATTTTACTGGTTTCAGACCTCTTAGCTTGTTCTCTCTCTTAAACCAGCTGAGGCAGCTTTCATTGTGTGATTCATTTTAAAATATAAATATGGAACAGAACCATTGGAATAAGATGTCAGGACATTTGAAGGAATGTCAATCTCCTGTTGAAATGTTGCAGTGTGCAGCTGAGGCTCTCTGGCAGTGGCACCAGGAGCCACAATGGCAGAACCTGGACCCTCCTGGAGGAGAACCACAGGTGAGGGCCTTCTTGGCTCCAGATTGATGGAAATAAAGTGTCTGAGGCTGTTAGCAGCCATGAAGTTGATCTGGTTGGCACTGGTATTTGTTCTTGCTGCAGCTCAGGAGTGATTCAGGAGAAGAGTTTCAGAACAGCCAAGGTTGGGGACTGGAATTCTAAAATGTCCCCTGGAACCAGACAACCTGGGGAGGTAAAACCTCACATCATAGCCACTCAGATGCAGCAGCAGCAGAAAGAAGCTGTCATCCACCCTGACAGTCAGAGCATCAAGTCAAGAAAACATCACCATCTTGTAGTTCCAAACCTCCACCTGTCAGATTCAGCTACTTCTTATTGTGGGACTTTAAACTTGAACACCATGGAATTTGGACAAGGAGTTTTCCTTCCAGTCCAAACATCATCGTCCAGCCTCCAACCAGAGGTCCATCAGTTATCATGGAGCCACAGGTGGAGTCTGGATTCTTTTCTAGAATGAGACGGCAATGACAGTCCTGCCAAGTGACATCACTGACATGAATGGATGACTTCAGTCATGTGACTGGATGACTTCAGTCACGTGACTGGAGGACACCCAGATAGCAAAGGTCCACTCATGTGTGTCCTCACTGCTCCACAGGTCTGTCAAATGTTCTGTAAAATAGTTGGACCCAGCAGAGCTGCTAGATTAGGAGTTGATGGGAGTTGTTGCAGATACCAGGGTCCAAAGTCCAGCTTGAACCTGGTTTGTGCAGTTCTTTGTCAAGCTAGCAGCCATTCTTGTCACTGCCAAGCTAAAGTGACTTCTGTCAACAAAGGTCAACATACAAAAGGATATTTCTACTGGCAGTTCAAGATTTTGATCAAACTCCTTTTTCAGAGCTGGAACCTTCCTCTTGTGTCAGCTTTCTGTTCCCATCTCCATGGTAACGGTCAGTTTTGACCCACGTCTTCAATCAGCTGTCAAATAAACTAAAACAGTTTTCTATCCTCCAAGTTGTTTCCATCTCTTGGTGACCTTGTTAGGCTTCCTTATCCATGGAAATATTGGTTTGAAGATTTAGTTGTGGGCCTCTGGACCTTTTTTTAGTCACTAAACCCTGGATTTATTTTTTCAGCAACAGAACTTTAATACAAACACAAAATGAAAAGCAGAACAAGCCAGAACCCAAAATATGGATTTGCAAGGTCAACAAACAACAACCAGTCAAGCAAACCAAACCAACAGAAACCAACTACAAATTGTTTGAGTCATGACAAAGTCCAGGACCCACTTTTCACCCTACAATGTAAACCAATGGGAGGCTGTCTCCTCAGACACACATAGCCTCAAACTGACGCTTCTCTCGTCTACACTGTAACTCTCTCCACTTCACAAATAACTTCACTACATTCCTGACAAAAATGCCTACTAAAATATGTTACATTCAACTTTTGACCACAATCTGGGGATTGATGAGCCTTTTTCAAACAACAAACTCTCCAAAAATCCTCTCTCCTCTCCACTCTGACAGAGAGCAGCGGGGGAGGGGCTCTTAGAGGCTCAGCTCTGATTCTCACTTGGTGTCACACTGAGGCTTCTACCTCCTAAACTACAAGTCCCACCGCTCTCATAAAATACATCCTTGGATTCAGGATGACTCCTGCTACTGGGCTGCAGTGGACAGAAGGAGGCTCAGGCCCTAACAACACTGCCTCCAGCTTTAATTAAGACCTCAGTTTTGTTCTCTGCCTCCATGACAGGTTAATGGACATCAACTGGTCCTGAGTCACCAGGAGACACGGCGATGTCCAGCTGAGTGACATCAGCAGGACTGTGGAGGTTTATACTGAGTCTCCTGACGACAAGTGGCAGTACAGAGATATTAAAGAGGGTCTGAGCTAAAACTGAACCTTGGGGAACTTCAACCTTTGATCTCAGAGTTCTGTTTTTAATCTTAGAATTCTTTCTTTGATCTCTCCTTGATTTCTCAATGATTTCTTTGTGGACTCCAATTGTCTTTGATCTCTCAGTGAGACAAAGACAGAGCAGCTCCAACCTCAGCCTCCAGGAGGCCCTGATCCTCTAGTGGTCAGTCCTCTGTGTTGTGGCTGCAGCAACCCTGGTTTGAATCAGGGTCCCAGCAGCAACATTCCTACTGACTAGTGTTTGTTGTTCAACTGGACAGTTGGTCTGGTGAAGCTCTCTCAGACACTCCTTTCTTCATCCTCCCTTCAGGCTCAGCAGCATCAGAGTCAATGTGTCTGACTCGGACCAGAACCCTCAACCTGGAGGCTGTGGTGCAATGAGAACACATCTGACAACCAATCAGAGGAGGGTCTGTTTGACCCCTGAAAACTCCATTAAAGCCTGAGAGGAACTTGTTCTTCATCTCCAAATTCCCTCCCTGCACGTTGTCTCTCCAGAAATCATTCCAGTCCAAGTTGAACCTTAGACTAAAAGCTCCCAGTAGGTGATGCAGGCTCCACCTCACTCCTGGTTCTGGAACCTCACCAGTTCTTGCTCTCTCACCACTTGGATCTCATGTTCCTGACATCTCTGAGCTTGTTTCCTATCCACCTGTCTCATGTTGATGAGGTCATCCAGCCTGATGATGTCTAGGTTCTCCTTTGAGTGTTTCCCTCTGGGAGAGTTCTCTCTCTGTAACTTGTGTGTGTGTTTGCTCGTATCCTGTTTCTCCTTGACAGCACTTTAGTGTTTTTACCACTGGTGTCTCATCTGTGGTTCACCTTTTATTTGACTTCTTTGTCAAAGATGAAGGTGTTTGTGGTCATTCATCAATCATGTGATGGCTCATGTGACTGTGAGTCTGATGGAGAGCTTGTAGCGTCTCTCACTCTGATCACTTCAGGCTATTGAAGCTACTCAGGTGTAGCCTGACTAGCTCAGTCGGTAGAGCATGAGACTCTTAATCTCAGGGTCGTGGGTTCAAGCCCCACGTTGGGCGTTCATCTTGAACATCCCTGCTTGTTCTCTCACTTTCTGCAGCTGTGATTGGGAATTGTAAGAAAAATCACTGAATGAACAACACAAACACAGACTGTGTCTGAAGTTCCACACCTGCACCCGACTCAGAATGAAAAACCAGTTTGGAATCAATTGTATCCACTGTCAATCCTGATTCTGGAGAAATTTCTTCATATGTATTGATGGACGCGAGCCAAGCAGAAATTTCCCACAATGCCATAGTGTTTGGTCAGTGTTGAGCAGGCGTCAGTCTGACAATGATGTCATATTATTGTGTCATCACCTGACCAGACCCAAAAGTAGGCTCAGGTATCAGTTTCTTCTCAATGCTAATGTCTGCTAGCTTAGTCTGCTACTTTGATGGCTCTGCCTGCTCAAAGGTCCAGAACCCTGGATGTGGTGGTTCCTACCTGAACGTAGATTCTGTCAGCTCATGTTGTTAAATCAACTCACCAGGAACACCAGTAGATTTCAATGGACTGACAATGAGTCTCATTGAATGGGTGTCTCATCCAACGAGAAACACTCAGTCTCAGGTTGAAGCTCATCAATGAGGTCTTGTGGATCAGTGGCTTGCATGAATGAATGAGTTGGAAGACTTCTTGGAAATTAAAGAGGATTTAATACAATTAAGAAAACCCTTAAGACAGAGTGATAATTCCAGCAGAGTAATTAAGGCCCATATTGAGTAGCAGGTATGAATTAGCCTGGATTTATCTGAGCTTCAAGTAGACGTCAAAGAGGCAGGTGGAAAGGTGTGTAGGATGAACGATGGTGACCTCCAACCAAATGAAGAGGACTGAGTGGAGGCTGACCAGCTCTACGGAGTCAGGCGGAGTTTGGCAGCGAGACAGGAGTCCAGGCCTGAATCGGTGTGTGGCAGCACAGACAGCTGTGAGCTGTCATGCCTAATTGGCAATTGCACAGCCAACCACCGGAGGCGCCCTCACTCATAAGAGGGGCGATTCCCTCCCTGCCCCATCTCTCTCTCTCTCTCTCTCTCGCTGCTCCTGACGGGTGACGTCATTTCCGCGCCGGATGTTTTGCTTCGGACAGGTAACGCGGCTTGTCTGCTCACCTGCTGCTCTTGGCTCACGTAGCACTGAGCTAATGATTGTGTATTGTGCTGCAGAGCGGCCGATTTGGTAATGAGAGTCCTGCCAAGTGAAATCACTGACATGAATGGATGACTTCAGTCACATGACCCAAACAGCGACCATCAGTCTCCCTCCAATCCTGTACTTGGGTAAACAACAAAAACAGAGTAAAAGTCTCTGGCAACATATTTGTTTCCTGTAGGGTTTCTTCATGTATGTGTGGTGTACCTGCTTTCCCAGAGGACTGCCATCTTTGTTCTGTGGGCTGACATGTTTTAGTGTCAGCACAGGTCATAGTGCTGAGACTGAACTCTCATTCTCCTCCAAGTAGTATTTCCACCTCACACTCCTACAGATATTCAAGTGAACAGGGAACACAAATTTATGCTCAACTTCTCCTGTGTATTCATCCACAGTCACTAAACAACAACCAAACCAAACAAAAGGGGTTTGCTAGCATGGCGATCAGCTGTAGTTCACCATCTTATCCAGGTCACATGACTCAGGAGTAGCGTGGCCGTCTGGCAACCAAAGGGTGGCTGGTTTGATCCTCACTTTCTCTAGTGACCATGTCAAAGTGTCCTTGAGTAAGATACTGAACCCCTAAATACTTCTGATGAGTAGGTTGGCTCCTTGCATGGCAGCCTTCAGCATCAGTGTGTGAGTGTGTGAATGAGAGGACATTGTTCAGCTCCTTGAGTGCTGCTGAGGTAGAAAGGCTCTGTACAAACTGAGTCCTTTTACCATTTCTTTCCTGCTTCTAGCGGCGCTGTCGTCACTTCCTGTGACCGTGGAGGGAAGGGGTCCCCCTTCAGAATCAGTTTTATATCATTATGTTACTTCCTCTTCAACATGCCTTTAGCAGACCAACTCAGAGAACAGCTCAGTGAGGTAGTGTGGCTGAGCGGTCTAAGGCGCTGGATTAAGGCTCCAGTCTCTGAGGAGGTGTGGGTTCAAATCCCACCACTGCCATCATGTCCCAGGTCACTGGAGAGGTGTGGCAGGTCTCTCGCAGCCTTTCCTTTCACTTCCACAGGTATCTTCAAACCTGTGACCAAAAGAAGAAGTGGGTCCTGAAAACTCTCCAGCTGGTCCAGAACGCTGCTGCCTGACTAGAACTAGTAGAAGAGACCATGTCTCTCCTGTACTGGCTTCTCTGCATGGCTCCCTGTCACATTCAGAATAGAATTCTAAATTCTCCTTCTACCATCAAAGTCCTCAACAGTCAGGCTCCTTCCTACCTGACAGAGCTCCTAGTCCCCTATTATCCAGCTAGAACCCTTCGCTCCCAGGATGCAGGGTTACTGGTGGTTCCTAGAGTTCTGAAAGTAGAATGGAGCCAGAGGCTTCAGCTATCAGGCTCCCCTCCTGTGGAACCGTCTCCCAGTTTCAGTGCTCACAGTGGTCCTCAGTGAGCTCAGGGAGCTTGTGAGGATAACCAGACACATGAAAAACTAGAGGGAACATTGGCTGGAGCTCAGTGTCTCCTGATGTACATGGCAGGGCAGCTGCTGCTGATGTCATCAAAATGAGCCCTGGAATCACAAGGTTTGCTGTGACGAGAGGCAGTGACATCAAGACATGTTTGGAGCTGTTTATGGTTGATGGTTCTGTTCATGCCACTGTCACTACAAAGAGTCAGCATTGCTGTGACAAACCTCAAAGGAAAAAAAGTCCATGGTGACAAGTGGAAAGACATTGATGAGGGACACCTGGATGCTTCTATTGGTGTTCTTCTTCTTCCTGGAGTGTTCAGATCCTGCAGTGAGGCCACTGATCGTCTCTGGGACGCATCGACAGGCAGAAATATTTTCCGGGCCACAAGGCCACTTCAGAACTTTCAACGAACATCAAGAGTCCTCAGATTTGACGACAGAGACACCGGAGCAAGAACTGACAAGCTTGCCCCCATTGGGGATGTCTGGGAAAGATGGGTGCAGCTCCTTGCACCAACATTCAACCCAGGGCCAGAGGTGAGAGTGGATGAACGTCTTGTCCCTTTCTGAGGAAAATGCCCCTTCCAGCAGTCCATGCCCAGTAACCAGGAAGGACGGCAGAGCAGAGTTTGTGTTCTGGCCTGTTCTGCTTTTCATTTAGTGTTTATATTAAAGTTCTGTTGCTAAAAAAAAGACTTTTATGCCAAACCCAAAGGTTCATTTTATCATTTTTTTAATTGAAATTGAGGGTTTACTGACTATAAAAAGGTCCAGAGGCCCACAACAAAATATTCAAATCAATATTTCCATGGATAAGGAAGCCTACCAAGGAAACCAAGAGATGGAAACAACTTGGATGATAGAAAATTGTTTTTAGTGAATTTTACAGCTGATTGAAGATGTGGGTCAAAACTGACCGTTACCATAGAGATGGGAACAGAAAACTCAAATGGAAGCTCAAAAGGGGACTTAGCTCCAATGGTAGAGTGCTAGCTTAGCATGTGAGAGGTAGAGGGATCCATGCCCTCATTCTCCAGAATACTTCAGCTTGTTCTGTTGATCAGAGGAGCTGCTGGGTGATGAATGCTGATGTTTGTCCACTGGTGTGATAAAGTGTCCCCTGTTACTGAGATGTGGATGAACACCTGCTCAGGTCAAAGCTGCAATCAAACCAGGGACTCTGAACCTCCCACACAGTGAAGGAGTTTGTCCTGCAGGTTGATGGACGCTTATTAAGTTCTATCTTTGATCAAATATAAGAAATGTAAAATAATTCAACATTGATTGCATTTCCCTCCTTTCTTTGGTGCCCTCAGACTTTCTGAGAACTGTAGGAGGAACTGCCCACTATTCTGTGTTTCTTCTGCTCAGTGGAGGAAGGAACGAAGGACCGGAGCTCTAAGATTTTCAGTTCCTACATCAGTGAACAGACTTTCTGTGCTGCAAGGAACCAAAGCTACTAAGGAGGATTACAGTTTGTCCTTGCAGGAGTCAGTGACTTAATAGAGTCTAACAAAGGGTTGGACCTGAATGAGACAGTCACCCTTCAACATGGGGCCATGGCAGAGTGAACCAAGAACACTACAATGGGGGTGAGAGTGGAGCCATGATGGATTCACAGTTCATCACCTCCACCATCATGTGGACCACCTGATCACCTCTCCCTCAACCTCTAAATAACTCATTCCCTGACCGGGAATCGAACGCGGGCTGCGGCGGTGAAAGCGCCGAATCCTAGCCACTAGACCACCAGGGACCACACTGAGCTCTCCAACAACAGAGACTATAGACAATGACTCAAGAACACAGGACTCTGTGGTCTCAGCTTGAGATGCAGAGGGTCCACCAAGACCACCAGACACCTCAGCCTCCTAAAGACAGTCCACCCCCAGGATCCTGCCCCCCTCTGCTCCAACTCAGCCCTCCATTCATAACGTGACTTTGTCTCAGTCTCTTCCCAATGCCAGTCACTGAAACACTGACAATGTGATGGGGGCTTCCTGTCTTTATTACATTTTCTTCAAAGGATCCCGTGTGTCTTCTTTCTCTCTGTCTGTACTGGAGTGTGGTACCAGGCCCAGCTTGAACGGGTGACTGTGTCTGAGTGGGTCGAGGCTGGGCTGCAGGTATTGGGAGGTTTGAACCCATCTGTGAGGCTCCAGGTGGAGCGATCACCTGTGAGGGTCCAGGGACAGCAGGAAGCTGCACAGATGGTAAAGACATGGAGGGGAGACAGGTGGTGCTGGAGCAGTGACAGGAAGTGTCTGGCATTTTGGTTCATCAGATGACGTGAGGTTGTGGTTTTGCCTCCAGCCTCACCTCCTCATCAGTGTTCAAAAGGTTCAAAGGTGAAAAAATGGGATTCAACCAAACAGCTGGAATGAAGAGTTGGTAACACTTGCAGAGCTGCAGGGAGCTGGACAGGTCTCACCGTGGGGGGATTTGTCCCACAGATCCTGCTGAAGTGGCTCCTCCTCCTGAGACCTGCAATGCTGGCTGGACCTTTGGAAAAAGAACACAACAAATCTTCATAAACATTTACTTCAGCAGGAACACACAAGAAGGTGGGACTGGTTCCTTTTTCATGTTCACTATTTTGTCGTCTTGGTTCATGTTTTGGTTGTCAAAGTTAATTCTGAATATTTGTGGAAAGTTCGCCTGCCTGTACTTGTACCAGTACTTCCTTTAGTAACAAATTAAAAAGCTCAAGCTAAACTTCAGTCAGGACAACCATTCTTTCTCATTCTTCGACCTCTGTTTTATGTCCATGACCATCCTGTCTGTCACCTTTGGTGATGGAGACATCAGTTGATGACATCAGCAACGGTCCTCAACCCAACTGCCTCTGCCAGAAGTGAGCTGTCATCTGTCTCAGGGGACACAGTCGGGTGGACCGGGGCAGATGAGGGCCTGCTGCTTCCTTGAAATATTTCTAAATATTTCAGTTGCAACTGTATAGTGATGGTGGGTCAGTTTAGAGCTGTCAATCAATGTTAATAATTGATCTTAGCATCTGGAGATTATTTTAGGAACACAAATACTTTTACTTCATTCTGAGGATGTGCAGACGTTCAATATAATTCTCATTTCCTGGTCAAAGACTCCTGCTAGTCAGAGAGGATCTGGGCTGGATTGGAAAGCTTCTGAGAGGGAAACCTTCACTCTGGACTGGACTGAGAACGGAGCAGCCTCAGCTTCCTGGAGCCTGACTTGCCTCTGTGGTCTAAGGTTGTGTGGGCTGACATCACAGTGAAACTCCTGAGATCACAGAGCCTTTGAGATCACAGGCTGACTTCCTTTTTATCCCTAAAATTTGTGTTTCATCAGTTAAACAGTGACTCTACCAGAGGGGATGTAGCTCAGTGGTAGAGCGCATGCTTCGCATGTATGAGGCCCTGGGTTCAATCCCCGGCATCTCCAGCTGGTCCTTTGGAGCCTTCATCTTATCAGCTCAAGTGATCCTTAAATGTGACAACAGTTGATAAAAAACTAGCAGAAGAGAAACCAGTCTGTTGCATATCAAAGTATTTGTAGCTGGGTCAGTGTGACTGTGAGCCTTCATAGCCAGCATGAAGGAGCTGGTTTTATCTTTGCTGGGGAAATCCCACACACAGCTGCTCTCAGGTCCAAATGTGTGTGTCCTCACTCCTCCGTCCTCCTGCTGCCCTCAGAATACAGACACAATTCAACCTGGCAAGTTTGGAGCATAGAAGTGCTCCTGAAGAGATGTGTGTCAGCCCACAGCTGGCTGTTCTTACCTGGAACCTCAAGATGAAACTGCTTCCACAGATTGGAAATGAATCTGATGTTGACTTTTGGACAAATCACCTGTTCATCAGTTCATCATCACTTCCATCCATTTCTACTGCTTATCTTGTTATAGAAAGGAGTCTATCTGCTGTGTGACGGAGGCAGTTACTGTGAGCTGCTGCATGTCTCAGTGTGTGTGTGTGTGTGTGTGTGTGTGTGTGTGTGTGTGTGTCAGTGACGTGCGGTCAGGGGAGGCAAGTGAGGCCGTGCCTCGCCCGTCATCATGGAAAGAAAAAATGTAAATTGAAAAAAATAAAAGCAATTATTGTATTTATCCTTTGATTTGTACGATAAAGTTATTTTGCTTTTAACTCAACCAGTTTTAAGTTATTTTTTATTCAAAATCACAGATTTTTCATATTTATCGTTTAAATACTGAGAAGAGTGAGGCACCAGGCAGCTGAGCCTCACCAGGCATTGCTCAATGACTCGGCTAACTGTGCTGCATGCTATGCAGGGAGCCCGTATTGCTGTCTCTTTCTATGGCGCTATTAAAATGTTCAAATACTTCTGCAAAACAAACTACATTTCTATAGTTTAGCTGGTGAATATCATGTAGAGTGTTTTTGTATACACTGAGTGTAACGTGTTTCTTGTGCTGAGCGATCATAAAACGGCTGCGAAAAGGTGCTGGGTGAGGCACGCAGTTCTCCTGCCTCATGGAGGAGGCGCTAGTGAGCCCAGGGATTCTGCTTGCGCCTCCTCCGGTCCACTGCAGAAGAAGAAGTGACAGCGAACTACAATTTACTGTTAGGAAAGTCAAGTGCAGTCATTCAGTTATTGTTTTTCTCCTGAGTGGCCGTAATGTCACAATGGAGGATTACATTTCTAAGCTAAAACAATTTTCTAAACTGGATTTTCAGTGGAAGCAGGAGGTTCACGCTAAAGTATCCAGAGCGCTGAAGAAGCTGTGGCAGACAGAAGCCAAAACATGGAGAACATTTTTTGACTGTTTTTTATTATTAAATGCAGGGTTTTTTTCATATGTTGACAGATCTGATTGTGATGGAGTCGGTGCCTCACCAGCCATGAACCTCACCACACGTCACTGTCTTCCAGTGAACGTCCAATTGTCCTCTGAAATAAGAGATGAATCTTTCCCTGCTGAGACTCCTGATCTCTGACTGTCACTAGCATGTGCTAGCAGAATACAGCACTCCTTCTTCATGATCTGTCTTTGTCTCTGACCAGCTCTCCTGCTCTCTTTCCTCCTACCAGTCAAAGCAGACATCTGCACCTACTGATCTTGGATCTGCTGCCCGTTCCTGCCTGGTAAAAGAAGGAACCAGCACCTGGTTCTCCAGGCTGAAGGAACTCCAGGACGTTGGCCAGCCGTGTCAGTTGGAACCTTATTTGTCCTAATAGAGAAAAAATAAGTCTGATTGTTGATGAAAGATGTCATCATGGCTTTGAAACTGTGGTTGGGGACCAGCCAACATGAGCACATTCATGGAAGAATAGCAGTAAAAACAGGAAGTGTCAGTTAGCAAGTACTCACCAGTCTGTCACTATCATACTTGATTCTAGTGGAACAAAATGGCTGCTGCTGACTGTGCTGCCTGGTGGAGGATCACTCTTCACCATCCTCTCAGGCCTTGATGGAACCAAAAAGGCCAGTTCCTGGAGAAGATCCTCTAGGGGTCCAGGTTAAAGCGGCGCCCCAGCTGGCACCAGGCGCTGACCCAGGTCCTGCATGGGAGATACTGTCAGTTCTGTTCTGCCCTGCTCACAACCACAGGCTGGTGTTGAGGCCTGCAGCAACCAGGGCCCCAGTCACCAAGAGTATAAAGGCTGGTCATTGTGGCAGTGGGAGGAGTCAAAATGAAGACAGACCAATGTGAGCAGGACGTTCCTGGAGAAGTCAGAAGAACTTGACCATGTTTCCTACAGTACCCAGGAGGCCTGGTAGTTGTTGAAGGAAGCTCCAAAAGCAAAGAGCAGACAGCAGGACATCAAAAGAAAAGATCCAGACATAATCCTCCTCTGAGTCCACAGACCTGAGCACCGCTGCTCTGACTACCACGTTACCTCCTGGTTATCAGGGTGAAGTCAATAAAATAATTAATAATAATAATAAAAGAAATAAATAATACTAAATCAAGGGCAGTTTAATAAATGGTAGAGCAGAGGAAGAGAGGTGGGCCCAGAACCCAGAGGTTGATGGATCAAAACCATCCTCATGTTGACCTTCATGCAGGGTTGGATGACCTTCACCAGTTGGAGATATTTAGTTCGTGTGTGAGGGTTGCCTTGATTTCATGTTTTTGATGGTGTTCTTTTCTTTTCTTTGACAGGTGTTGAGGGCCCAGAGCGGCAGCGGTCCCCCTGGTGGTGGTTCCTTATTCATGATTATTTTTTGGTTTGCTGTGTCACGGGTGCAGTGTAGTATTCTTTTTTGGATTCCTCCCCTTTTCGTGACCGCTGTCGTGGTAAGCCCCAGCCCTGTCCCCTTTTCCTTTCGGTAATTCCTCTTGCACTCCTTATTATATCCATTGGTATTCATTTAGTCTGTTGCTCATTTTAAACTATTTTTCTAATAAAAGTATTTTTATAATTGGGAATCACTGTACTGTCCTGTTGTGTCTCTCGAACTGTGTGCCTTTGTTCAAATGGAAGCCTGGTCATTTTGAAATTTTGTTTATGTACTGGGGTGAAAGCCCCCAGGTGGCGTTGTTGGCAACTGTTCTCCACCGCTCGCCTTGCCACACTACGAACCTCAAAATAATGATACAGTGATGTTGTAAGAATTGCTAATAAACTCAGTGATGCTTACAATAATGTAGTAAGCGCTTCGAACAACCTCAAAGTGATGCTGACAGTCATGTAGTCAGAGTTGCTACGAACCTCAAAATAATGCGACAGTGATGTCAGAAGAATTGCTAATGATCTCAAAATGATGCGACAGTAATGGATTAAAAATTGCTAATGTACTCAAAATGATGCAAAAAGTAATGGAGTGAAAGTTTTGAATAACCTCAAAGTGATGCTGACAGTCATGTGGTGAGAGTTGCGAGTAACCTAAAAATGATGCTGACAGTGATGTAGTAAGAGTTGCTAATAACCTCAAAATAATGCTAAAATGATGTAGTAAAAATTGCTAATTTCAAAATGATGCGACAGTGATGTCGAAAGAATTGCTAATAAACTCAAAATGATGCTAACAGTAATGTAGTGATAGTTGCTAATGAACTCAAAGTGATGCTGACAGTAATGTAGTAAGAGCTGCTAATAACCTCAAAGTAATACTACAGTGATGTAGGAAGAATTGTTCATGAATTCAAAAATGATGCTGACAGTGATGTCGTAAGAATTGCTAATAATCTCAAAATGATGCGACAGTGATGTAGTGAAAGTTTCGAATAACCTCAAAGTGATGCTGACAGTCATGTAGTAAGAGTTGCTACGAACCTCAAAATAAGGTGACAGTGATGTCGTAGGAATTGCTAATAACCTCAAAATAATGCGAAAGTAATGACGGAAGAATTGCTAATGAACTCAAAATGATGCTAACAGTAATGTCGTGATAGTTGCTAATCAAATCAGTGATGCTGACAGTAATGTAGTAAGAGTTGCTACGAACCTCAAAATAATGCGACAGTGATGTCAGAAGAATTGCTAATGAACTCAAAATGGTGCGACAGTGATGTCGTAAGAATTGCTAATGAACTCAAAATGATGCTAACAGTAATGGAGTGAACATTCCGAATAACCTCAAAGTGATGCTGACCGTCATGTAGTAAGTGTTGCTACAAACCTCAAAATATTGCGACAGTGATGTCGGAAGAATTGCTAATGAACTCAAAATGATGCTAACACTAATGTAGTGATAGTTGCTAATAAACTCAGTGTTGCTAACAGTAATGTAGTAAGAGTTTCGAACAACCTCAAAGTGATGCTGACCGTTGTAGTAAGTGTTTTGAACAACTTCAAAGTGATGCTGACAGTCATGTAGTAAAAGTTGCTAATGAACTCAATTTAATGCTACAGTGATGTCGTAATGCAACAATAATGTAGTAAGAGTTGTTACGAAACTCAAAATAATGTGACAGTGATGTCAGAAGAATTGCTAATGAACTCAAAATGATGCTAACAGTAATGTAGTAAAAGTTGCTACGAACCTCAAAATATTGCGACAGTGATGTCGGAAGAATTGCCAATGAACTCAAAATGATGCGAACAGTAATGTAGTGATATTTGCTAATCAACTCAGTGATGCTTACAGTAATGTAGTAATAGTTGCTACGAACCTTTAAATAATGATACAATAATGTAGTAAGAGTTGCTGCGAACCTCAAAATAATGCGAGTGATGTCAGAAGAATTGCAAATGAACTCAAAATGTTGCTAACAGTAATGTAGTGATAGTTGCGCATAAAGTCAAAATGATGCTGACAGTAATGTAGTAAGAGTTATGACAGTCATGTAGTAATGGTTGCTACGAACCTTAAAATAATGCAACAGTAAAGTAGTAAGAGTTGCTTCTAACCTTAAAATGATGCTCACAGTAATGTAGTGATATTTGCGAAAACTCAGTGATGCTAACAGTAATGTAGTAATGTGTTTCGAACAACCTCAAAGTGATGCTGACAGTCATGTATTAAGAGTTGCGACTAACCTCAATTTAATGCTACAGTGATGTCTATGAATTGCTAATGAACTCAAAATGATGTGACAGTGATGTCGTAAGAATTACTAATGAACACAAAATGATGCTAAAAGTAATGTAGTGATAGTTGCTAATAAACTCAGTGAGGCTTACAGTAATGTAGTAATGTGTTTTGAACAACTTCAAAGTGATGCTGACAGTCTTGTAGTCAGAGTTGCTAATGAACTCAATTTAATGCTACAGTGATGTAGTAAGAATTGCTAATAAACTCAAAATGATGCTAACATTAATGTAGTAAGAGTTGCTACGAACCTCAAAATAATGCAACAATAATGTAGTAAGAGTTGCTACGAACCTCAAAATAATGCGACAGTGATGTCAGAAGAATTGCTAATGATCTATAAATGATGCGACAGTGATTTAGTAAGAATTGCTAATGAACTCAAAATGATGCTAACAGTAATGGAGTGAACGTTTCGAATAACCTCAAAGTGATGCTGAAAGTCATGTAGTAAGAGTTGCTACGAACCTCAAAATAATGCGACACTAATGGAGTAAAAGTTGCTACGAACCTCAAAATATTGCGACAGTGATGTCGGAAGAATTGCTAATGAACTCAAAATGATGCTAACAGTAATGTAGTGATAGTTGCTAATTAACTCAGTGATGCTTCCAGTGATTGAGTAAGTGTTTCGAACAACCTCAAAGTGATGCTGACAGTAATGTAGTAAGAGTTGCAACGAACCTCAAAATAATGCGACAGTGATGTCGGAAGAACTGCTAATGATCTCAAAATGATGCAAAAGTGATGTAGGAAGAATTGCTATTGAACTCAAAATGATGGTAACAGTAATGGAGTGAAAGTTTCGAATAACCTCAAAGTGATGCTGACAGTCATGTGGTTTGAGTTGCGAGTAAATTAAAAATGATGCTGACAGTGATGTGGTAAGAATTGCTGTTGAACTTAAAACGATGCGAAAAGTAACGTAGTGATAGTTGCTAATGAACTCAAAGTGATGCTGACAGTAATGTAGTAAGTGTTTCGAACAACCTCAAAGTGATTATGACAGTCATGTAGTAAGAGTTGCTTCGAACCTCCGAAGTAATGCGACAGTGATGTCAAAAGACTTGTTAATGATCTCAAAATGATGCGACAGTGATGTTGTAAGAATTGCTATTGAACTCAAAATGATGCTCACAGTAATGGAGTGATAGTTGTAATAAACTCAGTGATGCTTACAGTAATGTAGTATGAGTTTCGAACAACCTCAAAGTGATGCTGACAGTCATTTAGAAAGAGTTGCTAATGAACTCAAAATGATGCTAACAGTAGTGGAGTGAACGTTTCGAATAACCTCAAAGTGATGCTGACAGTCATGTAGTGAGAGTTTTTACGAACCTCAAAATAATGCGACAGTGATGTCGGAAGAATTGCTAATGATCTCAAAATTATGCGACAGTGATTTAGTAAGAATTGCTAATGAACTCAAAATGATGCTAACAATAATGGAGTGAACATTACAAATAACCTCAAAGTGATGCTGAAAGTCATATAGTCAGAGTTGCTACGAACCTCAAAAAAAATGCGAAAGTGATGTAGTAAAAGTTGCTACGAACCTCAAAATATTGCGACAGTGATGTCGTAAGAATTGCTAATGAACTCAAAATGATGCTAACAGTAATGTAGTGATAGTTGCTAATTAACTCAGTGATGCTTCCAGTAATGTAGTAAGTGTTTCAAATAACCTCAAAGTGATGCTGAGAGTCATGTAGTAAGAGTTTCTACGAACCTCAAAATAATGCGACAGTGATGTCGGAAGAATTGCTAATGATCTCAAAATGATGCTATCAGTAATGGAGTGATAGTTGCTAATTAACTCAGTGATGCTTACAGTAATGTAGTAAGTGTTTCGAATAACTTCAAAGTGATGCTGACAGTCATGTAGTAAGAGTCGCTACGAACCTAAAAATAATGCGATTGTGATGTCAGAAGAATTGCTAAAGATCTCAAAATGATGCGACAGTGATTTAGTAAGAATTGCGAATGAACTCAAAATGATGCTAACAGTAGTGGAGTGAACGTTTCGAATAACCTCAAAGTGATGCTGACAGTCATGTAGTAAGAGTTTTTACGAACCTCAAAATAATGCGACAGTGATGTCGGAAGAATTGCTAATGAACTCAAAATGATGCTAACAGTAATGTAGTGATAGTTGCTAATTAACTCAGTGATGCTTACAGTAATGTAGTAAGTGTTTCGAATAACTTCAAAGTGATGCTGACAGTCATGTAGGAAGAGTTTCTACGAACCTCAAAATAATGCGACAGTGATGTCGGAAGAATTGCTAATGATCTCAAAATGATGCTAACAGTAATGTAGTGAACATTTCGAATAACCTCAAAGTGACACTGAAAGTCATATAGTAAGAGTTGCTACGAACCTCAAAAAAAATGCGAAAGTGATGTAGTAAAAGTTGCTACGAACCTCAAAATATTGCGACAGTGATGTCGGAGAATTGCTAATGAACTCAAAATGATGCTAACAGTAATGTAGTGATAGTTGCTAATTAACTCAGTGATGCTTGCAGTAATGTAGTAAGAGTTTCGAACAACCTCAAAGTGATGCTGACAGTAATGTAGTAAGAGTTGCAATGAACCTCAAAATAATGTGACAGTGATGTCGGAAGAACTGCTTATGATCTCAAAATTATGCAACAGTGATGTAGGAAGAATTGCTAATGAACTCAAAATGATGCTAACAGTAATGGAGTGAAAGTTTCAAATAACCTCAAAGTGATGCTGACAGTGATGTCGTAAGAATTGCTATTGAACTCAAAACGATGCTAACAGTAATGTAGTGTTAGTTGCTAATCAACTCAGTGATGCTTACAGTAATGTAGTAAGTGTTTCGAAAAACCTCAAAGTGATGCTGACAGTCATGTAGTAAGAGTTGCTACGAACCTCAAAATAATGCGACAGTGATGTCAGAAGAATTGCGAAAGATCTCAAAATGATGCTACAGTGATTTAATAAGAATTGCTAATGAACTCAAAATGATGCTAACAGTAATGGAGTGAACGTTTCGAATAACCTCAAAGTGATGCTGAAAGTCTTGTACGAAGAGTTGCTACGAACCTTTAAATAATGCAAAAATAATGTAGTAAGAGTTGCTACGAACATCAAAATAATGCGAAAGTGATGTCGGAAAAATTGCTAATGATCTCAAAATGATGCGACACTGATGTAGTAAGAATCGCTAATGAACTCAAAATGATGCTAACAGCAAAGGAGTGAAAGTTTCGAATAACCTCAAAGTGATGCTGACAGTCATGTAGTAAGAGTTGCTACTAACCTCAATTTAATGCTACAGTGATGTGGTGAGAGTTGATAGTAATTTCAAAATCACGCGAAAGTGATGTAATGAGAGTTGCTACATACCTAAGAAATGATGCGAAAGTGATGTGGTGAGAGTTGCTACTTACCTCATAAATGATGCTACAGTGATGTCGTGAGAGTTGCTACTTACCTAAGAAATGATGCTACATTGATGTGGTTAGAGTTGCTACGAACCTAAAAATGATGCTACAGTGATGTAATGAGAGTTGCTAGGAATCTCAAAATGATGCTCCAGTAATGTCGTGAGAGTTGCGACTATCCTCAAAATTATGCTACAGTGATGTAATGAGAGTTGCTACAAATATCCAAATGATGCTAGAGTGATGTAATGAGAGTTGCTACAAACCTAAGAAATGATGCTACAGTGATGTGGTGACAGTTGATCGTAATTTTAAAATCATGCTAAAGTGCTGTCATGAGAGTTGCTTCTAACCAAACAAATGATGCTACAGTGATGTGGTGAGAGTTGCTACGAACCTCAAAATGATGCTGCAGTGATGTCATGGGAGTTGCTACTAACCTAAGAAATGATGCTACAGTGATATAATGAGAGTTGCTACAAATGTCAAAATGATGCAACAGTGATGTAGTGAGAGTTACTACGATCCTCAAAATGATGCGACAGTGATGTGGTGAGAGTTGCTACGAACCTCAAAATGATGCTAATAAAGTGATGTAATGAGAGTTGCTACTAATTTCAAAATAATGCTGAAGTGGTGTAGTGAGAGTTGCTACGAACCTCAAACTGATACTTCCAGTAATGTCCTGAGAGTTGCTACAAACCTCAAAATGATGCTGCAGTGATGTCATGGGAGTTGCTACTAACCTAAGAAATGATGCTACAGTGATATAATGAGAGTTGCTACAAATGTCAAAATGATGCAACAGTGATGTAGTGAGAGATACTACGATCCTCAAAATGATGCTACAGTGATGTGGTGAGAGTTGATAGTAATTTCAAAATCACGCTAAAGTGATGTCGTGAGAGTTACTACGATCCTCAAAATGATGCTAATAAAGTGATGTAATGAGAGTTGCTACTAATTTCAAAATAATGCTGAAGTGGTGTAGTGAGAGTTGCTACGAACCGCAAAGTGATGCTACAGTGATGTAATGAGAGTTGCTACGAATCTCAAAATGATGCTCCAGTAATGTCGTGAGAGTCGCGACTATCCTCAAAATGTGGAGATGTACAAATGTCCAAATGATGCTACAGTGATGTAATGAGAGCTGCTACAAACCTAAGAAATGATGCTACAGTGATGTAATGAGAGTTGCTCCAAATGTCAAAATGATGCTAGAGTGATGTAATGAGAGTTGCTACAAACCTAAGAAATAATGCTACAGTGATGTGGTGAGAGTTGATAGTAATTTCAAAATCATGCTAAAGTGATGTAATGAGAGTTGCTACTTACCTAAGCAATGATGCTACAGTGATGTGGTGAGATTTGCTACGAACCTCAAAATTATGCTACAGTGATGTAATGAGAGTTGCCACGAATCTCAAAATGATGCTACAGTAATGTCGCGAGAGTTGCGACTATCCTCAAAATGATACGACACTGATGTAGTGAGAGTTGCTACGATCCTCAAAATGATGCTACAGTGATGTGGTGAGAGCTGCTACGATCCTCAAAATGAGGTGGCAGTGATGTAGTGACAATTGATACTAATCTCAAAATGATGCTAAAATGATGTAATGAGAGTAGCTACAAACCTAAGAAGTGATGCTACAGTGATGTGGTGAGAGTTGCTACGATCCTCAAAGTGATGCTACAGAGATGTTATGACAGTTGCTACTAACCTAAGAAATTATACTGACAGTGTTGTGGTGAGAGTTGATAGTAATTTCAAAATAAAGCGAAAGTGGTGGAATGACAGTTGATACCTCCCTAAGAAATGATGCTACAATGATGTAGTGAGGTTTGCTACGAACCGCAAAATGATGCTACAGTGATGTAATGAGAGTTGCTACGAATCTCAAAATGATGCTAGAGTGATGTAATGAGATTTGCTGCAAACCTAAGAAATGATGCTACAGTAATGTCGTGAGAGTTGCGACTATTGTCAAAATGATGCGACAATGATGTATTGAGAGTTGCTACGATCCTCAAAATGATGCTACAGTGATGTGGTGAGAGTTGCTACGATCCTCAAAATGATGCTACAGTGATGTTATGACAGTTGCTACAAACCTAAGAAATTATACTGACAGTGTTGTGGTGAGAGTTGATAGTCATTTCAAAATCATGCTAAAGTGATGTCATGAGAGTTGCTTCTAACCGAAGAAATGATGCTACAGTGATGTAGGCAGAGTTGCTACGATGCTCAAACTGATGCTTCCAGTAATGTAGCGAGAGTTGCTACAAACCTCAAAATGATGCTCCAGTGATGTCATGGGAGATGCTACTAACCTAAGAAATGATGCTACAGTGATGTAATGAGAGTTGCTACAAACCTAAGAAATTATGCTACAGACATGTGCTGAGAGTTGATAGTAATTTCAAAATCATGCAAAAGTGATGTAATGAGAGTTGCTACTTACCTGAGAAATGATGCGACAGTGATGTGGTGAGAGTTGCTACGAACCTCAAAATGATGCTACAGTGATGTAATGAGAGTTCCTATGAATCTCAAAATGATGCTACAGTGATGTGGTGAGAGTTGCTACGATCCTCAAAATGATGCTACATTCATGTGGTGAGAGTTGATAGTAATTTCAAAATCATGCTAAAGTGATGTAATGAAAGTTGCTACATACCTAAGAAATGATGCTACAGTGATGTGGTGAGAGTTGCTACGAACCTCAAAATGATGCTACAGTGATGTAATGAGAGTTGCTACGAATCTCAAAATGATGCTACAGTAATGTCGTGAGAGTTGCGACTAACCGAAGAAATGATGCTACAGTGATGTGGTGAGAGTTGCTACGAACCTCAAAATGATGCAACAGTGATGTAATGAGAGTTGCTACTAACCGAAGAAATGATGCTACAGTAATGTAGTGAGAGTTGCTACGAATCTCAAAATGATGCTACAGTAATGACGTGAGAGTTGCTACTATCCTAAAAATGATGCGACAGTGATGTGATAATTACGATGAAGCTCATAATGAAATTACAGTGATGTATTGAGAGTTGCTACTAACCTCAACATGATGTTGAAAGTGATGTAGTGAGAGTGGCTAAAAACCTCAAAATGATACTGACAGTGATGTGGTGAGAGTTGATAGTAATTTAAAAATAACGCTAAAGTGATGTAATGAGAGTTGCTACTTACCTAAGTAATGATGCTACAGTGATGTGGTGAGAGTTACGACTATCCTCAAAATTATGCTACAGTGATGTAATGAGAGTTGCTGCGAATCTCAAAATGACGCTACAGTGATGTCGTGAGAGTTGCGACTATCCTCAAAATGATGCGACAATGATGTATTGAGAGTTGCTACGATCCTCAAAATGATGCTACAGTGATATGGTGAGAGTTGCTACTATCCTCAAAATGAGGTGACAGTGATGTAGTGAGAGTTGATTCTAATCTCAAAATGATGCTGACAGTGATGTAATGAGAGTTGCTACGGTCCTCAAAATGATGCTACAGTGATGTTATGACAGTTGCTACGAACCTAAGAAATTATGCTGACAGTGTTGTGGTTAGAGTTGATAGTAATTTCAAAATCATGCTAAAGTGATGTCATGAGAGTTGCTTCTAACCGAAGAAATGATGCTACAGTGATGTAGGCAGAGTTGCTACGATGCTCAAACTGATGCTTCCAGTAATGTAGTGAGAGTTGCTACAAACCTCAAAATGATGCTACAGTGATGTCATGGGAGTTGCAACTAACCTAAGAAATGATGTTACAGTGATGAAATGAGAGTTGCTAAAAATGTCAAAATGATGCGACAGTGATGTAGTGAGAGTTGCTACGATCCTCAAAATGATGCTACAGTGATGTGGTGAGAGTTGATAGTCATTTCAAAATCACGCTAAAGTGATGTAGTGAGAGTTGCTACGAATCTCAAAATGATGCTACAGTAATGTCGTGAGAGTTGCTACGATCCTCAAAATGAGGTGACAGTGATGTAGTGAGAGTTGATAGTAATTTCAAAATCACGCCAAAGTGATGTAATGAGAGTTGCTACATACCTAAGAAATGATGCTACAGTGATGTAGTGAGAGTTGCTACGAACCTCAACATGATGCTACAGTGATGTAATGAGAGTTGCTACGAATCTCAAAATGATGCGACAATGATGCAGTGAGAGTTGCTACGATCCTCAAAATGATGCTAAAGTGATGTAATGAGAGTTGCTACTTACCTAAGAAATGATGCTACAGTGATGTGGTGAGAGTTGCTACGAACCTCAAAATGTTGCAACAGTGATGTAATGAGAGTTGCTACTAACCGAAGAAATGATGCTACAGTGATGTAGTGAGACTTGCTACGAATCTCAAAATGATGCTACAGTAATGTCGTGAGAGTTGCTACTATCCTAAAAATGATGCGACAGTGATGCGATAATTGCGATGAAGCTCATAATGAAACTACAGTGATGTAATGAGAGTTGCGACAACCCTCAAAATGATGCAGGGTGACTTTGTGGAAAGTCTTGCACTCCCAACACATTCATTCTCACGAATGCAGTGACAGGTCAGAGCCAAGGGAGCCTCCATGTCCACAGATGTCCACATGGCAGCTGGACTTCCTTTTTCACTCCTTCCTGTTCCTCCTGGTACTTTTTGGCCACTGTTTGTTTGATGGTCTGAAAATGACACCCAGAGTAAATCAATACATTGAAATTAAAGATGAAATAAACTGGAGATATCAACGACTGCTTTAGATCATTTCCACACAAACCTTTCTGGTTGGCAAACATATGAGGCTCAAGGACCTGAACCAGTTCCCTGAACCCTTCCCTCTCAACAGTGCTGAGGGGCTGGCAGTACTTCAGGATGAAATTCAGCAGAGCCTCATCCAGCATCTGCTTCCTGGAAGCTGGATGGTTAAAGATGAAGGAGAGAAGAAATGAATAGGAATTAATGATCAATGAAGCAACTGTGAGTCAGTTGGAGAGTGGCTGTATACCTGAGTTCATCCTGGTGGATCTGGGACTTCATTCTCATGCCTGGCCCCATCATGCCTCAGCACTGAAGAGGTGCTTTTGTTGAGATGAGACGCTTCTGTCCAACAAATGCGACATTCAACCTGCAGAAAAGAACATGAGTACTCAGCTAAAAGTTCCTTTCTTCATGGTGACTGGTGTTTCTTAGTCTTAGACCACCAGGTTTCCAATGAGGTGTATCGGATACGTTGTTGTGTGCCGCTGAAATCCGTCCAATTCCGGCGTTGTTTCCTCATGAAATATGTTTGCCTTAAAGCTCATTAAAGTGTTGAACCACAATATCGTTCACCATAACTGAGTCAACTTCAAGATAACCTACTTCTACATTCCAGTCCCGGCTGCTCCTGTTCTGCTGCAGTCCAGAAAACAACAACCCGATACAATTGGCGCTCCTTCCCACAGCTCCGGCCCGGATCCGCATGGTTCCGCTGACTGTGAGACGCGCTCCCTCCAGAGTGGCACAGCCCGATGGGGGTCCTTATCTGGCACGGGGCCGTAAAACAGGTGGGACTGGAAAGCCTGGTTTGTTCTGCGTCGAGGGAACGCGTTGCTCTGCAATTCACCGCCAAGCCGCTAGGGGGTGTGGCTTTGTCTTTGTGTTGTTTACGGGGCTCTTGTCGGATTCCTTGGTTTTCTTCCGGTCACAGACAACAATTGTTGGCCATTTGTCAGTCTTTGTAGTGCCGCAATAAATCCTTTCTTCGGCTTGGTCCATTTTTTCTTGAAGCTTTCACCACAGAAACTTTGAAAATGGCAGTGTTGTTGTGCTGCGACTGAACCGGAAATGACGTTCTGAGCAAACCAATCACAGTCCTCGACGTTGACGTCACCACGCGTTGACGCGACGCGTAGGCAGGATATTTTGGAGGCGCGCGTCCGGCTACGGCGTCGGGTCCGCGGAGGGGTCTGCGTTGACGGCGTAGGTACGGTGTCAACGCGACGCAGAAGCATAAATCAGGCTTTATAATCCAATAGGAAGTTAGCATGTCAGGGATGAGACACCCTTATCGTCCAACAGGAAGTTAGCATGTCAGGGATGAGACACCCTTATCGTCCAACAGGAAGTTAGCATGTCAGGGATGAGACACCCTTATCGTCCAACAGGAAGTTAACATGTCAGGATGAGACTCCCTTACAGTCTAACAGGAAGTTAGCATGTCAGGGATGAGACATTCTTATCGTCCAACAGGAAGTTAACATGTCAGGATGAGACACCCTTATAGTCCAACAGGAAGTTAGCATCTACATGGTTCCCTTGACCAGAAGCCAGTGGGATCGTTCCATTCTGACATCTTGATTGACATTTGTCCTTCTCTTAGCTAAATAGCTGGCAATCATTTGAAAAAAACCTTGATTTATTTTTTCTATTTTGATCTTCAGCTCATTTGCATACTTTTGTTAAAAGTCCCCCCCCCTTTTTTTTTTTTTTTTTGCTGCTGTTTTTAGCACAAAGTCCACCTGGTGCCTAAAGACCAGTTCAGCATGGACTACGTTGAACATTCAGTCCGCTGCATCAGCACCCATGGACGGTTCCCCCCTGACAGGAGGATTCTGGTGAGGAATATTAGTGGGACAGCACTCTTGTTAGAACGGTTCTGATCCACCTTCCCTCCCCCTGTCGCTCCTCCTGTGTCCCCTCAGCGCTCTTGTTAGAAGGGTTCTGATCCACCTTCCCTCCCCCTGTAGCTCCTCCTGTGTCCCCTCAGTGCTCTTGTTAGAATGGTTCTGATCCACCTTCCCTCCCCCTGTAGCTCCTCCTGTCTCCCCTCAGCGCTCTTGTTTGAACGGTTCTGATCCACCTTCCCTCCCCCTGTAGCTCCTCCTGTGTCCCCTCAGCGCTCTTGTTTGAACGGTTCTGATCCACCTTCCCTCCCCCTGTATCTCCTCCTGTGTCCCCTCACGTTTCCAAACTCCCTCCCACAGGCTGGTGCTGAAGGAGGGCCAGAGCTCCTCCTACAGGAGCCCATCCTGGCCTCCCCCGCTGCAGCTCCTCCACTGACCTCCCACCAGAGAGATGAGCCCCCTGGTTCAGAGGTGACAGACCACCTCTGGGAGCAGACAACAGAGATCACATCAGGCTGGACTCCGTGCAGGTACGGAGGCTGACGGCTGCTGAGTGAGTGAGTTTACGACGCTCCCACCACTGCTGCTGGATTGATTTAACACATCTGGAATATTTAGATTTATTCTGGGTCAACATCTGCATCTGTTGAAGTCCTCAGTCTCCATGCAGGTGGTGTTGTTCCAGATAAAAGGTCTCAATAACAGCATCACTCCAGGTGAAACCATTCCAAAGAAGGCTAAGTGGAGCTGGCATATCAGCCCCCAATGGAAGCCTGCTGCTGCTGCCAAGCTCTCCATGTCATCATGGAAAAGTTGATTGTTCAACTCAATGTTTTTCCCATTGGGAGGAGATTTGTTGTTCCACCATGAAGTCTTTTCTGGTGATGAGTTTGTGTGTTGTAGTAGCATGAAGATATCTTGTTGTCATGATCAACTCATCTGGCCTGGTGGAAGAACGCTGCTGTGTTTGGATTCAGACGAGTCAAATCTGAACCAGGGACTTGTAGTTTTATCCTCGGTCTCTGGACTCATAAAATGGAGACCGGCCCAGTTTTACACTTTTGAACTCCTTCATGATGTTCAAATCTCATGACTGAGATTCGTGATTGGAAACATCCGCGGTTCAGGAAAGAAAACATGTACCATTGAACATCGCTCTCATCCTTCTACTCAGAACGCTGCGGTGGACTCCACCGTGTCCAGGCTTTGAGCAGATACGTCTTCATCCTCCACCACCACCAGCCGCTCCACCCCACCCACCCTGTGCAGGTCTACATTACCAGGGTCGGATCTGGCAGGGTGGAGGATCTTTGATTCATCTTAGCTTTCCTGCTCCGGCTGTTTGAGAAACATTAAAATGGAGATTGTTGTTTGTGTCTTTCAGGCCACGCCAACGCCTCCGTCTTTCCCCACGTTTACGGCTGCCGAAACGTGCCGGTGTCTGAAAACCAGATCATTGTGGATGTGCCGGACCACCAGGTCCTCCTCACCTGCAGGTTCCTGCAGGCAGAGCCCTGTGGTGGTAGGTTTCCTGCTCCTCTGCTGGACTGATACCCTCTCCCTTTCCCGACACGTATCTGCTGTTTCTACTCTGTGCCTCCTTCTCCTCTGTCAGGCCTGGACTTCTTCCTTCTGTCTCTCCAGGATTACGTCCTGGTGGTGCCTGAGAGCAGCTCCAGCTCCAGCTCCCTGAACCAAGAACCACTGGAGAATTCTGACCACTTCATCAGCAACTGTGGCCTCAACAGCTTTCATGTCAAGTCGGTGTCTCTCAGCCTGAGTTGGTCCCTGTTCTGTATCCCTGAATGTTCTAGAGGAACTAAACTGGGCCTGACTGGGACGCTTCTGTCTGCTCAGATTTGGGTTGTGAATGCATTCAGATGTCATTTACAAGCATTGGAACTAAAGACCTGAGCCTCAAGAATATTTAGTTCTTGATTTACTTTCTCTTGCAGGGTTTCATTTTGTGCTAATTTTCTTTTGAAGATCTTTGTTTTTTGTTGTCCTTCCATTGAACAAGTTTGGCTAAGAACCTTTACCCCACTAAACTAATTTTCCTAAAATGTCTCGCTAACGTTTCCTTTTTCTCTGTCGTCCCTCCTGTCCTTGGTCTCCATTCTGTCTCAGCTCAGCTGTGTCTCTTGGGCTCTCTTCAACAACGGCGCCCTGCCTTGTGCCTGCCATGAGGTTGGAGCTGAGAGTGACACCTGCGAGTCATTTGGTGGTCGGTGCCGCTGCAGGCCCCACGTGATTGGCCGAGACTGCTCCATGTGGGCCGCGGGCTGCTGGGGATTCCCCACTGCAGACGTGAGTGTCAGATTGGATGAATGATGAGTAATAAGGGCTTTTAATGATGAGTGAGAGGACGGACCAAACCAACCTGTCCAACCGTCAGAGGAAAGTTTGTTGTTCTAGTTTCAACTCTTACTACATTACTGTAAGCATCATTTTGAGGTTATTAGCAACTATCACTACATTACTGTTAGCATCATTTCGAGTTCATTAGCAATTCTTCCGACATCACTGTAGCATTATTTGGAGGTTTGAAGCAACTCTTATTACATTACTGTTGCATTATTTTAAGGTTCGTAGCAACTCTTCCTACATTACTGTAAGCATCACTGAGTTTATTAGCAATTATCACTACGTTACTGTTAGCATCATTTTGCGTTCAATAGCAATTCTTACAACATCACTGTCGCATCATTTTGAGATCATTAGCAATCCTTCCGACATCACTGTCAGCATCATTTTTAGGTTATTTGAAACTTTCACTACATTACTGTTAGCATCACTTTCAGTTCATTAGCAATTCTTACTACATCACTTTTGCATTATTTTGAGGTTCGTAGCAACCCTTACCATATTACTGTCAGCATCGCTTTGAGGGTATTCGAAACTTTCACTACATTACTGTTAGCATCATTTTGAGTCCATTCGCAATTCTTACTACATCACTGTCGCATCATTTTGAGATCATTAGCAATTCTTCTGACATCACTGTCGCATTATTTTGAGGTTCGTAGCAACTCTTACTACATTACTGTTAGCATCATTTTGAGGTTTGTAGCAACTCTTACTACATGACTGTCAGCATCACTTTGAGGTTTTTTGAAAAACTTACTACATTAGTGTAAGCATCACTGAAATTATTAGCAACTATCACTACGTTACTCTTAGCATCGTTTTGAGTTCAATAGCAATTCTTACGACATCACTGTCAGCATCATTTTGAGATCATTAGCAATTCTTCCGACATCACTTTCGCATTGTTTTGAGGTTCGTAGCAACTCTTACTACATGACTGTCAGCATCACATTGAGGTTATTCGAAACTTTCACTACATTATTGTCAGCATCATTTTGAGTTCATTAGTTATTCTTACTAAATCACTGTAGCATCATTTTGAGTTCATTAGCAATTCTTCCAACATCACTGTTGCAATATTTTGAGGTTCGTAGCAACTCTTACTACATGACATTCAGCATCACTTTGAGGTTGTTCGAAACACTTACTACATTACTGTAAGCATCACCGAGTTGATTAGCAACTATCACTACATTACTGTAAGCATCATTTTGAGTTCATTAGCAATTCTTACTAAATCACTGTAGCATCATTTTGATGTTCGTAGCAACTTTTACTACATTACTGTTGCATTATTTAAAGGTTCGTAGCAACTCTTCCTACATTACTGTCAGCATCACTTTGAGTTTATTAGCAACTATCACTACATTACTTTTAGCATCATTTTAAGTTTATTAGCAATTCATAGACATCACTGTAGCATTAAATTGAGGTTAGTAGCAACTCTTACTACATGACTGTCAGCATCACTTTGAGGTTATTCGAAACACTTACTACATTACTGTAAGCATCACTGAGTTTATTAGCAACTATCACTACATTACTGTTAGCATCATTTTGAGGTTAGAAGCAACTCTTACTACATGACTGTCAGCATCACTTTGAGGTTGTTCGAAACACTTACTACATTACTGTAAGCATCGCTGAGCTGATTAGCAACTAACACTACATTACTGTTAGCATCATTTTGAGTTCATTAGCAATTCTTCTGACATCACTGTCGCAATATTTTGAGGTTCATCGCAACTTTTACTATATTATTGTCGCATTATTCTGAGGTTCGTAGCAACTCTGACTACATGACTGTCAGCATCACTTTGAGGTAATTCGAAACGTTCACTCCATTACTGTTAGCATTATTTTGAGTTCATTAGCAATTCTTACAACATCACTGTCGCATCATTTTGAGATCTTTAGCAATTCTTCTGATTTCACTGTCGCATTATTTTGATGTTCGTAGCAACTTTTACGACATTACCGTTTCATTATTTAAAGGTTCGTAGCAACTCTTACTACATTACTGTAAGCATCACTGAGTTTATAGCAACTATCGCTACATTACTGTTAGCATCATTTTGAGTTCATTAGCAATTCATAGACATCACTGTACCATTAAATTGAGGTTAGTAGCAACACTTACTACATGACTGTCAGCATCACTTTGAGGTTCTTCGAAACGTTCACTCCATTACTGTTAGCATCATTTTGAGTTCATTAGCAATTCTTACTAAATCACTGTCGCATCATTTTGAGATCTTTAGCAATTCTTCAGACATCACTGTCGCATTTTTTTGAGGTTCGTAGAAACTCTTACTACATTACTGTCAGCATCACTTTGAGGTTATTCGAAACTTTCACTCCATTACTGGTAGAATCATTTTGAGTTCATTAGCAATTCTTACTCAATCACTGTAGCATCATTTTGAGATCTTTAGCAATTCTTCTGACATCACTGTCGCATTATTTTGAGGTTCGTAGCAACTCTTCCTACATGACTGTCAGCATCACTTTGAGGTTGTTCGAAACACTTACTACATTACTGTAAGCATCACTGAGTTTATTAGCAACTATCACTACATTACTGTAGCATCATTATGAGGTTCGTAGCAACTCTCACCACATTACTGTAGCATCATTTTGAGGTTCGTATCAACTCTCACCACATCACTTCATTATCATTTTGAGATTTTTAGCAACTCTCACTACATTACTGTCAGCATCATTATGAGGTTTTTCGCAACTCTCACCACATCACTTTAGCATTATTTTGAGATTTTTAGCAACACTTACAACATTACTGCACCATTATTGAGGTTCGTAGCAACTCTCACTGCATTACTGTCAGCATCATTTTGAGGTTTTAAGCAACTCTTACTGCATCACTGGAGCATCATTTTGAGGTCCGGAGCAACTCTCACTACATCACTGTAGCATCATTTGGAGGATAGTAGCAACTCTCACTACATCACTGTAGCATCATTTGGAGGATAGTAGGAACTCTCACCACATCACTGTCGCATCATTTTGAGCTTTTTGAGAAACTCTCACCACATCACTGTCGCATCATTTTGAGATTTTAAGCAACTCTCACAACATCACTGTAGCATCATTTTGAGGTTCGTAGCAACTCTCACTACATCACTGTAGCATCATTTTAAGGTTTTAAGCAACTCTTACTACATCACTGGAGCATCATTTTGATGTTCGTAGCAACTCTCACTACATTATTGTAGCATCATTTTGAAGATAGTAGCAACTCTCACTACATGACTGTCAGCATCATTTTAAGGTTTTAAGCAACTCTTACTACATCACTGGAGCATCATTTTGATGTTCGTAGCAACTCTCACTACATCACTGTAGCATCATTTTGAGGTTTTTAGCAACCTAATACATTAATTGAGCATCATTTTTTAGGATCGTAGCAACTCTCACTTCATTACTTTCAGCATCATTTTGAGGTTTTTAGCAACTCTAACTACATTACTGTTGCATCATTTTGAGGTTCGTAGCAACTCTCACTACATTACTGTCAGCATCATTTTGAGGTTTTTAGCAACTCTCACCACATCACTTTAGCATCATTTTTAGGTTCTTAGCAACTCTCACTAAATGACTGTCAGACTCATTTTGAGGTTTTAAGCAACTCTTACTGCATCACTGGAGCATCATTTTGAGGTCTGTAGCAACTCTCACCACATCACTGTCGCATCATTTTGAGTTTTTTGAGAAACTCTGACTACATCACTGTAGCATCATTTGGAGGATAGTAGCAACTCTCACCACATCACTGTCAGCATCATTTTGAGGTTTTTAGCAACTCTCACCACATCACTTTAGCATCATTTTTAGGTTCTTAGCAACTCTCACTACATGACTGTCAGCATCATTTTAAGGTTTTAAGCAACTCTTACTGCATCACTGGAGCATCATTTTGAGATTTGAAGCAACTCTCACTACATGACTGTCAGCGTCATTTTAAGGTTTTAAGCAACTCTTACTGCATCTCTGGAGCATCATTTTGAGATTTGAAGCAACTCTCACTTCATCACTTTAGCATCATTTTTTAGATTAGTAGACACTCTCACTACATCACTGTAGCATCATTTTGAGGTTTTTAGCAACTCTCACCACATTACTGTCAGCATCATTTTGAGGTTTTTAGCAACTGTCACCACATCACTGTCGCATCATTTTGAGATTTTAAGCAACTCTCACTACATCACTTTAGCATCATTTCTTAGATGAGAAGCAACTCTCACTATATCACTGGAGCATCATTTTGAGGTTTTTACGAACACTTACTACATCACTGCAGCATCATTTTGAGGTTTTTAGCAACTCTCACTACATCACTGTAGCATCATTTTGAGAGTCGTAGCATCTCTCACTACATTACTGACAGCATCATTTTGATTTTTTTTTCCACTCTCACCACATCACTTTCGCATCATTTTGAGATTTTTAGCAACTCTTACTGCATCACTGGAGCATCATTTTGAGGTCCGGAGCAACTCTCACTACATCACTGTATCATCATTTGGAGACTTTAAGCAACTCTCACTACATCACTGTAGCATCATTTGGAGGATAGTAGCAACTCTCACCACATCACTGTCGCATCATTTTGAGCTTTTTGAGAAACTCTCACCACATCACTGTCGCATCATTTTGAGATTTTAAGCAATTCTCACAACATCACTGTAGCATCATTTTGAGGTTCGTAGCAACTCTCACTACATTATTGTAGCATCATTTTGAGGATAGTAGCAACTCTCACTACATGACTGTCAGCATCATTTTAAGGTTTTAAGCAACTCTTACTACATCACTGGAGCATCATTTTGACGTTCGTAGCAACTCTCACTACATCACTGTAGCATCATTTTGAGGTTTTTAGCAACCTAATACATTACTGGAGCATCATTTTTTAGGATCGTAGCAACTCTCACTGCATTACTTTCAGCATCATTTTGAGATTTTAAGCAACTCTCACTACATGACTGTCAGCATCATTTTAAGGTTTTAAGCAACTCTTACTGCATCACTGGAGCATCATTTTGAGATTTGAAATAACTCTTACTACATGACTGTCAGCATCATTTTAAGGTTTTAAGCAACTCTTACTGCATCACTGGAGCATCATTTTGAGATTTGAAGCAACTCTCACTTCATCACTTTAGCATCATTTTTTAGATTAGTAGCAACTCTCACTACATCACTGGAGCATCATTTTGAGGTTTTTACCAACACTTAATACATCACTGCAGCATCATTTTGAGGTTTTTAGCAACTCTCACCACATTACTGTCAGCATCATTTTGAGGTTTTTAGCAACTGTCACCACATCACTGTCGCATCATTTTGAGATTTTAAGCAACTCTCACTACATCACTTTAGCATCATTTCTTAGATGAGAAGCAACTCTCACTTTATCACTGGAGCATCATTTTGAGAGTCGTAGCATCTCTCACTACATTACTGACAGCATCATTTTGATTTTTTTTTTCAACTCTCACCACATCACTTTCGCATCATTTTGAGATTTTTAGCAACTCTTACTACATCACTGTAGCATCATTTTGAGGTTTTTAGCATCTCTTCCTACATCACTGTAGCATCATTTTGAGGTTCGTTGCAACTCTCACTACATTACTGACAGCATCATTTTGAGATTTTTAGCAACTCTCACCACATCACTGTCGCATCTTTTTAAGATTTTAAGAAACTCTCACCACATCACTGTAGTATCATTTCTTAGATAAGTAGCAACTCTCACTACATCACTGGAGCATCATTTTGAGGTTTTAAGCAACTCTTACTACATCACTGTAGCAACATTTTGAGGTTTTTAGCAACTTAATACATTACTGTAGCATCATTTTGAGGTTTTTAGCAACTTAATACATAACTGTAGCATCATTTTGAGGTTCATAGCAACTCTTACAACATTACTGTAGCATCATTTTGAGCTTTTCAGCAACTCTCACTACATGACTGTGGAATCATTTTTAGGTTTTAAGAAACTCTCACCACATCACTGTAGTATCATTTCTTAGATAAGTAGCAACTCTCACTACATCGCTGTAGCATCATTTATAGGTTCGTAGCAACTCTCACTTCATCACTGGAGCATCATTTATAGGTTCGTAGCAACTCTCACTACATCACTGACAGCATCATTTTGAGGTTTTTAGCAACTTTCACCACATCACTGGAGCAAGAAGAGAGAGAGGAGGAACAACTTGATTGAATAAAACAAAGACAAACAATCAAAGAGAGTCAGAGCAGAGGGAGCGGCCCTGAGGAACAGTTAATGGTGGAGTTTGATGATCCATCATTCATCTCCTTTAAATGCTGTCAGGGAGGGAGAGCCGTCTGCTGGTGGTGGTGTTCATTCCTCAGTGGGAGCCTCTATGGTTGATATTCTACTGCCCTCTGATGGTGAGGCAGTGGGGATGCAGGTGATCTGCTGGTCTGGTTGAACGTGAGTGGACAGAAACCTTGTTGAGGTGACTGGGAGTTCCTGACTGTGGTGAGCTGCCTTGCTTCTCCTCAGGTCTTGATGGTGGCTTTCTGCTGGACTGTGGTTGAAGGGAACATGGCATCGTATGATTTTCAGCTATGACATCTGGACAGTGGACAGATGTGACATCATCAAGGTCTCACTGCCTGCTTTGTTCATGGATCAATGGAACGTTGTGTTGGAACCTTTATTGTAGAACTGCTATGAGCTGAGAGCTCAGTGTTGTTGGAACAACGCAGCTCCACATGGGACTGATGTGATGAAGAGGTTTTTATTGAGCTGAAGCTGGAGAGCAACAATCAAAATGGAGCAGCAAACATAATGTCTGGTCTCTCTCTCTTCTCTTCCCCACCTCTCTGTCTCCTCTCCTCCCTCACCTCCATCTCTCTCCAGCCCTTTTTAGACAGAAAATGTGCCAAATTTGCCGTCTTGTCTGTGTGAAATGGAGGCGTAATATTCCTCTTTTTGAAAAGACACCCTTGTGTGGGCATCAACACTTGATGTGATGTGCAGCTCACACAACCTCAGTCATTGACAACGCAATGACTGAGGTTGGCAGAGCGGGGCAACAACAGACTCTTGAACTGAAACCCAAGATGGAAACCATCTCGGAGCAGTTGGCCGCTCTGCAAAGAGGAGAGTGATGTTGAAGACCAGAAATTTAACTTTACATTTTGGATTGGACTGAAAGAGAAGACAGATTGGAATGTGTGCTCCTCCGCCCAAACCCACAGCTTCCTTATCGGCTGCCCCATTGTTTATCCTCCAGGAGAACTCCTTCTGCCTTGGTGACGTAAATGGCGTGTACTATCCTCCCCTCCCCCATGTGTTCCTGACCCCTGCCTCTGCCCTCTCCACCTCCCTTGGGGTGGCAGCGCCGACCTTGTAGTCTGGCTGCAGGCCTCACTCTCACTTGCCTCCATTGGGACAACGGACTGTTCAAGTTCAGCGTACATACACAACAAATGTATATGTGCTGCTGTTAATTCTGAAGTGTACCATTATTACGATTAAACTGTGCATTCAGGGAACATTAAAGTGGTTTCAATCGTATTCATCAGGTTGATTTCAGTTTGTAGACGTTAATGATAAATCTTCTATACAAAGTTAAACACGGTGTTCCTCAAGGTTCAGTGCTGGGGCCGATAGTCTTCACTTTATATATGCTTCCTTTAGGTCATATTATTGGGAAACAGTCCATACATTTCCATTGTTACACAGATGATACTCAATTATATTTATCAATAAAGCTGGATGAAGGCCAACAGTTGTCTACAACTCCATGCATTAGTTACATCTAGGCTGGACTATTGTAGTTCTTTATTATCAGGCTGCACCAACAAGTGGTTAAAGACTCGACAGCTGCACATGTATTGACAGGAACCAGGAAGAGAAACCATCGTAACAATAACATACACTCATGTAAGATAGTCTGAAAACACTCGAAGATAATTCAGTGTTTGATCAGTGATCAATACGTCAATACAAAGATCAGTAAGTGGTCCCAGGTGGATCTTTCCATGGTGACCTCAGAGAAAATAAGATCAGCCCTCTCACCGTCATATCCAATGATGGCTCCATTATGTCAGGTTAACTGAGTTCATTTCCTGCTGCATTATCTGAAAAACGCTTTCTTAAACCAGAACCTCCAAGTTGGGTCTGAACGACCATGATAAATTGCATTATCTACTCAGTTTGAGTCACACCAACACAGAATGGACAAAGGACATTTTTCTGTTGTGTTGTTTCATGTTTTCCTGATCTGGGAAGCTTTTGCAAGACAAATGTCTCTCAAGTGTGTGTTCTCCTCATGAGTGTGTTTACATGCAGGCTTCCTCTTGTGACAACTGATGTCATTGGAAACCATCTTGAGGACATTTGGAGAAAGTTCAATCTTTTAGCTGCAGTTACAGTGACTTACAACACTGGAACAACAACAAAAACACCCCTCCACAAACACTCTTGTCCAACATTTGTGCCCAAATTTTCTCCTCATGAGGCATCAAATCACTACAAAAACTGCCATTAAGTTGATCTGGTTGGCACTGGTATTTGTTCTTGCTGCATCATCGTCCAGCCTCCAACCAGAGGTCCCTCAGTTATCATGGAGCCACAGGTGGAGTCTGGATTCTTTTCTAGAATGAGACGGCAATGAGAGTCCTGCCAAGTGACATCACTGACATGAATGGATGACTTCAGTCACATGACTGGATGACTTCAGTCACATGACTGGATGACAGTGTAGATGCCAATATAGAGGTTGGGGAAATCGTCTCTGAGAATCCAGCTTGAACCCACGCCCTCCTTGTCCTTCAAAAACCCAAACAGCGACCATCAGTCTCCCTCCAATCCTGTACTTGGTTCAATGTTGCTGTTCCATTTTGCAGCAGTAGGTGTCGCTGTGATACCAGGTTCAGTTCAAGAGTCCCAACTCCAGCTCATGTTGGTGACCTCAGTGGCAGGTAAAATGGTGCTTCAGTGGATCATGTGATCAACTCATGTGTGTCCTCACTGCTCCACAGGTCTGTCAAATGTTCTGTAAAATAGTTGGACCCAGCAGAGCTGCTAGATTAAGAGTTGATGGAGTCGTTGCAGATACCAGGGTCCAGTTCCATCCTCACTACCCCTGGTGACCATGTCAAAGTGTCCTTGAGTAAGATACTGAACCCCTAAATACTTCTGATGAGTAGATTGGCTCCTTGCATGGCAGCCTTCAGCATCAGTGTGTGAGTGTGTGTGAATGAGAGGACATTGTTCAGCTCCTTGAGTGCTGCTGAGGTAGAAAGGCTCTGTACAAACTGAGTCCTTTTACCATTTCTTTCCTGCTTCTAGCGGTGCTGTTGTCACTTCCTGTGACCGTGGAGGGAAGGGGTCCCCCTTCAGAATAAGTTTTATATCATGATGTTACTTCCTCTTCAACATGCCTTTAGCAGACCAACTCACTAAACTGCACAGTGAGGTAGTGTGGCCGAGCGGTCTAAGGCGCTGGATTTAGGCTCCAGTCTCTGAGGAGGCGTGGGTTCAAATCCCACCACTGCCATCATGTCCCAGGTCACTGGAGAGGTGTGGCAGGTCTCTAACTGCCTCTCCTCTCTCTTCCACTGGTATTGTCAAACCTGTGACCAGAAGAAGAATCCTCCTGTGAGTCCACAGACCTGAGCACTGCTGCTCTGACTACCAGGTTACTTCTCAGTTCTGTTCTGCCCTGCTCACAACCACAGGCTGGTGTTGAGGCCTGCAGCAACCAGGGCCCCAGTCACCAAGAGTATAAAGGCTGGACATTGTGGCAGTGGGAGGAGTCAAAATGAAGACAGACCAATGTGAGCAGGACGTTACTGGAGAAGTCATCCATCCACTTTCTATTCTTATCCTTTATGGGTCACGGGGGGGGGGGGGGTGATCCCAGGTGACATTGTTCAAGAGGCAGGGTTCACCCTGGACAGGTCACCAGTCCATCCGGAGAAATGAGGTGGTCGGTATCATGCAACCTAAACTAAAACATTAGTCAGATCAAATTCAGATTAAAGCAAGAGTCTCCAGATCAAAGTCAGAATTCCTGATGATGTCATCAGGGCTTTGACAGTAGCTAGAATTCTGTCTTTGATCTCAGGAGGACATGAAAGAAACACAATTGAGGAAAGTAGAGGAGAACATTCAGCTTCATTAGAAACACTTGAACTATTGAACAGTAGAATTTGTTTGAAACAGTTTACAACACTGAGTGACAGGATTGAAGAGGGGAGAGTTTTCTACTTTAAATTTAATTCTAACTTCAAAGTCAAGTCAAGTCAATTTTATTTATTTTGTGCCAAATCCCAACAGAAGTTATCTCATGACACTTTACAAGTTTATCTAATGAGACAGGTACCCTGGAAGGTATCACCTTGGCCCCCCAGCACCACCCTAAGGAACCGAGGAGGTCTCTTTGATCAGGATCTGTCCTTTCATGCCCACATTCAGCAAATTTCGAGGACTGCTTTCTTTCATTTGTGAAACATTGCTGAGATCAGACACATCCTGTCTCAAAAAGATGCAGAAAAACTAGTCCATGCCTTTGTCACTTCCAGGCTGGATTACTGCAATTCCCTCCTATCAGGCTGCACCAGGAGGTCCCTAAAGACTCTCCAGCTGGTCCAGAACGCTGCTGCCTGACTAGAACTAGTAGAAGAGACCATGTCTCTCCTGTACTGGCCTCTCTGCATGGCTCCCTGTCAAATTTAGAAGAGAATTCAAAATTCCCCTTCTACCATCGAAGTCCTCAACAGTCAGGCTCCTTCATACCTGACAGAGCTCCTAGTCCCCTATTATCCAGCTAGAACCCTTCACTTCCAGGATGCGGGGTTACTGGTGGTTCCTAGAGTTTCTAAAAGTAGACTGGGAGCCAGAGCCTTCAGCTATCAGGCTCCCCTCCTGTGGAACCGTCTCACAGTTTCAGTCCAGGATGCAGACACCCTCTTGACCTATAAGAGCAGACGAAAGACCTTCCTTTTTGATCAGGCTTATAGTTGGGCTGCTTAGGCTGGCCCTTAGATATGCTGCTAAAGGCTTAGACTGCTGGGGGATCTCCCATGGTGCACTGGGCTTCTCTCTCCTCCTCTCTGTCCTCCTATATTTGTCATACATAAATCATACTCATATGTATTACTAACTCGTCTCCTTCTCCAGAGCCTTCAGGCTCCCCTCATCCCAGATGTGGGTGCTGCTGGAGGAGGCTGCAGATCTGAAGAGGCTCAAGCTGCCACCCGTAGCTCCACCTGCTCACCGTCTGTCCATCAGTCTCTTCACTTCTCTCTCTCTTTATCTCTGTCCCACTCTTTCCTTCTGCATATCTGTCTTCCTCCATTATCTGTCTTTGTCTCTGCCCCGCTCTCCTGCTCTCTTTCCCTCCAACCGGTCAAAGCAGAAGGCCGTCCCCACTGATCCTGGATCTGCTCGACGTTCCTGTCTGTTAAAAGGAAGGTTTTTGTCGCCGCTGTTGCAGGATGTGCTGCTGGTGGAGAATTGTTGGGTGGAGGTTCATTGAAGGAGTTTGGTTCTAGACCTGCTCTACTAGTGAAGAGTCATGAGAGAACTTTTGTTGTGATTTGGCGCAATACAAATAAAACTGACTTGACCAGTGTCATTTGTGGTCTTTTGTAAATTGCATGCCACATGAAATTATTGTTGGTCAGTTTTCTAGCGACTGTCTCACAGTGGCAAGACAAGAACACTTCTACTTTTAATGTTGACAGTTTGTTCAACACTGAACTTCATCCAGTACCATGTTGTCAAACACTGGAACCTCCACAGCACCTGAACAGGGACTTGAACCCTGGACCCTCACATTAAAAGTCTGATGCTCTACCGTCTGAGCTCCTCAGGCTCTTTCTACAGCATTGAGACAGGAACAGAAACACCTGTGAAGGTCAAACTGATGCTTTCTTGACTTGTTCAGTCCTCCATGTTAAAGTCCACCATGCTTTTGATTGGCTCTGATTCTCTGTGGCAAAATCCAACAAGAGGCTCCAAAAATGTCCTGAATGTCACAAGAATGCACAGGACAAGATGTTAGTTTCCTTCATGTCTGCAGTTCCTCCACTGGAAAGTAAAGTCAATGCTGCTCCTCTGCTGAAACCTGGGATCGGACCAGGGACCTTTAGATCTTCAGTCTAAGGCTCTCCCAACTGAGCTGGTTCAGTTCTGAGTGAGGGCCCTGCTTCTCTCATTTATAATCTCTTCCACTCTCACTAGAACTTAGAGAGGATTGGAGCTTCTGAAGTCCTGACACAAATCAAACCAGGGACTCTGAACCACACAGTGAAGGAGTTGGTCATCAAGGTTGATGGCAGCTTATTAAGTTCTAGCTTTTATCAAATATAAGAAATGTAAATGAATTCAACACTGATTGCATTTCCCTCCTGTCTTTGGTGCCCTCAGACTTTCTGAGAACTGTAGGAGGAACTGCTCTCTGCTCTCTGTTCTGCTCAATGGAGGAAGGAACGGAGCTCTAAGTTTTCCAGTTTCTACATCAGTGAATGGACTTTCTGTGCTGCAAGGAACCAAAGCTACTAAGGAGGATTACAGAGTTTGTCCTTGCTGGAGTCAGTGACTTAATAGAGTCTAACAAAGGGTTGAACCTGAATGAGACAGTCACCCTTCAACATGGGGCCATGGCAGAGTGAACCAAGGACACTACAATGGGGGTGAGAGTGGAGCCATGATGGATTCACAGTTCATCACCTCCACCATCATGTGGACCACCTGATCACCTCTCCCTCAACCTCTAAATAACTCATTCCCTGACCGGGAATTGAACCCGGGCCACTGACATGACAGGATGACCCAGTCATGTGACTGAAGGAGCTGAGAGCTTCGAAACATCATTGGTGATGGTGTCTTCCACTGGAGTCAGCAGCCTCAACTCCTCTATCAACACCTGTCAGAGACCTGCTGGAGGTCCCACTGAGGTTTGAACTGGGATCACTGGATTCAGAGTCCAGAGTGCTCACCATTCCACCATGGAACCATCAAAGATGAAACGTGTGAGACAAACTATGGCACTAAGCATGTATGAGGGACTGCAGTGGTTTTCTGGATCTAATTTCCACAAACAAATGATGATTTGGGGAAAGGTCTGACAAACATACCCTGATTTTTTCACAAACAAATGATGATTTTTAGACAGTGACACAGGGCAGAGTTGAGTTCATGGCAGTAAGAAATGATTTTCATTTTTCTAAAGGACAAGAAATGAACCAGAACATTTGAACCACATAACATCTCTTGATCAGTTTGTTACATGGGACACATTCCAGACAGGAAGGTCCCACCAAGACTTGAACTGGGATCACTGGATCCAGAGTCCAGAGTGCTCACCATTCCACCATGTAACCAAACACAAGGAGGAGGTTCCTCTAAATACCACTTGACATCACCTGCAATCAACCTGTTGATATTTGGAGGTTCATCTTGCTCTTGTTCCAGACTACATTGGCAAAAGGAACATGAACCACAAGGAAATCAAGGAACTCCAGATTTATTCAGGACTTTCTAACTCCATCGTATGACCTGGGAGCAAAGACTGGCCAGGCCTTCCTTAATTTATCAGTTAATTACTGCTTCAACAAACATGCCACTTAATTAAGTTACCAGAATTTCTCTCATTGAAAAACCCATCAGCCTGATTTCTTGACATGACATGAAAAATTCTCCAAGAACCCACAGTTGGGTGGAAAGATACCAGGTTAACCAGGAGGAGTCCTGTTCCTGAACCATGGATGGAACAAAGTCCACTGGAAAACTCAGCAGTTCCTGAGTGCCAGATCCATCCGGGAGCTTGGGTCTCCCCTTGACTGTGGTGATCCATGAGATCAAGGAGGACAGAGGAAAGAAGGATCCTGTTGGAGATCTCCTCCCTTCTTCCTCCACTTCACTACTACTTGGATGTCAGGAATATGAGGTACTTTACTCAAATGAGGTATTAGGAGTTTCCTGTTTGACAAGAAGGAAGTCAGAGGTTCATACCTCACTTGTTGGTGGTGCCCTCAACCTGCTGAGAGCATCACTTAGTTCTCTACAGAGAAACATGGCAGCTCTGCTGAAGGCTGCAGGAAACCTGCTGGAACTGAGACTTGGACTCAGGTCACTGGATTCAAAGTCCAGGGTGCAAACAGGTCCACCAGGGCATCTGTGCTTTACTTACCGTGTAAAAAGGACCACAGTGGTCGTCTGGTTTTAATTTAACAAACAAATACGGTTGAAAATTTTGAGACAGTGACACAGGGGTCTTATTTGAAGGGCCATGGGATGGGAAATATTCCAGACCTCTGAGATCAGAGCGCTCACTTTGATCTCAGGGTCAGTGGTTAGTGGCCCACTTTGATGTCTGGGATATCAGGTTCAAGGTTCTTCACAGCTCTGAATGAAGGCTTTCTAAAGTGTTAACCAGTACTCGAGTTGTAAAAAACAATCAGGGGGGATGGTAGATTTTGATGTTTAGGAACAGATCATTTGTGCTGATGACAGCGCATCAGGTGAGAGACCAACAGTGTACCCTTACTCCTCTCAAACAACATGCATGCTATGGATATTACCTGTCTGCTACTCCTGTCATTGATCTTGACCAAGCCCCCAGGCTGACACTGCTACCACTGCTCCTACATAGTGAGACGCAAATGCAGAGGACATTTTCCCACCGGGTGCAAGTGCAACTTCATACTCATGATACCTATAAATCTGGGAATTCATCTATATTTTGAAACAAAACATTCTCAAGTCAAGTCCATTTTAATGAAAGTGCAAGAGCAAAAGAATGAAACAAATGTACTGTGGCAGGATAGCGCTACACTCCCCACCATGAGGGGCAGTGTGGCAGACGATAGTGAGTGGTCACCTAGAAATAGACCTGGTCCGACCCTTCTCCGTCCTTTCCACTTCCTCTCCCTCCTTTACGGAGCTGACAGCCGTGCGTGGTGGCGTCTCGCTGGTCAGCAGATCGGTTACAAACAAAGGTATGCATGCTTGCTCTGCTCCATTATTCAGTGTCTTGGGCCCCCTGTTTACTCCAGTTTTGCTCCGTCCAGCGGTGTGGTGTTACCGGGAGCTGGGCTGTCTCCCTTGGGCCGGTGTGTGCGTGGTGCGCTTTCTGTGGGTAAGACGCGTAGTTGTCTGCCTTTCATATCAAGCTGCCGATGATCTGTGGTGTTCTGATTATCCTCTTCCGGCCATCGTTTGTGTAGTCTGGGCTGTGGGCTTCCTCCTCCTGCCTCGTCTGACGCCACGATTCTGCTCTCCGGTAGGAAATGTTTATGCTTACAGTAATGTAGTGCAAGTTTCGAACTCCCTCAAAATGATGCTACAGTCATGTAGAAAGAGTTGCTACGAACCTCAAAATGATGCGACAGTGATGTAGTAAGAAGTGCTAATGTACTCAAAATGATGCTAACAGTAATGTAGTGATAGTTGCAAATAAACTCAGTGATGCTTACAGTAATGTAGTAAGTGTTTCGAACTCCCTCAAAATGATGCTGACAGTCATGTAGTAAGAGTTGCTACAAGCCTCTAAATAATGCGACTGTGATGTCGGAAGAATTGCTCATGATCTCAAAATTATACGATTGCTGATTCGGCTCATAACTAACGCTGCTCCCAGTAACGGCGGTTAAAGCCGTGCACTACGGCCTTTATAAGAGCCTCAACGTGGGCCAAGAGAGGGCATCCCGACCCTCATCGGCGCTGAGCCATCCCCCTTGGGGCCTGGTTTTTATAAGAGGGGCAGACATTTCCTAAATTACTTGAGTTTATTCCTTTTCTATTTGTTATTTCTTTCTTTGAATTATTACTGTTAGTTTTTGTGGGTTACATTTGATTTATTGTTTAGAAC
Source organism: Aulostomus chinensis (assembly GCF_037954235.1). Lineage (NCBI taxonomy): Eukaryota > Metazoa > Chordata > Actinopteri > Syngnathiformes > Aulostomidae > Aulostomus > Aulostomus chinensis. Next base: position 18,209,383 of record NC_141320.1, on the reverse strand, counting down.
CCTTATTATTATTATTATTATTATTATTATTATTATTATTATTATTAGTGCCTTTTGCTCCCCATTTTGATCATTTGGATTTAAAACAGTTTCTGTTGGGTTATTTGTGGTAGTGATATTTGGTTCGTGTGTGAGGGTTGCCTTGATTTCATGTTTTTGATGGTGTTCTTTTCTTTTCTTTGACAGGTGTTGAGGGCCCAGAGCGGCAGCGGTCCCTCTGGTGGTGGTTCCTTATTCATGTTTTTTTGGTTTGCTGTGTCACGGGCGCAGTGTAGCTTTTTTGGATCCCTCCCCTTTTCGTTACCGCTGTCGTGGTAAGCCCAAGTCCTGTCCCCTTTTCCTTTCGGTAATTCCTCTTGCACTCCTTATTATATCCATTGGTATTCATTTAGTCTGTTGCTCATTTTAAACTATTTTTCTAATAAAAGTATTTTATAATTGGAAATCACGATCCTTTCCTGTTGTATCTCTCGAACTGTGTGCCTTTGTTCAAATGGAAGCCTGGTCATTTTGAAATTTTGTTTATATCCTGGGGTGAAAGCCCCCAGGTGGCGTTGTCGGCAACTGTTCCCCACCGCTCGCCTTGCCACACTACAAACCTCAAAATAATGCGACAGTGATGTAGTAAGAATTGCTAATGAACTCAAAATAATGCTTACAGTAATGTAGTAAGTCTTGCTACGAACCTCAAAATAATGCGACAGTGATGTCGGAAGAATTGCTAATGATCTAAAAATGATGCCGACAGTAATGTGAAGGTTTCGAATAACCTCAAAGTGATGCTGACAGTCATGTACTAAGAGTTGCTAGGAAACTCAAAATAATGCGACAGTGATGTCAGAAGAATTGCTAAAGATCTCAAAATGATGCGACAGTGATGTCGTAAGAATTGCTAATGAACTCAAAATGATGCTAAAAGTAATGTAGTGAAGGTTTCGAATAACCTCAAAGTGATGCTGACATTCATGTAGTAAGAGTTGCTATGAACCTCAAAATAATGCGACAGTGATGTCGGAAGAATTGCTAATGATCTCAAAATGATGCGACAGTGATGTAGTAAGAATTGCTAATGAATTCAAAATGATGCCGACAGTAATGTAGTGAAAGTTTCGAATAACCTCAAAGTGATGTTGACAGTCATGTGGTAAGAGTTGCTAATAACCTCAAAATAATGCGACAGTGATGTCGTAAGAATTGCTAATGATCCCAAAATGATGCAACAGTGATGTCGTAAGAATTGCTAAAAAACTCAAAATGATACTAACAGTAATGTAGTGATAGTTGCTAATAAACTCAGTGATGCTTACAGTAATACTGTAAGTGTTGCTATGAACCTCAAACGTGTAGTGTAGTGTAGTGTAGTGTAGTGAGAATTGCGAATGAACTCAACATGATGCTAAAAGTAATGTAGTGAAAGTTTCGAATAACCTCAAAGTGATGCTGACAGTCATGTGGTTAGAGTTGCGAGTAACCTAAAAATGATGCTGACAGTAATGTAGTAAGAGTTGCTAATAACCTCAAAATAATGCGACAGTGATGTCGTAAGAATTGCTAATGATCCCAAAATGATGCGACAGCGATGTCGTAAGAATTGCTAATAAATTCAAAATGACGCTAACAGTAACGTAGTGATAGTTCCTAATAAACTCAGTGATGCTTACAGTAATGTCGTAAGTGTTTTGAACAACCTCAAAGTGAAGCTGACAGTCATGAAGAAAGAGTTGCTACAAACCTCAAAATAAGAATTGCTAACGATCTAAAAATGATGCCGACAGTAATGTTGTGAAGGTTTCGAATAACCTCAAAGTGATGCTGACAGTCATGTAGTAAGAGTTGCGATGAACCTCAAAATAATGCGACAGTGATGTCGGAAAAATAGCTAATGATCGAAAAATGATGCGACAGTGATGTAGTAAGAAATGCTAATGATCTAAAAATCATGCGACAGTGATGTAGTAAGAAATGCTAATGAACTCAAACTGGTGCTAAAAGTAATGTCGTGAAAGTTTCGAATAACCTCTCAGTGATGCTGACAGTCATGTACTAAGAGTTGCTAGGAAACTCAAAATAATGCGACAGTGATGTCAGAAGAATTGGTAATGATCTCAAAATGATGCGACAGTGATGTCGTAAGAATTGCTAATGAACTCAAAATGATGCTAAAAGTAATGTAGTGAAGGTTTCGAATAACCTAAAAGTGATGCTGACATTCATGTAGTAAGAGTTGCTATGAACCTCAAAATAATGCGACAGTGATGTCGGAAGAATTGCTAATGATCTCAAAATGATGCGACAGTGATGTAGTAAGAATTGCTAATGAATTCAAAATGATGCCGACAGTAATGTAGTGAAAGTTTCGAATAACCTCAAAGTGATGTTGACAGTCATGTGGTAAGAGTTGCTAATAACCTCAAAATAATGCGACAGTGATGTCGTAAGAATTGCTAATGATCCCAAAATGATGCAACAGTGATGTCGTAAGAATTGCTAAAAAACTCAAAATGATACTAACAGTAATGTAGTGATAGTTGCTAATAAACTCAGTGATGCTTACAGTAATACTGTAAGTGTTGCTACGAACCTCAAAAGTGTAGTGTAGTGTAGTGTAGTGTAGTGAGAATTGCTAATGAACTCAACATGATGCTAAAAGTAATGTAGTGAAAGTTTCGAATAACCTCAAAGTGATGCTGACAGTCATGTGGTTAGAGTTGCGAGTAACCTAAAAATGATGCTGACAGTAATGTAGTAAGAGTTGCTAATAACCTCAAAATAATGCGACAGTGATGTCGTAAGAATTGCTAATGATCCCAAAATGATGCGACAGCGATGTCGTAAGAATTGCTAATAAATTCAAAATGACGCTAACAGTAACGTTGTGATAGTTCCTAATAAACTCAGTGATGCTTACAGTAATGTAGTAAGTGTTTTGAATAACCTCAAAGTGATGCTGACAGTCATGAAGAAAGAGTTGCTACTAACCTCAAAATAAGAATTGCTAACGATCTAAAAATGATGCCGACAGTAATGTTGTGAAGGTTTCGAATAACCTCAAAGTGATGCTGACAGTCATGTAGTAAGAGTTGCGATGAACCTCAAAATAATGTGACAGTGATGTCGGAAAAATAGCTAATGATCAAAAAATGATGCGACAGTGATGTAGGAAGAAATGCTAATGACCTCAAAATGATGCTAACAGTAATGTAGTGAAGGTTTCGAATAACCTCAAAGTGATGCTTACATTCATGTAGTAAGAGTTGCTATGAACCTCAAAATAATGCGACAGTGATGTCGGAAGAATTGCTAATGATCTCAAAATGATGCGACAGTGATGTAGTAAGAATTGCTCATGAACTCAAAATGAAGCCGACAGTAATGTCGTGAAAGTTTCGAATAACCTCTAAGTGATGCTGAAAGTCATGTGGTAAGAATTGCTAATGAACTCAAAATAATGCGACAGTGATGTCGGAAAAATAGCTAATGATCGAAAAATGATGCGACAGTGATGTAGTAAGAAATGCTAATGATCTAAAAATCATGCGACAGTGATGTAGTAAGAAATGCTAATGAACTCAAACTGGTGCTAAAAGTAATGTCGTGAAAGTTTCGAATAACCTCTAAGTGATGCTGACAGTCATGTACTAAGAGTTGCTAGGAAACTCAAAATAATGCGACAGTGATGTCAGAAGAATTGGTAATGATCTCAAAATGATGCGACAGTGATGTCGTAAGAATTGCTAATGAACTCAAAATGATGCTAAAAGTAATGTAGTGAAGGTTTCGAATAACCTCAAAGTGATGCTGACATTCATGTAGTAAGAGTTGCTATGAACCTCAAAATAATGCGACAGTGATGTCGGAAGAATTGCTAATGATCTCAAAATGATGCGACAGTGATGTAGTAAGAATTGCTAATGAATTCAAAATGATGCCGACAGTAATGTAGTGAAAGTTTCGAATAACCTCAAAGTGATGTTGACAGTCATGTGGTAAGAGTTGCTAATAACCTCAAAATAATGCGACAGTGATGTCGTAAGAATTGCTAATGATCCCAAAATGATGCAACAGTGATGTCGTAAGAATTGCTAAAAAACTCAAAATGATACTAACAGTAATGTAGTGATAGTTGCTAATAAACTCAGTGATGCTTACAGTAATACTGTAAGTGTTGCTACGAACCTCAAAAGTGTAGTGTAGTGTAGTGTAGTGTAGTGAGAATTGCTAATGAACTCAACATGATGCTAAAAGTAATGTAGTGAAAGTTTCGAATAACCTCAAAGTGATGCTGACAGTCATGTGGTTAGAGTTGCGAGTAACCTAAAAATGATGCTGACAGTAATGTAGTAAGAGTTGCTAATAACCTCAAAATAATGCGACAGTGATGTCGTAAGAATTGCTAATGATCCCAAAATGATGCGACAGCGATGTCGTAAGAATTGCTAATAAATTCAAAATGACGCTAACAGTAACGTTGTGATAGTTCCTAATAAACTCAGTGATGCTTACAGTAATGTAGTAAGTGTTTTGAATAACCTCAAAGTGATGCTGACAGTCATGAAGAAAGAGTTGCTACTAACCTCAAAATAAGAATTGCTAACGATCTAAAAATGATGCCGACAGTAATGTTGTGAAGGTTCCGAATAACCTCAAAGTGATGCTGACAGTCATGTAGTAAGAGTTGCGATGAACCTCAAAATAATGTGACAGTGATGTCGGAAAAATAGCTAATGATCGAAAAATGATGCGACAGTGATGTAGGAAGAAATGCTAATGAACTCAAAATGATGCTAACAGTAATGTAGTGAAGGTTTCGAATAACCTCAAAGTGATGCTTACATTCATGTAGTAAGAGTTGCTATGAACCTCAAAATAATGCGACAGTGATGTCGGAAGAATTGCTAATGATCTCAAAATGATGCGACAGTGATGTAGTAAGAATTGCTCATGAACTCAAAATGAAGCCGACAGTAATGTCGTGAAAGTTTCGAATAACCTCTAAGTGATGCTGAAAGTCATGTGGTAAGAATTGCTAATGAACTCAAAATGATGCTAACAGTCATGGAGTGAGAGTTGCTAATAAACTCAGTGATGCTTACAGTAATGTAGTAAGTGTTTCGAACTCCCTCAAAATGATGCTGACAGTCAGGTAGTAAGAGTTGCTACTAACCTCAAAATAATGCGACAGTGATGTCAGAAGAATTGCTAATAAACTCAAAATGATGCTAACAGTAATGTAGCAAGTGTTATGAAAAACCTCAAAGTGATGCTGAATGTCATGTAGTAAGTGTTGCTATGAACCTTAAAATAATGCAACAATAATGTAGTAAGAGTTGCTACGAACCTCAAAATAATGCGACAGTGATGTCGGAAGAATTGCTAATGATCTCAAAATGATGCGACAGCAATGGAGTAAGAATTACTAATGTACTCAAAATGATGCTAACAGTCATGTAGTGAAAGTTTCGAATAAACTCAAAGTGATGTTGACAGTCATGTTGTTAGAGTTTCGAGTAACCTAAAAATGATGCGGACAGTAATGTAGTAAGAGTTGCTAATAACCTCAAAACAATGCAACAGTGATTTCAGAAGAATTGCTAATGATCTCAAAATGATGCGACAGTGATGTCGTAAGAATTGCTAATGAACTCAAAATGATGCTAAAAGTAATGTAGTGAAGGTTTCGAATAACCTCAAAGTGATGCTGACATTCATGTAGTAAGAGTTGCTATGAACCTCAAAATAATGCGACAGTGATGTCGTAAGAATTGCTAATGATCCCAAAATGATGCAACAGTGATGTCGTAAGAATTGCGAAAAAACTCAAAATGATACTAACAGTAATGTAGTGATAGTTGCTAATAAACTCAGTGATGCTTACAGTAATGCTGTAAGTGTTGCTACGAACCTCAAAAGTGTAGTGTAGTGTAGTGTAGTGAGAATTGCTAATGAACTCAACATGATGCTAACAGTAATGTAGTGAAAGTTTCGAATAACGTCAAAGTGATGCTGACAGTCATGTGGTTAGAGTTGCGAGTAACCTAAAAATGATGCCGACAGTAATGTAGTAAGAGTTGCTAATAACCTCAAAATAATGCGACAGTGATGTCGGAAGAATTGCTAATAAATTTAAAATGATGCTAACAGTAATGTAGTGATAGTTGCTCATAAACTCAGTGATGCTTACAGTAATGTAGTAAGTGTTTCGAACAACCTCAAAGTGATGCTGACAGTCATGAAGAAAGAGTTGCTACGAACCTCAAAATAATGCGACAGTGATGTCAGAAGAATTGCGAATAAACTCAAAATGATGCGACAGTAATGTAGCAAGTGTTAAGAAAAACCTCAAAGTGATGCTGAATGTCATGTAGAAAGAGTTGCTACGAACCTCAAAATAATGCGAGAGTGATGTCGGAAGAATTGCTAATGATCTCATAATGATGCGACAGTAATGGAGTAAGAATTGCTAATTTACTCAAAATGATTCTAACAGTCATGTAGTGAAAGTTTCGAATAACCTCAAAGTGATGTTGACAGTCATGTTGTTAGAGTTTCGAGTAACCTAAAAATGATGCGGACAGTAATGTAGTAAGAGTTGCTAATAACCTCAAAACAATGCGACAGTGATTTCAGAAGAATTGCTAATGATGTCAAAATGATGCGACAGTGATGTCGTAAGAATTGCTAATGAACTCAAAATGATGCTAAAAGTAATGTAGTGAAGGTTTCGAATAACCTCAAATTGATGTTGACAGTCATGTTGTTAGAGTTTCGAGTAACCTAAAAATGATGCGGACAGTAATGTCGTAAGAGTTGCTAATAACCTCAAAATAATGCGACAGTGATGTCTGAAGAATTGCTAATGATCTCAAAATGATGCGACAGTGATGTCGTAAGAATTGCTAATGAAGTCAAAATAATGCTAACAGTAATGTAGTGATAGTTGCTAATAACCTCAAAATGATGCTTACAGTGATGTAGTGATAGTTGCTAATGAACTCAAAATAATGCGACAGTGATGTAGTAAGAGTTGCTAATAACCTCAAAATAATGCGACAGTGATGTCGGAAGAATTGCTAATGATCTAAAAATGATGCGACAGTGATGTCGTAAGAATTGCTAATGAACTCAAAATGATGCTGACGGTAATGTAGGAAGAGTTGAAACTAACCTCAAAATAGTGCGACAATTATTTCGGAAGAATTGCTAATGAACTCAAAATGATGCTAACAGTAATGTAGTCATAGTTGCTCATAAACTCAAAGTGATGCTGAAAGTAATGTAGTGAAAGTATCAAATAACCTCAAAGTGATGCTGACAGTCATGTGGTTAGAGTTGCGAGTAACCTAAAAATGATGCCGACAGTAATGTAGTAAGAGTTGCTAATAACCTCAAAATAATGTGACAGTGATGTCGTAAGAATTGCTAATAAACTCAAAATGATACTAACAGCAATGTAGTGATATTTCCAAAAAAACTCAGTGATGCTTACAGTAATGTAGTAAGTGTTTTGAACAACCTCAAAGTGATTCTGACAGTCATGTAGTAAGAGTTGCTAATAACCTCAAAATAATACAACAGTAATGTAGTAAGAGTTGCTACGAACCTCAAAATAATGCGACAGTGATGTCGTAAGAATTGCTAATAAACTCAAAATGATACTAACAGCAATGTAGTGATATTTCCAAAAAAACTCAGTGATGCTTACAGTAATGTAGTAAGTGTTTTGAACAACCTCAAAGTGATTCTGACAGTCATGTAGTAAGAGTTGCTAATAACCTCAAAATAATACAACAGTAATGTAGTAAGAGTTGCTACGAACCTCAAAATAATGCGACAGTGATGTCGTAAGAATTGCTAATAAACTCAAAATGATACTAACAGCAATGTAGCGATATTTCCAAAAAAACTCAGTGATGCTTACAGTAATGTAGTAAGTGTTTTGAACAACCTCAAAGTGATTCTGACAGTCATGTAGTAAGAGTTGCTACATAACCTCAAAATAATACAACAGTCATGTAGTAAGAGTTGCTACGAACCTCAAAATAATGCGACAGTGATGTCGGAAGAATTGCTAATGATCTCAAAATGATGCTACAGTGATGTAATTAGAGTTGCGACTAACCTCAAAATGATGCTGAAAGTGATGTAGTGAGAGTTGCTAAAAACCTCAAAATGATGCTACAGTGATGTCGTGAGAATTTCTACTATCCTCAAAATGATGCTACAGTGATGAAGTGAGAGTTGCTACGAACCTAAAAATGATGCTTCAGTGATGTAATGAGAGTTGCTACGAACCTAAGAAATGATGCTAAAGTGATGGAATGAGAGTTGCTACTAACCTCAGAAATAATGCGACAGTGATGTAGTGAGAGTTGCTACGAAGCTCAAAATGATCCTGACACTAATGTGATACTTGCTATGAAGCTCATAATGAAGCTACAGTGATGTATTGAGAGTTGCTTAAAACCTCAAAATGATGCTACAGTCATTTAGTGAGAGTTGCTACTCACCTCAAAATGATGCTGAAAGTGATGTAAAGTGATGTAGTGAGAGTTGCTTAAAACCTCTAAACGATGCCACAGTGATGTCATAAGAATTGCTACTGACCTAAGAAATGATGCTCAAGTGATGTGGTGAGAGTTGATAGTAATTTCAAAATCATGCTAAAGTGATGTAATGAGAGTTGCTACTTCCCTAAGTACTGATGCTACAGTGATGTAGCGAGAGTTGCTTCGAACCTCAAAATGATGCTCCAGTAATGTCGTGAGAGGTGCTACGAACCTCAAAATGATGCTACAGTGATGTCATGGGAGTTGCTACTAAACTCAGAAATGATGCAACAGTGATGTAATGGGAGTTGATACAAATGTCAAAATGATGCTAAAGTGATGTAATGAGATTTGCTACTAACCTAAGAAATGATGCTACAGTGATGTAATGAGAGTTGCTACAAATGTCAAAATGATGCGACAGTCATGTAATGAGAGTTGCAACGATCCTCAAAATGATGCTACAGTGATGTGGTGAGAGTTGCTACTTACCTAAGAAATGATGCTACAGTGATGTAATGAGAGTTGCTACGAACCTTAAAATGATGCTACAGTAATGTCGTGAGAGTTGCGACTATCCTCAAAATGATGCGACAGTGATGTAATGAGAGTTGCTACAAATGTCCAAATGATGCTAGAGTGATGTAATGAGAGTTGCTACAAACCTAAGAAATGATGCTACAGTCATGTGCTGAGAGTTGATAGTAATTTCAAAATCATGCAAAAGTGATGTAATGAGAGTTGCTACTTACCTCAGAAATTATGCTACAGTGATGTGGTGATAGTTGCTACGAACCTCAAAATGATGCTACAGTGATGTAATGAGAGTTGCTACTATCCTCAAAATGATGCGACAATGACGAAGTGAGAGTAGATACTAATCTCAAAATGATTCTGACAGTGATGTGGTGAGAGTTGCTACGATCCTCAAAATGATGCTACAGTGATGTTATGACAGTTGCTACGAACCGAAGAAATTATGCTGACAGTGTTGTGGTGAGAGTTGATAGTAATTTCAAAATCGTGCTAAAGTGATGTCATGAGAATTGCTTCTAACCAAAGAAATGATGCTACAGTGATGTAGGCAGAGTTGCTACGATGCTCAAACTGAAGCTTCCAGTAATGTAGTGAGAGTTGCTACAAACCTCGAAATGATGCTACAGTGATGTAGTGAGAGTTGCTACAAACCTCAAAATGATGCTATAGTGATGTCATGGGAGTTGCTACTAACCTAAGAAATGATGCTACAGTGATGTAATGAGAGTTGCTACAAATGTCAAAATGATGCGACAGTGATGTAGTGAGAGTTGCTACGATCCTCAAAATGATGCTACAGTGATGTGGTGAAAGTTGCTACTTACCTAAGAAATGATGCTACAGTGATGTGGTGAGAGTTGCTACGAACCTGAAAATGATGCTACAGTGATGTAATGAGAGTTGCTACTAATCTCAAAATCATGGTACAGTAATGTCGTGAGAGTTGCTACTTACCTAAGAAATGATGCTACAGTGATGTGGTGAGAGTTGCTACGAACCTTAAAATGATGCTACAGTGATGTAATGAGGGTTGCTATTTACCTAAGAAATGATTCTACAGTGATGTGGTGAGAGTTGCTACGAACCTCAAAATGATGCTACAGTGATGTCGTGAGAGTTGCTACTTACCGAAGAAATGATGCTCGAGTGATGTGGTGAGAGTTGCTACGAACCTCAAAATGATGCTCCAGTGATGTAATGAGAGTTGCTACAAATGTCCAAATGATGCTACAGTGATGTAATGAGAGTTGATAGTAATTTCAAAATCATGCTAAAGTGATGTAATGAGAGTTGCTACTTACCTAAGAAATGATGCTAGAGTGATGTGGTGAGAGTTGATTGTACTTTCAAAATCATGCTAAAGTGATGTAATGAGAGTTGCTACTTACCGAAGAAATGATGCTCGAGTGATGTGGTGAGAGTTGCTACGAACCTCAAAATGATGCGACAGTGATGTAATGAGAGTTGCTACGAATCTCAAAATGATGCTACAGTAATGTCGCGAGAGTTGCGACTATCCTCAAAATGATGCGACAGCGGTGTAGTGAGAGTTGCTACGATCCTCAAAATGAGGTGGCAGTGATGTAGTGAGAGTTGATACTAATCTCAAAATGATGCTGACAGTGATGTGGTGAGAGTTGATAGTAATTTCAAAATCACGCTAAAGTGATGTAATGAGAGTTGCTACTTTCCGACGAATTGATGCTACAGTGATGTGGTGAGAGTTGCGACGAACCTCAAAATCATGCTACAGTGATGAAGTGAAAGTTGCTACGAATCTCAAAATCATGCTACAGTAATGTCGTGACAGTTGCGACTATCCTCAAAATGATGCGACAGTGATTTAGTGAGAGTTGCAACGATCCTAAAAATGATGCTAAATTTATGTAAGGAGACTTGCTACAAACCTAAGAAGTGATGCTACAGTGATGTGGTGAGAGTTGATAGTAATTTGAAAATAATGCTAAAGCGGTGTAATGAGAGTTGCTACTTCCCTAAGAAATGATGCGACAATGATGTAGTGAGAGTTGCTACGAACCTCAAAATGAAGCTACAGTGATATAATGACAGTTGCTACTGACCTAAGAAATGATGCTCCAGTGATGTGGTGAGAGTTGATAGTAATTTTAAAAATCATGCTAAAGTGATGTAATGAGAGTTGCTACTTCCCTAAGTACTGATGCTACAGTGATGTAGCGAGAGTTGCTTCGAACCTCAAAATGATGCTCCAGTAATGTCGTGAGAGGTGCTACGAACCTCAAAATGATGCTACAGTGATGTCATGGGAGTTGCTACTAAACTCAGAAATGATGCAACATTGATGTAATGGGAGTTGATACAAATGTCAAAATGATGCTAAAGTGATGTAATGAGATTTGCTACTAACCTAAGAAATGATGCTACAGTGATGTAATGAGAGTTGCTACAAATGTCAAAATGATGCGACAGTCATGTAATGAGAGTTGCAACGATCCTCAAAATGATGCTACAGTGATGTGGTGAGAGTTGCTACTTACCTAAGAAATGATGCTACAGTGATGTGGTGAGAGTTGCTACGAACCTTAAAATGATGCTACAGTAATGTCGTGAGAGTTGCGACTATCCTCAAAATGATGCGACAGTGATGTAATGAGAGTTGCTACAAATGTCCAAATGATGCTAGAGTGGTGTAATGAGAGTTGCTACAAACCTAAGAAATGATGCTACAGTCATGTGCTGAGAGTTGATAGTAATTTCAAAATCATGCTAAAGTGATGTAATGAGAATTGCTACTTACCTAAGAAATTATGCTACAGTGATGTGGTGATAGTTGCTTCGAACCTCAAAATGATGCTACAGTGATGTAATGAGAGTTGCTACTATCCTCAAAATGATGCGACAATGACGAAGTGAGAGTAGATACTAATCTCAAAATGATTCTGACAGTGATGTGGTGAGAGTTGCTACGATCCTCAAAATGATGCTACAGTGATGTTATGACAGTTGCTACGAACCGAAGAAATTATGCTGACAGTGTTGTGGTGAGATTTGATAGTAATTTCAAAATCATGCTAAAGTGATGTCATGAGAATTGCTTCTAACCAAAGAAATGATGCTACAGTGATGTAGGCAGAGTTGCTACGATGCTCAAACTGAAGCTTCCAGTAATGTAGTGAGAGTTGCTACAAACCTCGAAATGATGCTTCAGTGATGTCATGGGAGTTGCTACTAACCTAAGAAATGATGCTACAGTGATGTAATGAGACTTGCTACAAATGTCAAAATGATGCAACAGTGATGTAGTGAGAGTTGCTACGATCCTCAAAATGATGCGACAGTGATGTGGTGAAAGTTGCTACTTACCTAAGAAATGATGCTACAGTGATGTGGTGAGAGTTGCTACGAACCTGAAAATGATGCTACAGTGATGTAATGAGAGTTGCTACTAATCTCAAAATCATGTTACAGTAATGTCGTGAGAGTTGCTACTTACCTAAGAAATGATGCTACAGTGATGTGGTGAGAGTTGCTACGAACCTTAAAATGATGCTACAGTGATGTAATGAGGGTTGCTATTTACCTAAGAAATGATGCTACAGTGATGTGGTGACAGTTGCTACGAACCTAAAAATGATGCTACAGTGATGTAATGAGAGTTGCTACGAATCTCAAAATGATGCTACAGTAATGTCGTGAGAGTTGCGACTATCCTCAAAATGATGCGACAGCGGTGTAGTGAGAGTTGCTACGATCCTCAAAATGAGGTGGCAGTGATGTAGTGAGAGTTGATACTAATCTCAAAATGATGCTGACAGTGATGTGGTGAGAGTTGATAGTAATTTCAAAATCACGCTAAAGTGATGTAATGAGAGTTGCTACTTTCCGACGAATTGATGCTACGGTGATGTGGTGAGAGTTGCGACGAACCTCAAAATCATGCTACAGTGATGTAGTGAGAGTTGCTACGAATCTCAAAATCATGCTACAGTAATGTCGTGAGAGTTGCGACTATCCTCAAAATGATGCGACAGTGATGTAGTGAGAGTTGCAACGATCCTAAAAATGATACTAAAATGATGTAAGGAGACTTGCTACAAACCTAAGAAGTGATGCTACAGTGATGTGGTGAGAGTTGATAGTAATTTGAAAATAATGCTAAAGCGGTGTAATGAGAGTTGCTACTTACCTAAGAAATGATGCTACAATGATGTAGTGAGAGTTGCTACGAACCGCAAAATGAAGCTACAGTGATATAATGAGAGTTGCTACTTCCCTAAGAAATGATGCTACAGTGATGTGGTGAGAGTTGCTACGAACCTCAAAATGATGCTACAGTGATGGAATGAGGGTTGCTATTTACCTAAGAAATGATGCTACAGTGATGTGGTGAGAGTTGCTAAGAATCTCAAAATGATGCTACAGGGATGTGGTGAGAGTTGCTACGAACCTCAAAATGATGCTTCAGTGATGTAATGAGGGTTGCTATTTACCTAAGAAATGATGCTTCAGTGATGTGGTGAGAGTTGCTACGAACCTCAAAATGATGCTACAGTGATGTAATGAGGGTTGCTATTTAACTAAGAAATGATGCTACAGTGATGTGGTGAGAGTTGCTACGAATCTCAAAATGATGCTACAGTGATGTGGTGAGAGTTGCTACGAACCGCAAAATGATGCTACAGTGATATAATGAGGGTTGCTATCTACCTAAGAAATGATGCTACAGTGATGTGGTGAGAGTTGCTACGAACCTCAAAATGATGCTACAGTGATGTAATGAGGGTTGCTATTTACCTAAGAAATGATGCTACAGTGATGTGGTGAGAGTTGCTATGAATCTCAAAATGATGCTACAGTAATGTCGCGAGAGTTGCGACTATCCTCAAAATGATGCAACAGTGAGGTAGTGAGAGTTGCTACGATCCTCAAAATGATGCGACAGTGATGTGGTGAGAGTTGCTAAAATCCTGAAAATGAGGTGGCAGTGATGTAGTGAGAGTTAATACTAATCTCAAAATGATGCTGAAAGTGATGTGATGAGAGTTGATAGTAATTTCAAAATCACGCTAAAGTGATGTAATGAGAGTTGCTACAAACCTAAGAAGTCATGCTACAGTGATGTGGTGAGAGTTTATAGTAATTTCAAAATAATGCTAAAGGGGTGTCATGAGAGTTGCTACTTCCCTAAGAAATGATGCTACAGTGATGTAGTGAGAGTTGCTACGAACCGCAAAATGATGCTAAAATGATGTAATGAGGGTTTCTATTTACCAAAGAAATGATGCTACTGTGATGTGGTGAGAGTTGCTACGAATCTCAAAATGATGCTACAGTGATGGAATGAGGGTTGCTATTTACCTAAGAAATGATGCTACAGTGATGTGGTGAGAGTTGCTAAGAATCTCAAAATGATGCTACAGGGATGTGGTGAGAGTTGCTACGAATCTCAAAATGATGCGACAGTGATGTAATGAGAGTTGCGACAAACCTAAGAAGTGATGCTACAGTGATGTAGTGAGAGTTGCTACGAACCGCAAAATGATGCTACAGTGATAAAATGACGGTTGCTATTTACCTAAGAAATGATGCTACAGTGATGTGGTGAGAGTTGCTACGAACCTCAAAATGATGCTACAGTGATGTAATGAGAGTTGCTATGAATCTCAAAATGATGCTAAAGTAATGTTGTGAGAGTTGCGACTATCCTCAAAATGATGCAACAGTGATGTAGTGAGAGTTGCGACTATCCTCAAAATGATGCAACAATGATGTAGTGAGAGTTGCTACGAACCTCAAAATGATGCTACAGTGATGTAATGAGGGTTGCTATTTACCTAAGAAATGATGCTACAGTGATGTGGTGAGAGTTGCTACGAATCTCAAAATGATGCTACAGTAATGTCGCGAGAGTTGCGCCTATCCTCAAAATGATGCGACAGTGATGTAGTGAAAGTTGCTACGATCCTCAAAATGATGCGACAGTGATGTGGTGAGAGTTGATAGTAATTTCAAAATCACGCTAAAGTGATGTAATGAGAGTTGCTACAAACCTAAGAAGTGATGCTACAGTGATGTGGTGAGAGTTGCTACGAACCTCAAAATGATGCTACAGTGATGTAATGAGGGTTGCTAATTACCTAAGAAATGATGCTACAGTGATGAAGTGAGAGTTGCTACGAACCGCAAAATGATGCTACAGTGATATAATGAGGGTTGCTATTTACCTAAGAAATGATGCTACAGTGATGTGGTGAGAGTTGCTACGAACTTCAAAATGATGCGACAGTGATGTATCGAGGGTAGCTACGATCCTCAAAATGATGCGACAGTGATGTGGTGAGAGTTGATAGTAATTTCAAAATCACTCTAAAATGATGTAATGAGAGTTGCTACGAACCTCAAAATGATGGTACAGTGATGTAATGAGGGTTGCTATTTACCTAAGAAATGATGCGACAGTGATGTGGTGAGCGTTGCGACGAACCTCAAAATGATGCTACAGTGATGTAGTGAGAGTTGCTACGAATCTTAAAATCATGCTACAGTAATGTCGTGAGAGTTGCGACTGTCCTCAAAATGATGCGACAGTGATGTAGTGAGAGTTGCTACGATCCTCAAAATGATGGTACAGTGATGTAATGAGGGTTGCTATTTACCTAAGAAATGATGCTACAGTGATGTGGTGAGAGTTGCTACGAATCTCAAAATGATGCGACAGTGATGTAGTGAGAGTTGCTACGAACCTAAGAAGTGGTGCTAATGTGATGTAATGAGAGATGCTATAAATCTCAAAATGATGCTACAGTAATGTCGTGACAGTTGCTACTTACCTCAAAATGATGCTGACAGTGATGTGGTGAGAGTTGCTACGATCCTTAAAATGATGCTAAAGTGATGTAATGAGGGTTGCTACGATCCTCAAAATGATGCGACAGTGATGTGGGGAGAGTTGCTACGAATCTCAAAATGATGCTACAGTGATGTAATGAGGGTTGCTATTTACCTAAGAAATGATGCTACAGTGATGTGGTGAGAGTTGCGACGAATCTCAAAATGATGCTACAGTGATGTGGTGAGAGTTGCTACGAATCTCAAAATGATGCGACAGTGATGTAGTGAGAGTTGCTACGATCCTCAAAATGATGCTTAAGTGATGTAATGAGAGTTGCGACAAACCTAAGAAGTGATGCTACAGTGATGTAATGAGAGTTGCTATGAACCGCAAGATGATGCTCCAGTGATATAATGAGGGTTGCTATCTACCTAAGAAATGATGCTACAGTGATGTGGTGAGAGTTGCTACGAACCTCAAAATGATGCTACAGTGATGTAATGAGGGTTGCTATTTACCAAAGAAATGATGCTACAGTGATGTGGTGAGAGTTGCTACGAATCTCAAAATGATGGTACAGTAATGTCGTGACAGTTGCTACAAACCTAAGAAGTGATGCTACAGTGATGTGGTGAGAGTTGATAGTAATTTCAAATAATGCTAAAGCGGTGTAATGAGAGTTGCTACTTCCCTAAGAAATGATGCTACAGTGATGTGGTGAGAGTTGCTACGAACCTCAAAATGATGCTACAGTGATGTAATGAGGGTTGCGATTTACCTAAGAAATGATGCTACAGTGATGTAGTGAGAGTTGCTACGAACCGCAAAATGATG
Organism: Aulostomus chinensis; assembly: GCF_037954235.1. Taxonomy (NCBI): domain Eukaryota; kingdom Metazoa; phylum Chordata; class Actinopteri; order Syngnathiformes; family Aulostomidae; genus Aulostomus; species Aulostomus chinensis. Next base: position 18,192,655 of record NC_141320.1, on the reverse strand, counting down.
CTACAGTGATATAATGAGGGTTGCTATTTACCTAAGAAATGATGCGACAGTGATGTAGTGAGAGTTGCTACGAACCTAAGAAGTGATGCTACAGTGATGTAATGAGAGATGCTATAAATCTCAAAATGATGTTACAGTAATGTCGTGACAGTTGCTACTTACCTCAAAATGATGCTGACAGTGATGTGGTGAGAGTTGCTACGATCCTCAAAATGATGCGACAGTGATGTAATGAGAGTTGCTACTTACCTAATAAATGATGCTACAGTGATGTGGTGAGAGTTGCTACGAACCTCAAAATGATGCTCCAGTGATGTAATGAGAGTTGCTACAAATGTCCAAATGATGCTACAGTGATGTAATGAGAGTTGATAGTAATTTCAAAATCATGGTATTGTGATGTAATGAGAGTTGCTACTTACCTAAGAAATGATGCTAGAGTGATGTGGTGAGAGTTGATAGTAATTTCAAAATCATGCTAAAGTGATGTAATGAGAGTTGCTACTTTCCTAAGAAATGATGCTACAGTGATGTGGTGAGAGTTGCGACGAACCTCAAAATGATGCTACAGTGATGTAGTGAGAGTTGCTACGAATCTCAAAATCATGCCACAGTAATGTCGTGAGAGTTGCGACTATCCTCAAAACGATGCGACAGTGATGTAGTGAGAGTTTCTACGAACCTCAAAATGATGCTACAGTGATGTAATGAGGGTTGCTATTTACCTAAGAAATGATGCTACAGTGATGTGGTGAGAGTTGCTACGAATCTCAAAATGATGCTACAGTAATGTCGCGAGAGTGGCGACTATCCTCAAAATGATGCGACAGTGATGTAGTGAGAGTTGCTACGATCCTCAAAATGATGCGACAGTGATGTGGTGAGAGTTGCTACGAACCTTAAAATGATGCTACAGTGATGTAATGAGGGTTGCTATTTACCTAAGAAATGATGCTACAGTGATGTAGTGAGAGTTGCTACGAATCTTAAAATCATGCTACAGTAATGTCGTGAGAGTTGCGACTGTCCTCAAAATGATGCGACAGTGATGTAGTGAGAGTTGCTACGATCCTCAAAATGATGGTACAGTGATGTAATGAGGGTTGCTATTTACCTAAGAAATGATGCTACAGTGATGTGGTGAGAGTTGCTACGAATCTCAAAATGATGCGACAGTGATGTAGTGAGAGTTGCTACGAACCTAAGAAGTGATGCTAATGTGATGTAATGAGAGATGCTATAAATCTCAAAATGATGCTACAGTAATGTCGTGACAGTTGCTACTTACCTCAAAATGATGCTGACAGTGATGTGGTGAGAGTTGCTACGATCCTTAAAATGATGCTAAAGTGATGTAATGAGGGTTGCTACGATCCTCAAAATGATGCGACAGTGATGTGGGGAGAGTTGCTACGAATCTCAAAATGATGCTACAGTGATGTAATGAGGGTTGCTATTTACCTAAGAAATGATGCTACAGTGATGTGGTGAGAGTTGCTACGAATCTCAAAATGATGCTACAGTGATGTGGTGAGAGTTGCTACGAATCTCAAAATGATGCGACAGTGATGTAGTGAGAGTTGCTACGATCCTCAAAATGATGCTTAAGTGATGTAATGAGAGTTGCGACAAACCTAAGAAGTGATGCTACAGTGATGTAATGAGAGTTGCTATGAACCGCAAGATGATGCTCCAGTGATATAATGAGGGTTGCTATCTACCTAAGAAATGATGCTACAGTGATGTGGTGAGAGTTGCTACGAACCTCAAAATGATGCTACAGTGATGTAATGAGGGTTTGCTATTTACCAAAGAAATGATGCTACAGTGATGTGGTGAGAGTTGCTACGAATCTCAAAATGATGGTACAGTAATGTCGTGACAGTTGCTACAAACCTAAGAAGTGATGCTACAGTGATGTGGTGAGAGTTGATAGTAATTTCAAATAATGCTAAAGCGGTGTAATGAGAGTTGCTACTTCCCTAAGAAATGATGCTACAGTGATGTGGTGAGAGTTGCTACGAACCTCAAAATGATGCTACAGTGATATAATGAGGGTTGCTATTTACCTAAGAAATGATGCGACAGTGATGTAGTGAGAGTTGCTACGAACCTAAGAAGTGATGCTACAGTGATGTAATGAGAGATGCTATAAATCTCAAAATGATGTTACAGTAATGTCGTGACAGTTGCTACTTACCTCAAAATGATGCTGACAGTGATGTGGTGAGAGTTGCTACGATCCTTAAAATGATGCTAAAGTGATGTAATGAGAGCTGCTACGAATCTCAAAATGATGCTACAGTAATGTCGTGAGAGTTGCGACTATCCTCAAAATGATGCGACAGTGATGTAATGAGAGTTGCTACTTACCTAATAAATGATGCTACAGTGATGTGGTGAGAGTTGCTACGAACCTCAAAATGATGCTCCAGTGATGTAATGAGAGTTGCTACAAATGTCCAAATGATGCTACAGTGATGTAATGAGAGTTGATAGTAATTTCAAAATCATGGTATTGTGATGTAATGAGAGTTGCTACTTACCTAAGAAATGATGCTAGAGTGATGTGGTGAGAGTTGATAGTAATTTCAAAATCATGCTAAAGTGATGTAATGAGAGTTGCTACTTTCCTAAGAAATGATGCTACAGTGATGTGGTGAGAGTTGCGACGAACCTCAAAATGATGCTACAGTGATGTAGTGAGAGTTGCTACGAATCTCAAAATCATGCTACAGTAATGTCGTGAGAGTTGCGACTATCCTCAAAACGATGCGACAGTGATGTAGTGAGAGTTTCTACGAACCTCAAAATGATGCTACAGTGATGTAATGAGGGTTGCTATTTACCTAAGAAATGATGCTACAGTGATGTGGTGAGAGTTGCTACGAATCTCAAAATGATGCTACAGTAATGTCGCGAGAGTTGCTACGATCCTTAAAATGAGGTGGCAGTGATGTAGTGAGAGTTGATACTAATCTCAAAATGATGCTGACAGTGATGTGGTGAGAGTTGATAGTAATTTCAAAATCACGCTAAAGTGATGTAATGAGAGTTGCTACAAACCTAAGAAGTGATGCTACAGTGATGTGGTGAGAGTTAAAAGTAATTTCAAAATAATGCTAAAGGGGTGTAATGAGAGTTGCTACTTCCCTAAGAAATGATGCTACAGTGATGTAGTGAGAGTTGCTACGAACCGCAAAATGATGCTACAGTGATATAATGAGGGTTGCTATTTCCCTAAGAAATGATGCTACAGTGATGTGGTGAGAGTTGCTACGAACTTCAAAATGATGCTACAGTGATGTAATGAGGGTTGCTACGATCCTCAAAATGATGCGACAGTGATGTGGGGAGAGTTGCTACGAATCTCAAAATGATGCTACAGTGATGTAATGAGGGTTGCTATTTACCTAAGAAATGATGCTACAGTGATGTGGTGAGAGTTGCTACGAATCTCAAAATGATGCTACAGTGATGTGGTGAGAGTTGCTACGAATCTCAAAATGATGCGACAGTGATGTGGTGAGAGTTGCTACGATCCTCAAAATGATGCTAAAGTGATGTAATGAGAGTTGCGACAAACCTAAGAAGTGATGCTGCAGGGATGTGGTGAGAGTTGCTACGATCCTCAAAATGATGCTCCAGTGATATAATGAGGGTTGCTATTTACCTAAGAAATGATGCTACAGTGATGTGGTGAGAGTTGCTGCGAACTTCAAAATGATGCTACAGTGATGTGGTGAGGGTTGCTATTTAACTAAGAAATGATGCTACAGTGATGTGGTGAGAGTTGCTACGAATCTCAAAATGATGCGACAGTGATGTAGTGAGAGTTGCTACGAACCTAAGAAGTGATGCTAATGTGATGTAATGAGAGATGCAATAAATCTCAAAATGATGCTACAGTAATGTCGTGACAGTTGCTACTTACCTCAAAATGATGCTGACAGTGATGTGATGAGAGTTGCTACGATCCTTAAAATGATGCTAAAGTGATGTAATGAGAGCTGCTACGAATCTCAAAATGATGCTACAGTAATGTTGTGAGAGTTGCGACTATCCTCAAAATGATGCGACAGTGATGTAATGAGAGTTGCAACTTACCTAATAAATGATGCTACAGTGATGTGGTGAGAGTTGCTACGATCCTTAAAATGAGGTGGCAGTGATGTAGTGAGAGTTGATACTAATCTCAAAATGATGCTGACAGTGATGTGGTGAGAGTTGATAGTAATTTCAAAATCACGCTAAAGTGATGTAATGAGAGTTGCTACAAACCTAAGAAGTGATGCTACAGTGATGTGGTGAGAGTTAAAAGTAATTTCAAAATAATGCTAAAGGGGTGTAATGAGAGTTGCTACTTCCCTAAGAAATGATGCTAAAGTGATGTAGTGAGAGTAGCTACGAACCGCAAAATGATGCTACAGTGATATAATGAGGGTTGCTATTTCCCTAAGAAATGATGCTACAGTGATGTGGTGAGAGTTGCTACGAATCTCAAAATGATGCTACAGTGATGTGGTGAGAGTTGCTACGAATCTCAAAATGATGCGACAGTGATGTCGTGAGAGTTGCTACGATCCTCAAAATGATGCTAAAGTGATGTAATGAGAGTTGCGACAAACCTAAGAAGTGATGCTACAGTGATGTAATGAGGGTTGCTATGAACCGCAAGATGATGCTCCAGTGATATGATGAGGGTTGCCATCTACCTAAGAAATGATGCTACAGTGATGTGGTGAGAGTTGCTACGAACCTCAAAATGATGCTACAGTGATGTAATGAGGGTTGCTATTTACCAAAGAAATGATGCTACAGTGATGTGGTGAGAGTTGCTACGAATCTCAAAATGATGGTACAGTAATGTCGTGACAGTTGCTACAAACCTAAGAAGTGATGCTACAGTGATGTGGTGAGAGTTGCTACGAACCTCAAAATGATGCTACAGTGATGTGGTGAGAGTTGCTACGAATCTCAAAATGATGCGACAGTGATGTAGTGAGAGTTGCTACGAACCTAAGAAGTGATGCTACAGTGATGTAATGAGAGTTGCTACTAATCTCAAAATCACGCTAAAGTGATGTGGTGAAAGTTGCTAAGAACCTCAAAATGTTGCTAAAGTGATTTAATGAGAGTTGCTACAAACCTAAGAAGTGATGCTACTGTGATGTGGTGAGAGTTGATAGTAATTTCAAAATAATGCTAAAGCAGTGTAATGAGAGTTGCTACTTCCCTAAAAAATGATGCTACACTGATGTCGCGAGAGTTGCGACTATCCTCAAAATGATGGGACAGTGATGTAGTGAGAGTTGCTACGATCCTCAAAATGATGCTACAGTGATGTGGTGAGAGTTGCTACGAATCTCAAAATCATGCTACAGTAATGTCGTGAGAGTTGCGACTATCCTCAAAACGATGCGACAGTGATGTAGTGAGAGTTTCTACGAACCTCAAAATGATGCTACAGTGATGTAATGAGGGTTGCTATTTACCTAAGAAATGATGCTACAGTGATGTGGTGAGAATTGCTACGAATCTCAAAATGATGCTACAGTAATGTCGCGAGAGTGGCGACTATCCTCAAAATGATGCGACAGTGATGTAGTGAGAGTTGCTACGATCCTCAAAATGATGCGACAGTGATGTGGTGAGAGTTGCTACGATCCTTAAAATGAGGTGGCAGTGATGTAGTGAGAGTTGATACTAATCTCAAAATGATGCTGACAGTGATGTGGTGAGAGTTGATAGGAATTTCAAAATCACGCTAAAGTGATGTAATGAGAGTTGCTACAAACCTAAGAAGTGATGCTACAGTGATGTGGTGAGAGTTAAAAGTAATTTCAAAATAATGCTAAAGGGGTGTAATGAGAGTTGCTACTTCCCTAAGAAATGATGCTACAGTGATGTAGTGAGAGTTGCTACGAACCGCAAAATGATGCTACAGTGATTTAATGAGGGTTGCTATTTCCCTAAGAAATGATGCTACAGTGATGTGGTGAGAGTTGCTACGAACTTCAAAATGATGCTACAGTGATGTAATGAGGGTTGCTACGATCCTCAAAATGATGCGACAGTGATGTGGGGAGAGTTGCTACGAATCTCAAAATGATGCTACAGTGATGTAATGAGGGTTGCTATTTACCTAAGAAATGATGCTACAGTGATGTGGTGAGAGTTGCTACGAATCTCAAAATGATGCTACAGTGATGTGGTGAGAGTTGCTACGAATCTCAAAATGATGCGACAGTGATGTGGTGAGAGTTGCTACGATCCTCAAAATGATGCTAAAGTGATGTAATGAGAGTTGCGACAAACCTAAGAAGTGATGCTGCAGGGATGTGGTGAGAGTTGCTACGATCCTCAAAATGATGCTCCAGTGATATAATGAGGGTTGCTATTTACCTAAGAAATGATGCTACAGTGATGTGGTGAGAGTTGCTGCGAACTTCAAAATGATGCTACAGTGATGTGGTGAGGGTTGCTATTTAACTAAGAAATGATGCTACAGTGATGTGGTGAGAGTTGCTACGAATCTCAAAATGATGCGACAGTGATGTGGTGAGAGTTGCTACGATCCTCAAAATGATGCTAAAGTGATGTAATGAGAGTTGCGACAAACCTAAGAAGTGATGCTGCAGGGATGTGGTGAGAGTTGCTACGATCCTCAAAATGATGCTCCAGTGATATAATGAGGGTTGCTATTTACCTAAGAAATGATGCTACAGTGATGTGGTGAGAGTTGCTGCGAACTTCAAAATGATGCTACAGTGATGTGGTGAGGGTTGCTATTTAACTAAGAAATGATGCTACAGTGATGTGGTGAGAGTTGCTACGAATCTCAAAATGATGCGACAGTGATGTAGTGAGAGTTGCTACGAACCTAAGAAGTGATGCTCATGTGATGTAATGAGAGATGCAATAAATCTCAAAATGATGCTACAGTAATGTCGTGACAGTTGCTACTTACCTCAAAATGATGCTGACAGTGATGTGGTGAGAGTTGCTACGATCCTTAAAATGATGCTAAAGTGATGTAATGAGGGTTGCTACGATCCTCAAAATGATGCGACAGTGATGTGGGGAGAGTTGCTACGAATCTCAAAATGATGCTACAGTGATGTAATGAGGGTTGCTATTTACCTAAGAAATGATGCTACAGTGATGTGGTGAGAGTTGCTACGAATCTCAAAATGATGCTACAGTGATGTGGTGAGAGTTGCTACGAATCTCAAAATGATGCGACAGTGATGTAGTGAGAGTTGCTACGATCCTCAAAATGATGCTTAAGTGATGTAATGAGAGTTGCGACAAACCTAAGAAGTGATGCTACAGTGATGTAATGAGAGTTGCTATGAACCGCAAGATGATGCTCCAGTGATATAATGAGGGTTGCTATCTACCTAAGAAATGATGCTACAGTGATGTGGTGAGAGTTGCTACGAACCTCAAAATGATGCTACAGTGATGTAATGAGGGTTGCTATTTACCAAAGAAATGATGCTACAGTGATGTGGTGAGAGTTGCTACGAATCTCAAAATGATGGTACAGTAATGTCGTGACAGTTGCTACAAACCTAAGAAGTGATGCTACAGTGATGTGGTGAGAGTTGATAGTAATTTCAAATAATGCTAAAGCGGTGTAATGAGAGTTGCTACTTCCCTAAGAAATGATGCTACAGTGATGTGGTGAGAGTTGCTACGAACCTCAAAATGATGCTACAGTGATGTAATGAGGGTTGCGATTTACCTAAGAAATGATGCTACAGTGATGTAGTGAGAGTTGCTACGAATCGCAAAATGATGCTACAGTGATATAATGAGGGTTGCTATTTACCTAAGAAATGATGCGACAGTGATGTAGTGAGAGTTGCTACGAACCTAAGAAGTGATGCTACAGTGATGTAATGAGAGATGCTATAAATCTCAAAATGATGTTACAGTAATGTCGTGACAGTTGCTACTTACCTCAAAATGATGCTGACAGTGATGTGGTGAGAGTTGCTACGATCCTTAAAATGATGCTAAAGTGATGTAATGAGAGCTGCTACGAATCTCAAAATGATGCTACAGTAATGTCGTGAGAGTTGCGACTATCCTCAAAATGATGCGACAGTGATGTAATGAGAGTTGCTACTTACCTAATAAATGATGCTACAGTGATGTGGTGAGAGTTGCTACGAACCTCAAAATGATGCTCCAGTGATGTAATGAGAGTTGCTACAAATGTCCAAATGATGCTACAGTGATGTAATGAGAGTTGATAGTAATTTCAAAATCATGGTATTGTGATGTAATGAGAGTTGCTACTTACCTAAGAAATGATGCTAGAGTGATGTGGTGAGAGTTGATAGTAATTTCAAAATCATGCTAAAGTGATGTAATGAGAGTTGCTACTTTCCTAAGAAATGATGCTACAGTGATGTGGTGAGAGTTGCGACGAACCTCAAAATGATGCTACAGTGATGTAGTGAGAGTTGCTACGAATCTCAAAATCATGCTACAGTAATGTCGTGAGAGTTGCGACTATCCTCAAAACGATGCGACAGTGATGTAGTGAGAGTTTCTACGAACCTCAAAATGATGCTACAGTGATGTAATGAGGGTTGCTATTTACCTAAGAAATGATGCTACAGTGATGTGGTGAGAGTTGCTACGAATCTCAAAATGATGCTACAGTAATGTCGCGAGAGTTGCTACGATCCTTAAAATGAGGTGGCAGTGATGTAGTGAGAGTTGATACTAATCTCAAAATGATGCTGACAGTGATGTGGTGAGAGTTGATAGTAATTTCAAAATCACGCTAAAGTGATGTAATGAGAGTTGCTACAAACCTAAGAAGTGATGCTACAGTGATGTGGTGAGAGTTAAAAGTAATTTCAAAATAATGCTAAAGGGGTGTAATGAGAGTTGCTACTTCCCTAAGAAATGATGCTACAGTGATGTAGTGAGAGTTGCTACGAACCGCAAAATGATGCTACAGTGATATAATGAGGGTTGCTATTTCCCTAAGAAATGATGCTACAGTGATGTGGTGAGAGTTGCTATTTAACTAAGAAATGATGCTACAGTGATGTGGTGAGAGTTGCTACGAATCTCAAAATGATGCGACAGTGATGTAGTGAGAGTTGCTACGAACCTAAGAAGTGATGCTAATGTGATGTAATGAGAGATGCAATAAATCTCAAAATGATGCTACAGTAATGTCGTGACAGTTGCTACTTACCTCAAAATGATGCTGACAGTGATGTGGTGAGAGTTGCTACGATCCTTAAAATGATGCTAAAGTGATGTAATGAGGGTTGCTACGATCCTCAAAATGATGCGACAGTGATGTGGGGAGAGTTGCTACGAATCTCAAAATGATGCTACAGTGATGTAATGAGGGTTGCTATTTACCTAAGAAATGATGCTACAGTGATGTGGTGAGAGTTGCTACGAATCTCAAAATGATGCTACAGTGATGTGGTGAGAGTTGCTACGAATCTCAAAATGATGCGACAGTGATGTAGTGAGAGTTGCTACGATCCTCAAAATGATGCTTAAGTGATGTAATGAGAGTTGCGACAAACCTAAGAAGTGATGCTACAGTGATGTAATGAGAGTTGCTATGAACCGCAAGATGATGCTCCAGTGATATAATGAGGGTTGCTATCTACCTAAGAAATGATGCTACAGTGATGTGGTGAGAGTTGCTACGAACCTCAAAATGATGCTACAGTGATGTAATGAGGGTTGCTATTTACCAAAGAAATGATGCTACAGTGATGTGGTGAGAGTTGCTACGAATCTCAAAATGATGGTACAGTAATGTCGTGACAGTTGCTACAAACCTAAGAAGTGATGCTACAGTGATGTGGTGAGAGTTGATAGTAATTTCAAATAATGCTAAAGCGGTGTAATGAGAGTTGCTACTTCCCTAAGAAATGATGCTACAGTGATGTGGTGAGAGTTGCTACGAACCTCAAAATGATGCTACAGTGATGTAATGAGGGTTGCGATTTACCTAAGAAATGATGCTACAGTGATGTAGTGAGAGTTGCTACGAACCGCAAAATGATGCTACAGTGATATAATGAGGGTTGCTATTTACCTAAGAAATGATGCGACAGTGATGTAGTGAGAGTTGCTACGAACCTAAGAAGTGATGCTACAGTGATGTAATGAGAGATGCTATAAATCTCAAAATGATGTTACAGTAATGTCGTGACAGTTGCTACTTACCTCAAAATGATGCTGACAGTGATGTGGTGAGAGTTGCTACGATCCTTAAAATGATGCTAAAGTGATGTAATGAGAGCTGCTACGAATCTCAAAATGATGCTACAGTAATGTCGTGAGAGTTGCGACTATCCTCAAAATGATGCGACAGTGATGTAATGAGAGTTGCTACTTACCTAATAAATGATGCTACAGTGATGTGGTGAGAGTTGCTACGAACCTCAAAATGATGCTCCAGTGATGTAATGAGAGTTGCTACAAATGTCCAAATGATGCTACAGTGATGTAATGAGAGTTGATAGTAATTTCAAAATCATGGTATTGTGATGTAATGAGAGTTGCTACTTACCTAAGAAATGATGCTAGAGTGATGTGGTGAGAGTTGATAGTAATTTCAAAATCATGCTAAAGTGATGTAATGAGAGTTGCTACTTTCCTAAGAAATGATGCTACAGTGATGTGGTGAGAGTTGCGACGAACCTCAAAATGATGCTACAGTGATGTAGTGAGAGTTGCTACAAATCTCAAAATCATGCTACAGTAATGTCGTGAGAGTTGCGACTATCCTCAAAACGATGCGACAGTGATGTAGTGAGAGTTTCTACGAACCTCAAAATCATGCTACAGTGATGTAATGAGGGTTGCTATTTACCTAAGAAATGATGCTACAGTGATGTGGTGAGAGTTGCTACGAATCTCAAAATGATGCTACAGTAATGTCGCGAGAGTTGCTACGATCCTTAAAATGAGGTGGCAGTGATGTAGTGAGAGTTGATACTAATCTCAAAATGATGCTGACAGTGATGTGGTGAGAGTTGATAGTAATTTCAAAATCACGCTAAAGTGATGTAATGAGAGTTGCTACAAACCTAAGAAGTGATGCTACAGTGATGTGGTGAGAGTTAAAAGTAATTTCAAAATAATGCTAAAGGGGTGTAATGAGAGTTGCTACTTCCCTAAGAAATGATGCTACAGTGATGTAGTGAGAGTTGCTACGAACCGCAAAATGATGCTACAGTGATATAATGAGGGTTGCTATTTCCCTAAGAAATGATGCTACAGTGATGTGGTGAGAGTTGCTACGAACTTCAAAATGATGCTACAGTGATGTAATGAGGGTTGCTACGATCCTCAAAATGATGCGACAGTGATGTGGGGAGAGTTGCTACGAATCTCAAAATGATGCTACAGTGATGTAATGAGGGTTGCTATTTACCTAAGAAATGATGCTACAGTGATGTGGTGAGAGTTGCTACGAATCTCAAAATGATGCTACAGTGATGTAATGAGGGTTTCTATTTACCAAAGAAATGATGCTACTGTGATGTGGTGAGAGTTGCTACGAATCTCAAAATGATGCTACAGTGATGGAATGAGGGTTGCTATTTACCTAAGAAATGATGCTACAGTGATGTGGTGAGAGTTGCTAAGAATCTCAAAATGATGCTACAGGGATGTGGTGAGAGTTGCTACGAATCTCAAAATGATGCGACAGTGATGTAATGAGAGTTGCGACAAACCTAAGAAGTGATGCTACAGTGATGTAGTGAGAGTTGCTACGAACCGCAAAATGATGCTACAGTGATAAAATGACGGTTGCTATTTACCTAAGAAATGATGCTACAGTGATGTGGTGAGAGTTGCTACGAACCTCAAAATGATGCTTCAGTGATGTAATGAGGGTTGCTATTTACCTAAGAAATGATGCTACAGTGATGTGGTGAGAGTTGCTACGAACCTCAAAATGATGCTACAGTGATGTAATGAGAGTTGCTATGAATCTCAAAATGATGCTAAAGTAATGTTGTGAGAGTTGCGACTATCCTCAAAATGATGCAACAGTGATGTAGTGAGAGTTGCGACTATCCTCAAAATGATGCAACAATGATGTAGTGAGAGTTGCTACGAACCTCAAAATGATGCTACAGTGATGTAATGAGGGTTGCTATTTACCTAAGAAATGATGCTACAGTGATGTGGTGAGAGTTGCTACGAATCTCAAAATGATGCTACAGTAATGTCGCGAGAGTTGCGCCTATCCTCAAAATGATGCGACAGTGATGTAGTGAAAGTTGCTACGATCCTCAAAATGATGCGACAGTGATGTGGTGAGAGTTGATAGTAATTTCAAAATCACGCTAAAGTGATGTAATGAGAGTTGCTACAAACCTAAGAAGTGATGCTACAGTGATGTGGTGAGAGTTGCTACGAACCTCAAAATGATGCTACAGTGATGTAATGAGGGTTGCTAATTACCTAAGAAATGATGCTACAGTGATGTAGTGAGAGTTGCTACGAACCGCAAAATGATGCTACAGTGATATAATGAGGGTTGCTATTTACCTAAGAAATGATGCTACAGTGATGTGGTGAGAGTTGCTACGAACTTCAAAATGATGCGACAGTGATGTATCGAGGGTAGCTACGATCCTCAAAATGATGCGACAGTGATGTGGTGAGAGTTGATAGTAATTTCAAAATCACTCTAAAATGATGTAATGAGAGTTGCTACGAACCTCAAAATGATGGTACAGTGATGTAATGAGGGTTGCTATTTACCTAAGAAATGATGCGACAGTGATGTGGTGAGAGTTGCTACGAATCTCAAAATGATGCGACAGTGATGTAGTGAGAGTTGCTACGAACCTAAGAAGTGATGCTAATGTGATGTAATGAGAGATGCTATAAATCTCAAAATGATGCTACAGTAATGTCGTGACAGTTGCTACTTACCTCAAAATGATGCTGACAGTGATGTGGTGAGAGTTGCTACGATCCTTAAAATGATGCTAAAGTGATGTAATGAGGGTTGCTACGATCCTCAAAATGATGCGACAGTGATGTGGGGAGAGTTGCTACGAATCTCAAAATGATGCTACAGTGATGTAATGAGGGTTGCTATTTACCTAAGAAATGATGCTACAGTGATGTGGTGAGAGTTGCTACGAATCTCAAAATGATGCTACAGTGATGTGGTGAGAGTTGCTACGAATCTCAAAATGATGCGACAGTGATGTAGTGAGAGTTGCTACGATCCTCAAAATGATGCTTAAGTGATGTAATGAGAGTTGCGACAAACCTAAGAAGTGATGCTACAGTGATGTAATGAGAGTTGCTATGAACCGCAAGATGATGCTCCAGTGATATAATGAGGGTTGCTATCTACCTAAGAAATGATGCTACAGTGATGTGGTGAGAGTTGCTACGAACCTCAAAATGATGCTACAGTGATGTAATGAGGGTTGCTATTTACCAAAGAAATGATGCTACAGTGATGTGGTGAGAGTTGCTACGAATCTCAAAATGATGGTACAGTAATGTCGTGACAGTTGCTACAAACCTAAGAAGTGATGCTACAGTGATGTGGTGAGAGTTGATAGTAATTTCAAATAATGCTAAAGCGGTGTAATGAGAGTTGCTACTTCCCTAAGAAATGATGCTACAGTGATGTGGTGAGAGTTGCTACGAACCTCAAAATGATGCTACAGTGATGTAATGAGGGTTGCGATTTACCTAAGAAATGATGCTACAGTGATGTAGTGAGAGTTGCTACGAACCGCAAAATGATGCTACAGTGATATAATGAGGGTTGCTATTTACCTAAGAAATGATGCGACAGTGATGTAGTGAGAGTTGCTACGAACCTAAGAAGTGATGCTACAGTGATGTAATGAGAGATGCTATAAATCTCAAAATGATGTTACAGTAATGTCGTGACAGTTGCTACTTACCTCAAAATGATGCTGACAGTGATGTGGTGAGAGTTGCTACGATCCTTAAAATGATGCTAAAGTGATGTAATGAGAGCTGCTACGAATCTCAAAATGATGCTACAGTAATGTCGTGAGAGTTGCGACTATCCTCAAAATGATGCGACAGTGATGTAATGAGAGTTGCTACTTACCTAATAAATGATGCTACAGTGATGTGGTGAGAGTTGCTACGAACCTCAAAATGATGCTCCAGTGATGTAATGAGAGTTGCTACAAATGTCCAAATGATGCTACAGTGATGTAATGAGAGTTGATAGTAATTTCAAAATCATGGTATTGTGATGTAATGAGAGTTGCTACTTACCTAAGAAATGATGCTAGAGTGATGTGGTGAGAGTTGATAGTAATTTCAAAATCATGCTAAAGTGATGTAATGAGAGTTGCTACTTTCCTAAGAAATGATGCTACAGTGATGTGGTGAGAGTTGCGACGAACCTCAAAATGATGCTACAGTGATGTAGTGAGAGTTGCTACGAATCTCAAAATCATGCTACAGTAATGTCGTGAGAGTTGCGACTATCCTCAAAACGATGCGACAGTGATGTAGTGAGAGTTTCTACGAACCTCAAAATCATGCTACAGTGATGTAATGAGGGTTGCTATTTACCTAAGAAATGATGCTACAGTGATGTGGTGAGAGTTGCTACGAATCTCAAAATGATGCTACAGTAATGTCGCGAGAGTTGCTACGATCCTTAAAATGAGGTGGCAGTGATGTAGTGAGAGTTGATACTAATCTCAAAATGATGCTGACAGTGATGTGGTGAGAGTTGATAGTAATTTCAAAATCACGCTAAAGTGATGTAATGAGAGTTGCTACAAACCTAAGAAGTGATGCTACAGTGATGTGGTGAGAGTTAAAAGTAATTTCAAAATAATGCTAAAGGGGTGTAATGAGAGTTGCTACTTCCCTAAGAAATGATGCTACAGTGATGTAGTGAGAGTTGCTACGAACCGCAAAATGATGCTACAGTGATATAATGAGGGTTGCTATTTCCCTAAGAAATGATGCTACAGTGATGTGGTGAGAGTTGCTACGAACTTCAAAATGATGCTACAGTGATGTAATGAGGGTTGCTACGATCCTCAAAATGATGCGACAGTGATGTGGGGAGAGTTGCTACGAATCTCAAAATGATGCTACAGTGATGTAATGAGGGTTGCTATTTACCTAAGAAATGATGCTACAGTGATGTGGTGAGAGTTGCTACGAATCTCAAAATGATGCTACAGTGATGTGGTGAGAGTTGCTACGAATCTCAAAATGATGCGACAGTGATGTGGTGAGAGTTGCTACGATCCTCAAAATGATGCTAAAGTGATGTAATGAGAGTTGCGACAAACCTAAGAAGTGATGCTGCAGGGATGTGGTGAGAGTTGCTACGATCCTCAAAATGATGCTCCAGTGATATAATGAGGGTTGCTATTTACCTAAGAAATGATGCTACAGTGATGTGGTGAGAGTTGCTGCGAACTTCAAAATGATGCTACAGTGATGTGGTGAGGGTTGCTATTTAACTAAGAAATGATGCTACAGTGATGTGGTGAGAGTTGCTACGAATCTCAAAATGATGCGACAGTGATGTAGTGAGAGTTGCTACGAACCTAAGAAGTGATGCTAATGTGATGTAATGAGAGATGCAATAAATCTCAAAATGATGCTACAGTAATGTCGTGACAGTTGCTACTTACCTCAAAATGATGCTGACAGTGATGTGGTGAGAGTTGCTACGATCCTTAAAATGATGCTAAAGTGATGTAATGAGAGCTGCTACGAATCTCAAAATGATGCTACAGTAATGTTGTGAGAGTTGCGACTATCCTCAAAATGATGCGACAGTGATGTAATGAGAGTTGCAACTTACCTAATAAATGATGCTACAGTGATGTGGTGAGAGTTGCTACGATCCTTAAAATGAGGTGGCAGTGATGTAGTGAGAGTTGATACTAATCTCAAAATGATGCTGACAGTGATGTGGTGAGAGTTGATAGTAATTTCAAAATCACGCTAAAGTGATGTAATGAGAGTTGCTACAAACCTAAGAAGTGATGCTACAGTGATGTGGTGAGAGTTAAAAGTAATTTCAAAATAATGCTAAAGGGGTGTAATGAGAGTTGCTACTTCCCTAAGAAATGATGCTAAAGTGATGTAGTGAGAGTAGCTACGAACCGCAAAATGATGCTACAGTGATATAATGAGGGTTGCTATTTCCCTAAGAAATGATGCTACAGTGATGTGGTGAGAGTTGCTACGAATCTCAAAATGATGCTACAGTGATGTGGTGAGAGTTGCTACGAATCTCAAAATGATGCGACAGTGATGTCGTGAGAGTTGCTACGATCCTCAAAATGATGCTAAAGTGATGTAATGAGAGTTGCGACAAACCTAAGAAGTGATGCTACAGTGATGTAATGAGGGTTGCTATGAACCGCAAGATGATGCTCCAGTGATATGATGAGGGTTGCCATCTACCTAAGAAATGATGCTACAGTGATGTGGTGAGAGTTGCTACGAACCTCAAAATGATGCTACAGTGATGTAATGAGGGTTGCTATTTACCAAAGAAATGATGCTACAGTGATGTGGTGAGAGTTGCTACGAATCTCAAAATGATGGTACAGTAATGTCGTGACAGTTGCTACAAACCTAAGAAGTGATGCTACAGTGATGTGGTGAGAGTTGCTACGAACCTCAAAATGATGCTACAGTGATGTGGTGAGAGTTGCTACGAATCTCAAAATGATGCGACAGTGATGTAGTGAGAGTTGCTACGAACCTAAGAAGTGATGCTACAGTGATGTAATGAGAGTTGCTACTAATCTCAAAATCACGCTAAAGTGATGTGGTGAAAGTTGCTACGAACCTCAAAATGTTGCTAAAGTGATTTAATGAGAGTTGCTACAAACCTAAGAAGTGATGCTACTGTGATGTGGTGAGAGTTGATAGTAATTTCAAAATAATGCTAAAGCAGTGTAATGAGAGTTGCTACTTCCCTAAAAAATGATGCTACACTGATGTCGCGAGAGTTGCGACTATCCTCAAAATGATGGGACAGTGATGTAGTGAGAGTTGCTACGATCCTCAAAATGATGCTACAGTGATGTGGTGAGAGTTGCTACGAATCTCAAAATCATGCTACAGTAATGTCGTGAGAGTTGCGACTATCCTCAAAACGATGCGACAGTGATGTAGTGAGAGTTTCTACGAACCTCAAAATGATGCTACAGTGATGTAATGAGGGTTGCTATTTACCTAAGAAATGATGCTACAGTGATGTGGTGAGAATTGCTACGAATCTCAAAATGATGCTACAGTAATGTCGCGAGAGTGGCGACTATCCTCAAAATGATGCGACAGTGATGTAGTGAGAGTTGCTACGATCCTCAAAATGATGCGACAGTGATGTGGTGAGAGTTGCTACGATCCTTAAAATGAGGTGGCAGTGATGTAGTGAGAGTTGATACTAATCTCAAAATGATGCTGACAGTGATGTGGTGAGAGTTGATAGGAATTTCAAAATCACGCTAAAGTGATGTAATGAGAGTTGCTACAAACCTAAGAAGTGATGCTACAGTGATGTGGTGAGAGTTAAAAGTAATTTCAAAATAATGCTAAAGGGGTGTAATGAGAGTTGCTACTTCCCTAAGAAATGATGCTACAGTGATGTAGTGAGAGTTGCTACGAACCGCAAAATGATGCTACAGTGATTTAATGAGGGTTGCTATTTCCCTAAGAAATGATGCTACAGTGATGTGGTGAGAGTTGCTACGAACTTCAAAATGATGCTACAGTGATGTAATGAGGGTTGCTACGATCCTCAAAATGATGCGACAGTGATGTGGGGAGAGTTGCTACGAATCTCAAAATGATGCTACAGTGATGTAATGAGGGTTGCTATTTACCTAAGAAATGATGCTACAGTGATGTGGTGAGAGTTGCTACGAATCTCAAAATGATGCTACAGTGATGTGGTGAGAGTTGCTACGAATCTCAAAATGATGCGACAGTGATGTGGTGAGAGTTGCTACGATCCTCAAAATGATGCTAAAGTGATGTAATGAGAGTTGCGACAAACCTAAGAAGTGATGCTGCAGGGATGTGGTGAGAGTTGCTACGATCCTCAAAATGATGCTCCAGTGATATAATGAGGGTTGCTATTTACCTAAGAAATGATGCTACAGTGATGTGGTGAGAGTTGCTACGAATCTCAAAATGATGCGACAGTGATGTGGTGAGAGTTGCTACGATCCTCAAAATGATGCTAAAGTGATGTAATGAGAGTTGCGACAAACCTAAGAAGTGATGCTGCAGGGATGTGGTGAGAGTTGCTACGATCCTCAAAATGATGCTCCAGTGATATAATGAGGGTTGCTATTTACCTAAGAAATGATGCTACAGTGATGTGGTGAGAGTTGCTGCGAACTTCAAAATGATGCTACAGTGATGTGGTGAGGGTTGCTATTTAACTAAGAAATGATGCTACAGTGATGTGGTGAGAGTTGCTACGAATCTCAAAATGATGCGACAGTGATGTAGTGAGAGTTGCTACGAACCTAAGAAGTGATGCTCATGTGATGTAATGAGAGATGCAATAAATCTCAAAATGATGCTACAGTAATGTCGTGACAGTTGCTACTTACCTCAAAATGATGCTGACAGTGATGTGGTGAGAGTTGCTACGATCCTTAAAATGATGCTAAAGTGATGTAATGAGGGTTGCTACGATCCTCAAAATGATGCGACAGTGATGTGGGGAGAGTTGCTACGAATCTCAAAATGATGCTACAGTGATGTAATGAGGGTTGCTATTTACCTAAGAAATGATGCTACAGTGATGTGGTGAGAGTTGCTACGAATCTCAAAATGATGCTACAGTGATGTGGTGAGAGTTGCTACGAATCTCAAAATGATGCGACAGTGATGTAGTGAGAGTTGCTACGATCCTCAAAATGATGCTTAAGTGATGTAATGAGAGTTGCGACAAACCTAAGAAGTGATGCTACAGTGATGTAATGAGAGTTGCTATGAACCGCAAGATGATGCTCCAGTGATATAATGAGGGTTGCTATCTACCTAAGAAATGATGCTACAGTGATGTGGTGAGAGTTGCTACGAACCTCAAAATGATGCTACAGTGATGTAATGAGGGTTGCTATTTACCAAAGAAATGATGCT
Source organism: Aulostomus chinensis (assembly GCF_037954235.1). Classification (NCBI taxonomy): domain Eukaryota; kingdom Metazoa; phylum Chordata; class Actinopteri; order Syngnathiformes; family Aulostomidae; genus Aulostomus; species Aulostomus chinensis. Next base: position 18,173,485 of record NC_141320.1, on the reverse strand, counting down.
ACAGTGATGTGGTGAGAGTTGCTACGAATCTCAAAATGATGGTACAGTAATGTCGTGACAGTTGCTACAAACCTAAGAAGTGATGCTACAGTGATGTGGTGAGAGTTGATAGTAATTTCAAATAATGCTAAAGCGGTGTAATGAGAGTTGCTACTTCCCTAAGAAATGATGCTACAGTGATGTGGTGAGAGTTGCTACGAACCTCAAAATGATGCTACAGTGATGTAATGAGGGTTGCGATTTACCTAAGAAATGATGCTACAGTGATGTAGTGAGAGTTGCTACGAACCGCAAAATGATGCTACAGTGATATAATGAGGGTTGCTATTTACCTAAGAAATGATGCGACAGTGATGTAGTGAGAGTTGCTACGAACCTAAGAAGTGATGCTACAGTGATGTAATGAGAGATGCTATAAATCTCAAAATGATGTTACAGTAATGTCGTGACAGTTGCTACTTACCTCAAAATGATGCTGACAGTGATGTGGTGAGAGTTGCTACGATCCTTAAAATGATGCTAAAGTGATGTAATGAGAGCTGCTACGAATCTCAAAATGATGCTACAGTAATGTCGTGAGAGTTGCGACTATCCTCAAAATGATGCGACAGTGATGTAATGAGAGTTGCTACTTACCTAATAAATGATGCTACAGTGATGTGGTGAGAGTTGCTACGAACCTCAAAATGATGCTCCAGTGATGTAATGAGAGTTGCTACAAATGTCCAAATGATGCTACAGTGATGTAATGAGAGTTGATAGTAATTTCAAATCATGGTATTGTGATGTAATGAGAGTTGCTACTTACCTAAGAAATGATGCTAGAGTGATGTGGTGAGAGTTGATAGTAATTTCAAAATCATGCTAAAGTGATGTAATGAGAGTTGCTACTTTCCTAAGAAATGATGCTACAGTGATGTGGTGAGAGTTGCGACGAACCTCAAAATGATGCTACAGTGATGTAGTGAGAGTTGCTACGAATCTCAAAATCATGCTACAGTAATGTCGTGAGAGTTGCGACTATCCTCAAAACGATGCGACAGTGATGTAGTGAGAGTTTCTACGAACCTCAAAATGATGCTACAGTGATGTAATGAGGGTTGCTATTTACCTAAGAAATGATGCTACAGTGATGTGGTGAGAGTTGCTACGAATCTCAAAATGATGCTACAGTAATGTCGCGAGAGTTGCTACGATCCTTAAAATGAGGTGGCAGTGATGTAGTGAGAGTTGATACTAATCTCAAAATGATGCTGACAGTGATGTGGTGAGAGTTGATAGTAATTTCAAAATCACGCTAAAGTGATGTAATGAGAGTTGCTACAAACCTAAGAAGTGATGCTACAGTGATGTGGTGAGAGTTAAAAGTAATTTCAAAATAATGCTAAAGGGGTGTAATGAGAGTTGCTACTTCCCTAAGAAATGATGCTACAGTGATGTAGTGAGAGTTGCTACGAACCGCAAAATGATGCTACAGTGATATAATGAGGGTTGCTATTTCCCTAAGAAATGATGCTACAGTGATGTGGTGAGAGTTGCTATTTAACTAAGAAATGATGCTACAGTGATGTGGTGAGAGTTGCTACGAATCTCAAAATGATGCGACAGTGATGTAGTGAGAGTTGCTACGAACCTAAGAAGTGATGCTCATGTGATGTAATGAGAGATGCAATAAATCTCAAAATGATGCTACAGTAATGTCGTGACAGTTGCTACTTACCTCAAAATGATGCTGACAGTGATGTGGTGAGAGTTGCTACGATCCTTAAAATGATGCTAAAGTGATGTAATGAGGGTTGCTACGATCCTCAAAATGATGCGACAGTGATGTGGGGAGAGTTGCTACGAATCTCAAAATGATGCTACAGTGATGTAATGAGGGTTGCTATTTACCTAAGAAATGATGCTACAGTGATGTGGTGAGAGTTGCTACGAATCTCAAAATGATGCTACAGTGATGTGGTGAGAGTTGCTACGAATCTCAAAATGATGCGACAGTGATGTAGTGAGAGTTGCTACGATCCTCAAAATGATGCTTAAGTGATGTAATGAGAGTTGCGACAAACCTAAGAAGTGATGCTACAGTGATGTAATGAGAGTTGCTATGAACCGCAAGATGATGCTCCAGTGATATAATGAGGGTTGCTATCTACCTAAGAAATGATGCTACAGTGATGTGGTGAGAGTTGCTACGAACCTCAAAATGATGCTACAGTGATGTAATGAGGGTTGCTATTTACCAAAGAAATGATGCTACAGTGATGTGGTGAGAGTTGCTACGAATCTCAAAATGATGGTACAGTAATGTCGTGACAGTTGCTACAAACCTAAGAAGTGATGCTACAGTGATGTGGTGAGAGTTGATAGTAATTTCAAATAATGCTAAAGCGGTGTAATGAGAGTTGCTACTTCCCTAAGAAATGATGCTACAGTGATGTGGTGAGAGTTGCTACGAACCTCAAAATGATGCTACAGTGATGTAATGAGGGTTGCGATTTACCTAAGAAATGATGCTACAGTGATGTAGTGAGAGTTGCTACGAACCGCAAAATGATGCTACAGTGATATAATGAGGGTTGCTATTTACCTAAGAAATGATGCGACAGTGATGTAGTGAGAGTTGCTACGAACCTAAGAAGTGATGCTACAGTGATGTAATGAGAGATGCTATAAATCTCAAAATGATGTTACAGTAATGTCGTGACAGTTGCTACTTACCTCAAAATGATGCTGACAGTGATGTGGTGAGAGTTGCTACGATCCTTAAAATGATGCTACAGTGATGTGGTGAGAGTTGCTACGAACCTCAAAATGATGCTCCAGTGATGTAATGAGAGTTGCTACAAATGTCCAAATGATGCTACAGTGATGTAATGAGAGTTGATAGTAATTTCAAAATCATGGTATTGTGATGTAATGAGAGTTGCTACTTACCTAAGAAATGATGCTAGAGTGATGTGGTGAGAGTTGATAGTAATTTCAAAATCATGCTAAAGTGATGTAATGAGAGTTGCTACTTTCCTAAGAAATGATGCTACAGTGATGTGGTGAGAGTTGCGACGAACCTCAAAATGATGCTACAGTGATGTAGTGAGAGTTGCTACGAATCTCAAAATCATGCTACAGTAATGTCGTGAGAGTTGCGACTATCCTCAAAACGATGCGACAGTGATGTAGTGAGAGTTTCTACGAACCTCAAAATCATGCTACAGTGATGTAATGAGGGTTGCTATTTACCTAAGAAATGATGCTACAGTGATGTGGTGAGAGTTGCTACGAATCTCAAAATGATGCTACAGTAATGTCGCGAGAGTTGCTACGATCCTTAAAATGAGGTGGCAGTGATGTAGTGAGAGTTGATACTAATCTCAAAATGATGCTGACAGTGATGTGGTGAGAGTTGATAGTAATTTCAAAATCACGCTAAAGTGATGTAATGAGAGTTGCTACAAACCTAAGAAGTGATGCTACAGTGATGTGGTGAGAGTTAAAAGTAATTTCAAAATAATGCTAAAGGGGTGTAATGAGAGTTGCTACTTCCCTAAGAAATGATGCTACAGTGATGTAGTGAGAGTTGCTACGAACCGCAAAATGATGCTACAGTGATATAATGAGGGTTGCTATTTCCCTAAGAAATGATGCTACAGTGATGTGGTGAGAGTTGCTATTTAACTAAGAAATGATGCTACAGTGATGTGGTGAGAGTTGCTACGAATCTCAAAATGATGCGACAGTGATGTAGTGAGAGTTGCTACGAACCTAAGAAGTGATGCTAATGTGATGTAATGAGAGATGCAATAAATCTCAAAATGATGCTACAGTAATGTCGTGACAGTTGCTACTTACCTCAAAATGATGCTGACAGTGATGTGGTGAGAGTTGCTACGATCCTTAAAATGATGCTAAAGTGATGTAATGAGGGTTGCTACGATCCTCAAAATGATGCGACAGTGATGTGGGGAGAGTTGCTACGAATCTCAAAATGATGCTACAGTGATGTAATGAGGGTTGCTATTTACCTAAGAAATGATGCTACAGTGATGTGGTGAGAGTTGCTACGAATCTCAAAATGATGCTACAGTGATGTGGTGAGAGTTGCTACGAATCTCAAAATGATGCGACAGTGATGTAGTGAGAGTTGCTACGATCCTCAAAATGATGCTTAAGTGATGTAATGAGAGTTGCGACAAACCTAAGAAGTGATGCTACAGTGATGTAATGAGAGTTGCTATGAACCGCAAGATGATGCTCCAGTGATATAATGAGGGTTGCTATCTACCTAAGAAATGATGCTACAGTGATGTGGTGAGAGTTGCTACGAACCTCAAAATGATGCTACAGTGATGTAATGAGGGTTGCTATTTACCAAAGAAATGATGCTACAGTGATGTGGTGAGAGTTGCTACGAATCTCAAAATGATGGTACAGTAATGTCGTGACAGTTGCTACAAACCTAAGAAGTGATGCTACAGTGATGTGGTGAGAGTTGATAGTAATTTCAAATAATGCTAAAGCGGTGTAATGAGAGTTGCTACTTCCCTAAGAAATGATGCTACAGTGATGTGGTGAGAGTTGCTACGAACCTCAAAATGATGCTACAGTGATGTAATGAGGGTTGCGATTTACCTAAGAAATGATGCTACAGTGATGTAGTGAGAGTTGCTACGAACCGCAAAATGATGCTACAGTGATATAATGAGGGTTGCTATTTACCTAAGAAATGATGCGACAGTGATGTAGTGAGAGTTGCTACGAACCTAAGAAGTGATGCTACAGTGATGTAATGAGAGATGCTATAAATCTCAAAATGATGTTACAGTAATGTCGTGACAGTTGCTACTTACCTCAAAATGATGCTGACAGTGATGTGGTGAGAGTTGCTACGATCCTTAAAATGATGCTAAAGTGATGTAATGAGAGCTGCTACGAATCTCAAAATGATGCTACAGTAATGTCGTGAGAGTTGCGACTATCCTCAAAATGATGCGACAGTGATGTAATGAGAGTTGCTACTTACCTAATAAATGATGCTACAGTGATGTGGTGAGAGTTGCTACGAACCTCAAAATGATGCTCCAGTGATGTAATGAGAGTTGCTACAAATGTCCAAATGATGCTACAGTGATGTAATGAGAGTTGATAGTAATTTCAAAATCATGGTATTGTGATGTAATGAGAGTTGCTACTTACCTAAGAAATGATGCTAGAGTGATGTGGTGAGAGTTGATAGTAATTTCAAAATCATGCTAAAGTGATGTAATGAGAGTTGCTACTTTCCTAAGAAATGATGCTACAGTGATGTGGTGAGAGTTGCGACGAACCTCAAAATGATGCTACAGTGATGTAGTGAGAGTTGCTACGAATCTCAAAATCATGCTACAGTAATGTCGTGAGAGTTGCGACTATCCTCAAAACGATGCGACAGTGATGTAGTGAGAGTTTCTACGAACCTCAAAATCATGCTACAGTGATGTAATGAGGGTTGCTATTTACCTAAGAAATGATGCTACAGTGATGTGGTGAGAGTTGCTACGAATCTCAAAATGATGCTACAGTAATGTCGCGAGAGTTGCTACGATCCTTAAAATGAGGTGGCAGTGATGTAGTGAGAGTTGATACTAATCTCAAAATGATGCTGACAGTGATGTGGTGAGAGTTGATAGTAATTTCAAAATCACGCTAAAGTGATGTAATGAGAGTTGCTACAAACCTAAGAAGTGATGCTACAGTGATGTGGTGAGAGTTAAAAGTAATTTCAAAATAATGCTAAAGGGGTGTAATGAGAGTTGCTACTTCCCTAAGAAATGATGCTACAGTGATGTAGTGAGAGTTGCTACGAACCGCAAAATGATGCTACAGTGATATAATGAGGGTTGCTATTTCCCTAAGAAATGATGCTACAGTGATGTGGTGAGAGTTGCTATTTAACTAAGAAATGATGCTACAGTGATGTGGTGAGAGTTGCTACGAATCTCAAAATGATGCGACAGTGATGTAGTGAGAGTTGCTACGAACCTAAGAAGTGATGCTAATGTGATGTAATGAGAGATGCAATAAATCTCAAAATGATGCTACAGTAATGTCGTGACAGTTGCTACTTACCTCAAAATGATGCTGACAGTGATGTGGTGAGAGTTGCTACGATCCTTAAAATGATGCTAAAGTGATGTAATGAGGGTTGCTACGATCCTCAAAATGATGCGACAGTGATGTGGGGAGAGTTGCTACGAATCTCAAAATGATGCTACAGTGATGTAATGAGGGTTGCTATTTACCTAAGAAATGATGCTACAGTGATGTGGTGAGAGTTGCTACGAATCTCAAAATGATGCTACAGTGATGTGGTGAGAGTTGCTACGAATCTCAAAATGATGCGACAGTGATGTAGTGAGAGTTGCTACGATCCTCAAAATGATGCTTAAGTGATGTAATGAGAGTTGCGACAAACCTAAGAAGTGATGCTACAGTGATGTAATGAGAGTTGCTATGAACCGCAAGATGATGCTCCAGTGATATAATGAGGGTTGCTATCTACCTAAGAAATGATGCTACAGTGATGTGGTGAGAGTTGCTACGAACCTCAAAATGATGCTACAGTGATGTAATGAGGGTTGCTATTTACCAAAGAAATGATGCTACAGTGATGTGGTGAGAGTTGCTACGAATCTCAAAATGATGGTACAGTAATGTCGTGACAGTTGCTACAAACCTAAGAAGTGATGCTACAGTGATGTGGTGAGAGTTGATAGTAATTTCAAATAATGCTAAAGCGGTGTAATGAGAGTTGCTACTTCCCTAAGAAATGATGCTACAGTGATGTGGTGAGAGTTGCTACGAACCTCAAAATGATGCTACAGTGATGTAATGAGGGTTGCGATTTACCTAAGAAATGATGCTACAGTGATGTAGTGAGAGTTGCTACGAACCGCAAAATGATGCTACAGTGATATAATGAGGGTTGCTATTTACCTAAGAAATGATGCGACAGTGATGTAGTGAGAGTTGCTACGAACCTAAGAAGTGATGCTACAGTGATGTAATGAGAGATGCTATAAATCTCAAAATGATGTTACAGTAATGTCGTGACAGTTGCTACTTACCTCAAAATGATGCTGACAGTGATGTGGTGAGAGTTGCTACGATCCTTAAAATGATGCTAAAGTGATGTAATGAGAGCTGCTACGAATCTCAAAATGATGCTACAGTAATGTCGTGAGAGTTGCGACTATCCTCAAAATGATGCGACAGTGATGTAATGAGAGTTGCTACTTACCTAATAAATGATGCTACAGTGATGTGGTGAGAGTTGATACGAACCTCAAAATGATGCTCCAGTGATGTAATGAGAGTTGCTACAAATGTCCAAATGATGCTACAGTGATGTAATGAGAGTTGATAGTAATTTCAAAATCATGGTATTGTGATGTAATGAGAGTTGCTACTTACCTAAGAAATGATGCTAGAGTGATGTGGTGAGAGTTGATAGTAATTTCAAAATCATGCTAAAGTGATGTAATGAGAGTTGCTACTTTCCTAAGAAATGATGCTACAGTGATGTGGTGAGAGTTGCGACGAACCTCAAAATGATGCTACAGTGATGTAGTGAGAGTTGCTACGAATCTCAAAATCATGCTACAGTAATGTCGTGAGAGTTGCGACTATCCTCAAAACGATGCGACAGTGATGTAGTGAGAGTTTCTACGAACCTCAAAATCATGCTACAGTGATGTAATGAGGGTTGCTATTTACCTAAGAAATGATGCTACAGTGATGTGGTGAGAGTTGCTACGAATCTCAAAATGATGCTACAGTAATGTCGCGAGAGTTGCTACGATCCTTAAAATGAGGTGGCAGTGATGTAGTGAGAGTTGATACTAATCTCAAAATGATGCTGACAGTGATGTGGTGAGAGTTGATAGTAATTTCAAAATCACGCTAAAGTGATGTAATGAGAGTTGCTACAAACCTAAGAAGTGATGCTACAGTGATGTGGTGAGAGTTAAAAGTAATTTCAAAATAATGCTAAAGGGGTGTAATGAGAGTTGCTACTTCCCTAAGAAATGATGCTACAGTGATGTAGTGAGAGTTGCTACGAACCGCAAAATGATGCTACAGTGATATAATGAGGGTTGCAATTTCCCTAAGAAATGATGCTACAGTGATGTGGTGAGAGTTGCTACGAACTTCAAAATGATGCTACAGTGATGTAATGAGGGTTGCTACGATCCTCAAAATGATGCGACAGTGATGTGGGGAGAGTTGCTACGAATCTCAAAATGATGCTACAGTGATGTAATGAGGGTTGCTATTTACCTAAGAAATGATGCTACAGTGATGTGGTGAGAGTTGCTACGAATCTCAAAATGATGCTACAGTGATGTGGTGAGAGTTGCTACGAATCTCAAAATGATGCGACAGTGATGTGGTGAGAGTTGCTACGATCCTCAAAATGATGCTAAAGTGATGTAATGAGAGTTGCGACAAACCTAAGAAGTGATGCTGCAGGGATGTGGTGAGAGTTGCTACGATCCTCAAAATGATGCTCCAGTGATAAAATGAGGGTTGCTATTTACCTAAGAAATGATGCTACAGTGATGTGGTGAGAGTTGCTGCGAACTTCAAAATGATGCTACAGTGATGTGGTGAGGGTTGCTATTTAACTAAGAAATGATGCTACAGTGATGTGGTGAGAGTTGCTACGAATCTCAAAATGATGCGACAGTGATGTAGTGAGAGTTGCTACGAACCTAAGAAGTGATGCTAATGTGATGTAATAAGAGATGCAATAAATCTCAAAATGATGCTACAGTAATGTCGTGACAGTTGCTACTTACCTCAAAATGATGCTGACAGTGATGTGGTGAGAGTTGCTACGATCCTTAAAATGATGCTAAAGTGATGTAATGAGAGCTGCTACGAATCTCAAAATGATGCTACAGTAATGTTGTGAGAGTTGCGACTATCCTCAAAATGATGCGACAGTGATGTAATGAGAGTTGCAACTTACCTAATAAATGATGCTACAGTGATGTGGTGAGAGTTGCTACGATCCTTAAAATGAGGTGGCAGTGATGTAGTGAGAGTTGATACTAATCTCAAAATGATGCTGACAGTGATGTGGTGAGAGTTGATAGTAATTTCAAAATCACGCTAAAGTGATGTAATGAGAGTTGCTACAAACCTAAGAAGTGATGCTACAGTGATGTGGTGAGAGTTAAAAGTAATTTCAAAATAATGCTAAAGGGGTGTAATGAGAGTTGCTACTTCCCTAAGAAATGATGCTAAAGTGATGTAGTGAGAGTAGCTACGAACCGCAAAATGATGCTACAGTGATATAATGAGGGTTGCTATTTCCCTAAGAAATGATGCTACAGTGATGTGGTGAGAGTTGCTACGAATCTCAAAATGATGCTACAGTGATGTGGTGAGAGTTGCTACGAATCTCAAAATGATGCGACAGTGATGTCGTGAGAGTTGCTACGATCCTCAAAATGATGCTAAAGTGATGTAATGAGAGTTGCGACAAACCTAAGAAGTGATGCTACAGTGATGTAATGAGGGTTGCTATGAACCGCAAGATGATGCTCCAGTGATATGATGAGGGTTGCCATCTACCTAAGAAATGATGCTACAGTGATGTGGTGAGAGTTGCTACGAACCTCAAAATGATGCTACAGTGATGTAATGAGGGTTGCTATTTACCAAAGAAATGATGCTACAGTGATGTGGTGAGAGTTGCTACGAATCTCAAAATGATGGTACAGTAATGTCGTGACAGTTGCTACAAACCTAAGAAGTGATGCTACAGTGATGTGGTGAGAGTTGCTACGAACCTCAAAATGATGCTACAGTGATGTGGTGAGAGTTGCTACGAATCTCAAAATGATGCGACAGTGATGTAGTGAGAGTTGCTACGAACCTAAGAAGTGATGCTACAGTGATGTAATGAGAGTTGCTACTAATCTCAAAATCACGCTAAAGTGATGTGGTGAAAGTTGCTACGAACCTCAAAATGTTGCTAAAGTGATTTAATGAGAGTTGCTACAAACCTAAGAAGTGATGCTACTGTGATGTGGTGAGAGTTGATAGTAATTTCAAAATAATGCTAAAGCAGTGTAATGAGAGTTGCTACTTCCCTAAAAAATGATGCTACACTGATGTCGCGAGAGTTGCGACTATCCTCAAAATGATGGGACAGTGATGTAGTGAGAGTTGCTACGATCCTCAAAATGATGCTACAGTGATGTGGTGAGAGTTGCTACGAATCTCAAAATCATGCTACAGTAATGTCGTGAGAGTTGCGACTATCCTCAAAACGATGCGACAGTGATGTAGTGAGAGTTTCTACGAACCTCAAAATGATGCTACAGTGATGTAATGAGGGTTGCTATTTACCTAAGAAATGATGCTACAGTGATGTGGTGAGAATTGCTACGAATCTCAAAATGATGCTACAGTAATGTCGCGAGAGTGGCGACTATCCTCAAAATGATGCGACAGTGATGTAGTGAGAGTTGCTACGATCCTCAAAATGATGCGACAGTGATGTGGTGAGAGTTGCTACGATCCTTAAAATGAGGTGGCAGTGATGTAGTGAGAGTTGATACTAATCTCAAAATGATGCTGACAGTGATGTGGTGAGAGTTGATAGGAATTTCAAAATCACGCTAAAGTGATGTAATGAGAGTTGCTACAAACCTAAGAAGTGATGCTACAGTGATGTGGTGAGAGTTAAAAGTAATTTCAAAATAATGCTAAAGGGGTGTAATGAGAGTTGCTACTTCCCTAAGAAATGATGCTACAGTGATGTAGTGAGAGTTGCTACGAACCGCAAAATGATGCTACAGTGATTTAATGAGGGTTGCTATTTCCCTAAGAAATGATGCTACAGTGATGTGGTGAGAGTTGCTACGAACTTCAAAATGATGCTACAGTGATGTAATGAGGGTTGCTACGATCCTCAAAATGATGCGACAGTGATGTGGGGAGAGTTGCTACGAATCTCAAAATGATGCTACAGTGATGTAATGAGGGTTGCTATTTACCTAAGAAATGATGCTACAGTGATGTGGTGAGAGTTGCTACGAATCTCAAAATGATGCTACAGTGATGTGGTGAGAGTTGCTACGAATCTCAAAATGATGCGACAGTGATGTGGTGAGAGTTGCTACGATCCTCAAAATGATGCTAAAGTGATGTAATGAGAGTTGCGACAAACCTAAGAAGTGATGCTGCAGGGATGTGGTGAGAGTTGCTACGATCCTCAAAATGATGCTCCAGTGATATAATGAGGGTTGCTATTTACCTAAGAAATGATGCTACAGTGATGTGGTGAGAGTTGCTGCGAACTTCAAAATGATGCTACAGTGATGTGGTGAGGGTTGCTATTTAACTAAGAAATGATGCTACAGTGATGTGGTGAGAGTTACTACGAATCTCAAAATGATGCGACAGTGATGTAGTGAGAGTTGCTACGAACCTAAGAAGTGATGCTAATGTGATGTAATGAGAGATGCAATAAATCTCAAAATGATGCTACAGTAATGTCGTGACAGTTGCTACTTACCTCAAAATGATGCTGACAGTGATGTGGTGAGAGTTGCTACGATCCTTAAAATGATGCTAAAGTGATGGAATGAGAGCTGCTACGAATCTCAAAATGATGCTACAGTAATGTTGTGAGAGTTGCGACTATCCTCAAAATGATGCGACAGTGATGTAATGAGAGTTGCAACTTACCTAATAAATGATGCTACAGTGATGTGGTGAGAGTTGCTACGATCCTTAAAATGAGGTGGCAGTGATGTAGTGAGAGTTGATACTAATCTCAAAATGAATGCTTACAGTGATGTGGTGAGAGTTGATAGTAATTTCAAAATCACGCTAAAGTGATTTAATGAGAGTTGCTACATACCGAAGAAATGATGCTACAGTGATGTGGTGAGTGATGTCCTCAAAATCCTAAAAATGATGCGACAATTGCGATGAAGCTCATAATGAAACTACAGTGATGTATTGAGAGTTGACCTCAAACCTCAAACCGATGCTACAGTGATCTCATAAGAATTGCTTCTAACCAAAGAAATGATGCTACAGTAATGTCGTGACAGTTGCTACTTACCTCAAAATGATGCTGACAGTGATGTGGTGAGAGTTGCTACGATCCTTAAAATGATGCTAAAGTGATGTAATGAGAGCTGCTACGAATCTCAAAATGATGCTACAGTAATGTTGTGAGAGTTGCGACTATCCTCAAAATGATGCGACAGTGATGTAATGAGAGTTGCAACTTACCTAATAAATGATGCTACAGTGATGTGGTGAGAGTTGCTACGATCCTTAAAATGAGGTGGCAGTGATGTAGTGAGAGTTGATACTAATCTCAAAATGATGCTGACAGTGATGTGGTGAGAGTTGATAGTAATTTCAAAATCACGCTAAAGTGATGTAATGAGAGTTGCTACAAACCTAAGAAGTGATGCTACAGTGATGTGGTGAGAGTTAAAAGTAATTTCAAAATAATGCTAAAGGGGTGTAATGAGAGTTGCTACTTCCCTAAGAAATGATGCTAAAGTGATGTAGTGAGAGTAGCTACGAACCGCAAAATGATGCTACAGTGATATAATGAGGGTTGCTATTTCCCTAAGAAATGATGCTACAGTGATGTGGTGAGAGTTGCTACGAATCTCAAAATGATGCTACAGTGATGTGGTGAGAGTTGCTACGAATCTCAAAATGATGCGACAGTGATGTCGTGAGAGTTGCTACGATCCTCAAAATGATGCTAAAGTGATGTAATGAGAGTTGCGACAAACCTAAGAAGTGATGCTACAGTGATGTAATGAGGGTTGCTATGAACCGCAAGATGATGCTCCAGTGATATGATGAGGGTTGCCATCTACCTAAGAAATGATGCTACAGTGATGTGGTGAGAGTTGCTACGAACCTCAAAATGATGCTACAGTGATGTAATGAGGGTTGCTATTTACCAAAGAAATGATGCTACAGTGATGTGGTGAGAGTTGCTACGAATCTCAAAATGATGGTACAGTAATGTCGTGACAGTTGCTACAAACCTAAGAAGTGATGCTACAGTGATGTGGTGAGAGTTGCTACGAACCTCAAAATGATGCTACAGTGATGTGGTGAGAGTTGCTACGAATCTCAAAATGATGCGACAGTGATGTAGTGAGAGTTGCTACGAACCTAAGAAGTGATGCTACAGTGATGTAATGAGAGTTGCTACTAATCTCAAAATCACGCTAAAGTGATGTGGTGAAAGTTGCTACGAACCTCAAAATGTTGCTAAAGTGATTTAATGAGAGTTGCTACAAACCTAAGAAGTGATGCTACTGTGATGTGGTGAGAGTTGATAGTAATTTCAAAATAATGCTAAAGCAGTGTAATGAGAGTTGCTACTTCCCTAAAAAATGATGCTACACTGATGTCGCGAGAGTTGCGACTATCCTCAAAATGATGGGACAGTGATGTAGTGAGAGTTGCTACGATCCTCAAAATGATGCTACAGTGATGTGGTGAGAGTTGCTACGAATCTCAAAATCATGCTACAGTAATGTCGTGAGAGTTGCGACTATCCTCAAAACGATGCGACAGTGATGTAGTGAGAGTTTCTACGAACCTCAAAATGATGCTACAGTGATGTAATGAGGGTTGCTATTTACCTAAGAAATGATGCTACAGTGATGTGGTGAGAATTGCTACGAATCTCAAAATGATGCTACAGTAATGTCGCGAGAGTGGCGACTATCCTCAAAATGATGCGACAGTGATGTAGTGAGAGTTGCTACGATCCTCAAAATGATGCGACAGTGATGTGGTGAGAGTTGCTACGATCCTTAAAATGAGGTGGCAGTGATGTAGTGAGAGTTGATACTAATCTCAAAATGATGCTGACAGTGATGTGGTGAGAGTTGATAGGAATTTCAAAATCACGCTAAAGTGATGTAATGAGAGTTGCTACAAACCTAAGAAGTGATGCTACAGTGATGTGGTGAGAGTTAAAAGTAATTTCAAAATAATGCTAAAGGGGTGTAATGAGAGTTGCTACTTCCCTAAGAAATGATGCTACAGTGATGTAGTGAGAGTTGCTACGAACCGCAAAATGATGCTACAGTGATTTAATGAGGGTTGCTATTTCCCTAAGAAATGATGCTACAGTGATGTGGTGAGAGTTGCTACGAACTTCAAAATGATGCTACAGTGATGTAATGAGGGTTGCTACGATCCTCAAAATGATGCGACAGTGATGTGGGGAGAGTTGCTACGAATCTCAAAATGATGCTACAGTGATGTAATGAGGGTTGCTATTTACCTAAGAAATGATGCTACAGTGATGTGGTGAGAGTTGCTACGAATCTCAAAATGATGCTACAGTGATGTGGTGAGAGTTGCTACGAATCTCAAAATGATGCGACAGTGATGTGGTGAGAGTTGCTACGATCCTCAAAATGATGCTAAAGTGATGTAATGAGAGTTGCGACAAACCTAAGAAGTGATGCTGCAGGGATGTGGTGAGAGTTGCTACGATCCTCAAAATGATGCTCCAGTGATATAATGAGGGTTGCTATTTACCTAAGAAATGATGCTACAGTGATGTGGTGAGAGTTGCTGCGAACTTCAAAATGATGCTACAGTGATGTGGTGAGGGTTGCTATTTAACTAAGAAATGATGCTACAGTGATGTGGTGAGAGTTACTACGAATCTCAAAATGATGCGACAGTGATGTAGTGAGAGTTGCTACGAACCTAAGAAGTGATGCTAATGTGATGTAATGAGAGATGCAATAAATCTCAAAATGATGCTACAGTAATGTCGTGACAGTTGCTACTTACCTCAAAATGATGCTGACAGTGATGTGGTGAGAGTTGCTACGATCCTTAAAATGATGCTAAAGTGATGGAATGAGAGCTGCTACGAATCTCAAAATGATGCTACAGTAATGTTGTGAGAGTTGCGACTATCCTCAAAATGATGCGACAGTGATGTAATGAGAGTTGCAACTTACCTAATAAATGATGCTACAGTGATGTGGTGAGAGTTGCTACGATCCTTAAAATGAGGTGGCAGTGATGTAGTGAGAGTTGATACTAATCTCAAAATGAATGCTTACAGTGATGTGGTGAGAGTTGATAGTAATTTCAAAATCACGCTAAAGTGATTTAATGAGAGTTGCTACATACCGAAGAAATGATGCTACAGTGATGTGGTGAGTGATGTCCTCAAAATCCTAAAAATGATGCGACAATTGCGATGAAGCTCATAATGAAACTACAGTGATGTATTGAGAGTTGACCTCAAACCTCAAACCGATGCTACAGTGATCTCATAAGAATTGCTTCTAACCAAAGAAATGATGCTCTAGTGATGTGGTGAGAGTTGCTACGAACCTCAAAATGATGCAGGGTGCCTTTGTGGAAAGTCTTGCACTCCCAACACATTCATTCTCACGAATGCAGTGACAGGTCAGAGCCAAGGGAGCCTCCATGTCCACAGATGTCCACATGGCAGCTGGACTTCCTTTTTCACTCCTTCCCGTTCCTCCTGGTACTTTTTGGCCACCGTTTGTTTGATGGTCTGAAAATGACACCCAGAGTAAATCAATACATTGAAATTAGAGATGAAATAAACTGGAGATATCAAGGACTGCTTTAGATCATTTCCACACAAACCTTTCTGGTTGGCAAACATATGAGGCTCAAGGACCTGAACCAGTTCCCTGAACCCTTCCCTCTCAACAGTGCTGAGGGGCTGGCAGTCCTTCAGGATGAAATTCAGCAGAGCCTCATCCAGCATCTGCTTCCTGGAAGCTGGATGGTTAAAGATGAAGGAGAGAAGAAATGAATAGGAATTAATGATCAATGAAGCAACTGTGAGTCAGTTGGAGAGTGTCTGTATACCTGAGTTCATCCTGGTGGATCTGGGACTTCATTCTCATGCCTGGCCCCATCATGCCTCAGCACTGAAGAGGTGCTTTTGTTGAGATGAGACGCTTCTGTCCAACAAATGAGACATTCAACCTGCAGAAAAGAACATGAGTACTCAGCTAAAAGTTCCTTTCTTCATGGTGACTGGTGTTTCTTAGTCTTAGACCACCAGGTTTCCAATGAGGTGTATCGGATACGTTGTTGTGTGCCGCTGAAATCCGTCCAATTCCGGCGTTGTTTCCTCATGAAATGTGTTTGCCTTAAAGCTCATTAAAGTGTTGAACCACAATATCGTTCACCATAACTGAGTCAACTTCAAGATAACCTACTTCTACATTCCAGTCCCGGCTGCTCCTGTTCTGCTGCAGTCCAGAAAACAACAACCCGATACAATTGGCGCTCCTTCCCACAGCTCCGGCCCGGATCCGCATGGTTCCGCTGACTGTGAGACGCGCTCCCTCCAGAGTGGCACAGCCCGATGGGGGTCCTTATCTGGCACGGGGGCGTAAAACAGGTGCGACTGGAAAGCCTGGTTTATTCTGCTTCAAGGGAACGCGTTGCTCTGCAATTCACCGCCAAGCCGCTAGGGGGTGTGGCTTTGTCTTTGTATTGTTTACGGGGCTCTTGTCGGATTCCTTGGTTTTCTTCCGGTCACAGACAACAATTGTTGGCCATTTGTCAGTCTTTGTAGTGCCGCGAAGAGGCGTTGTAGAGGTGGTCGTACTTGAGCACCTCCTCGATAATCCTTTCTTCAGCTTGGTCCATTTTTTCTTGGAGCCTTCACCACAGAAACTTTGAAAATGGCGGTGCTGTGCTGCGACTGAACCGGAAATGACGTTTTGGGCGGACCAATCACAGTCCTCGACGTTGACGTCACCACGCGTCGACGCGATGCGGAAACAGGATTTTTTTGGAGGCGCGTTTCAGGCTACAGCGTACGGTCTGCGTCGACGGCGGAGGTACGAATACTACCCGACACAGAAGCATAATTCAGGCTGAAATTAGGCTTGAAAGTCGAAAAGGAAGTTAGCATGTCAGGGATGAGACACCTTGATAGTCCAAAAGGAAGTTAGCATGTCAGGGATGAGACACCCTCATAGTCCAACAGGTAGTTAGCATGTCAGGGATGAGACACCCTGATAGTCCAACAGGTAGTTAGCATGTCAGGGATGAGACACGCTTATCGTCCAACAGGAAGTTAGCATGTCAGGGATGAGACACGCTTATCATCCAACAGGAAGTTAGCATGTCAGGGATGAGACACCCTGATCGTCCAACAGGAAGTTAGCATGTCAGGGATGAGACACCCTGATAGTCCAACAGGAAGTTAGCATGTCAGGGATGAGACACCCTGATAGTCCAACAGGAAGTTAGCATGTCAGGGATGAGACACCCTGATAGTCCAACAGGAAGTTAGCATCTCCATGGTTCCCTTGACCAGAAGCCAGTGGGATCGTTCCATTCTGACATCTTGATTGACATTTGTCCTTCTCTGAGCTAAATAGCTGGCAATCATTTGAAGAAAAACTTGATTTACTTTTTCTATTTTGATCTTCAGCTCATTTGCATACTTTTGTTAAAATTCTCCCCTTTTTGTCTTTTTTTCTGCTGTTTTTAGCACAAAGTCCACCTGGTGCCTAAAGACCAGTTCAGCATGGACTACGTTGAACCTTCAGTCCGCTGCATCAGCACCCATGGACGGTTCCCCCCTGACAGGTGGATTCTGGTGAGGAACATTAGTGGGACAGCGCTCTTGTTAGAACGGTTCTGATCCACCTTCCCTCCCCCTGTTGCTCCTCCTGTGTCCCCTCAGCGCTCTTGTTAGAACGGTTCTGATCCACCTTCCCTCCCCCTGTAGCTCCTCCTGTGTCCCCTCAGCGCTCTTGTTAGAACGGTTCTGATCCACCTTCCCTCCCCCTGTAGCTCCTCCTGTGTCCCCTCAGCGGTCTTGTTAGAAGGGTTCTGATCCACCTTCCCTCCCCCGTAGCTCCTCCTGTGTCCCCTCAGAGCTCTTGTTAGAAGGGTTCTGATCCACCTTCCCTCCCCCTGTAGCTCCTCCTGTGTCCCCTCAGCGCTCTTGTTAGAAGGGTTCTGATCCACCTTCCCCCCCCCTGTAGCTCCTCCTGTGTCCCCTCATGTTTCCAAACTCCCTCCCACTGGCTGGTGCTGAAGGAGGGCCAGAGCTCCTCCTACAGGAGCCCATCCTGGCCTCCCCCGCTGCAGCTCCTCCACTGACCTCCCACCAGAGAGATGAGCCCCCTGGTTCAGAGGTGACAGACCACCTCTGGGAGCAGACAACAGAGACCACATCAGGCTGGACTCCGTGCAGGTACGGAGGCTGACGGCTGCTGAGTGAGTGAGTTTACGACGCTCCCACCACTGCTGCTGGATTGATTTAACACATCTGGAATATTCAGATTTATTCTGGGTCAACATCTGCGTCTGTTGAAGTCCTCAGTCTCCATGCAGGTGGTGTTGTTCCAGATAAAAGGTCTCAATAACAGCATCACTCCAGGTGAAACCATTCCAAAGAAGGCTAAGTGGAGCTGGCATATCAGCCCCCAATGGAAGCCTGCTGCTGCTGCCAAGCTCTCCATGTCATCATGGAAAAGTTGATTGTTCAACTCAATGTTTTTCCCATTGGGAGGAGATTTGTTGTTCCACCATGAAGTCTTTTCTGGTGATGAGTTTGTGTGTTGTAGTAGCATGAAGATATCTTGTTATCATGATCAACTCATCTGGCCTGGTGGAAGAACGCTGCTGTGTTTGGATTCAGACGAGTCAAATCTGAACCAGGGACTTGTAGTTTTATCCTCTGTCTCTGGACTCATAAAATGGAGACCGGCCCAGTTTGACACTTTTGAACTCCTTCATGAGGTTCAAATCTCATGACTGAGATTCATGATTGGAAACATCCGCGGTTCAGGAAAGAAAACATGTACCATTGAACATCGCTCTCATCCTTCTACTCAGAACGCTGCGGTGGACTCCACCGTGTCCAGGCTTTGGGCAGATACGTCTTCATCCTCCACCACCACCAGCCGCTCCACCCCACCCACCCTGTGCAGCCTGATCCGGCTGTTTGAGAAACATTCAAATGGAGATGGTTGTTTGTGTCTTTCAGGCCACGCCAACGCCTCCTTCTGTCCCCACGCTTACGGCTGCCGAAACGTGCCGGTGTCTGAAAACCAGATCATTGTGGATGTGCCGGACCACCAGGTCCTCCTCACCTGCAGGTTCCTGCAGGCAGAGCCCTGTGGTGGTAGGTTTCCTGCTCCTCTGCTGGACTGATACCCTCTCCCTTTCCTGACACGTATCTGCTGTTTCTACTCTGTGCCTCCTTCTCCTCTGTCAGGCCTGGACTTCTTCCTTCTGTCTCTCCAGGATTACGTCCTGGTGGTGCCTGAGAGCAGCTCCAGCTCCAGCTCCCTGAACCAAGAACCACTGGAGAAATCTGACCACTTCATCAGCAACTGTGGCCTCAACAGCTTTCATGTCAAGTCGGTGTCTCTCAGCCTGAGTTGGTCCCTGTTCTGTATCCCTGAATGTTCTAGAGGAACTAAACTGGGCCTGACTGGGACGCTTCTGTCTGCTCAGATTTGGGTTGTGAATGCATTCAGATGTCATTTACAAGCATTGGAACTAAAGACCTGAGCCTCAAGAATATTTAGTTCTTGATTTACTTTCTCTTGCAGGGTTTCATTTTGTGCTAATTTTCTTTTGAAGATCTTTGTTTTTTTGTTGTCCTTCCATTTAGCAAGTTTGGCTAAGAACCTTTTCCCCACTAAACTAATTTTCCTAAAATGTCTCGCTAACGTTTCCTTTTTCTCTGTCGTCCCTCCTGTCCTTGGTCTCCATTCTGTCTCAGCTCAGCTGTGTCTCTTGGGCTCTCTTCAACAACGGCGCCCTGCCTTGTGCCTGCCATGAGGTTGGAGCTGAGAGTGACACCTGCGAGTCATTTGGTGGTCGGTGCCGCTGCAGGCCCCACGTGATTGGCCGAGACTGCTCCATGTGGGCCGCGGGCTGCTGGGGATTCCCCACTGCAGACGTGAGTGTCAGATTGGATGAATGATGAGTAATAAGGGCTTTTAATGATGAGTGAGAGGACGGACCAAACCAACCTGTCCAACCATCAGAGGACAGTTTGTTGTTCTAGTTTCAACTCTTACTACATTACTGTCAGCATCATTTTGAGTTCATCAGCAACTATCACTACATTACTGTCGCATCATTTTGGGATCATTAGCAATTCTTACTACATCACTGTCACCATCATTTTTAGGTTTTTGGCAACTCTCACCATATCACTGGATTATTATTTCTTAGGTTTGTAGCAACTCTCATTCCATCACTTTAGCATCATTTTGAGGTTCGTAGCAACTCTCACCACATCACTGTAGCATCATTTCTTATGTGAGAAGAAACTCTCACTACATCACTGTAGCTTTATTTTCAGTTAAGAAGAAACTCTCACTACATTACTGTAAGCATCCTTTTGAGGATAGTGTCAACTCTTACTTCATCACTGTAGCATCATTTTGAGGTTGGTAGTAACTCTCACTCCATGACTTTAGCGTAAATTTTTAGGTTTTAAGCAACTCTCACTACATTACTGTCAGCATCATTTTGAGCATCCTAGTAACTCTCACTACATCACTGTCGCATAATTTCTTAGGTTCGTAGCAACTCTCATTACATCACTTTAGCATCATTTTTAAATTAGTAGCAACTCTCACATCACTCTAGCATCATTTTGAGGTTCGTAGAACTCTCACCACATCAGTGTAGCATCATTTTGAGGTTTTTAGCATCACTCACCACATCACTAGAGCATCATTTCTGAGGGTAGTAGCAACTCTAACTACATCACTGGAGCATCGTTTTGAGGATAGTAGTAACTCTTACTACACCACTGTCGAATCATTTAAAGGTTCCTAGCAATTCTCACTACATTACTGTCAGCATTATTTTGAGGTGAGGAGAACTCTCACGACATCACTGTAGCATCAATCTGATGATAGTAGCAACTCTCACTACATGACTTTAGCATCATTTTGAGGTTTTTAGCAACTCTCATTACATCACTGGAGCATCATTTTGAGGTTAGTCGCAACTCTCACCACATCACTGTAGCATCATTTTGAGGTTCGTAGCAACTCTCACTACATTACTGTAAGCATCATTTTTAAATTAGTAGCAACTCTCACTACATTTCTGTGGCATCATTTTGAGATTTTTAGCAACTCTTTCTACATTATTGTCAGCATGTTTGAGGTTTTTCGCAACTCTCACCACATCACAGTAGCATCATTTGTTAGGTCAATAGCAACTCTCATTGCATTACTGTAGCATCATTTTGAGGTTAGTAGCAAATTTCACTACATCACTGAAGCATCCTTTTGAGAATAGTTGAAACTCCCACTACATCACTGTAGCATTATTTTGAGGGTAGTAGCAACTCTTACTACAAGATTGTCAGCATCACTTTGAGGTTGTTCGAAACTCTTACAACATTACTGTAAGCATCACTTTGAGTTTATTAGCAACTATATCTACATTACAGTTAGCATTATTTTGAGTTCATTAGCAATTCTTACTACATCACTGTCGCATCATTTTGAGGTTAGTTTCAACTCTTACTTCATTACTGTTGCTTTATTTTGAGGTTCGTAGCAACTCTTACTACATGACTGTCAGCATCACTTTGAGGTTGTTCGAAACGTTCACTCCATTACTGTTAGCATCATTTTGAGTTCATTCGCAATTCTTACGACATCACTGTCGCATCATTTTGAGATCATTAACAATTCATCTGACATCACTGTTGCATTATTTTAAGGTTCATAGCAACTCTTACTACATTACTGTCAGCATCACTTTGAGTTTATTAGCAACTATCTCTACATTACTGTTAGCATCATTTTGAGTTTATTAGCAATTCTTACTAAATCACTGTCGCATTATTTGGAGTTTCGTAGCAACTCTTACTACATTACTGTTGCATTATTTTGAGATTAGTGGCAACTCTTACTACATGACTGTCAGCATCACTTTGAGGTTGTTCGAAACACTTACTTCATTACTGTAAGCATCACTTTGAGTTTATTCGCAACTATCACTACATTACTGTTAGCATCATTTTGAGATCATTAGCAATTCTTCCGACATCACTGTTGCATTATTTTGAGGTTCGTAGCAACTCTTACTACAGGACTTTTAGCATCATTTTGAGATCATTAGCAATTTTTCCGACATCACTGTTGCATTATTTTGAGGTTCGTAGCAACTCTTACTACATGACTGTCAGCATCACTTTGAGGTTATTCGAAACTTTCACTACATCACTGTTAGCATCATTTTGAGTTCATTAGCATTTCTTTCAACACCACTGTCGCATTTTCTTGAGGTTTGTAGCAACTCTTACTACATTACTGTTGCATTATTTTGAGGTTCGTATCAACTCTTGCTGTATGATTGTCAGCATCACTTTGAGGTTATTCGAAACACTGACAACATTACTGTAAGCATCACTGAGTTTATTAGCAACTATCACTACATTACTGTAAGCATCAATTTGAGTTCATTAGCAATTCTTCCTACATCACTGTAGCATTATTTTAAGGTTATTAGCAGACTTACTACAATCCTGTCAGACTGATTTTGAGGTTCGTAGCAACTCTTACTACATGACTGTCAGCATCACTTTGAGGTTGTTCGAAACACTTTCTACATTACTGTTAGCATCACTTTGAGTTTATTAGCAACTATCACTACATGACTGTTAGCATCATTTTGAGTTTAATTGCAATTCTTACGACATCACTGTCGCATCATTATGAGATCATTACAAATTCTTCTGACATCACTGTCGCATTTTTTTGAGGTTCGTAGCAACTCTTACTACATGACTGTCAGCATCACTTTGAGGTTGTTCGAAACACTTTCTACATTACTGTTAGCATCACTTTGAGTTTATTAGCAACTATCTCTACATTACTGTCAGCATCACTTTGAGTTTATTAGCAACTATTACATTACTGTAAGCATCATTGAGTTTATTCGCAACTATCACTACATTACTGTTAGCATCATTTTGAGTTTTTTAGCAATTCGTACAACATCACTGTAGCATCATTTTTTATTTCATTAATAATTCTTTCTACATCACTGTAGAATTTTTAGCAACTTTCATTACATTACTATTAGCATCATTTTTTAATTCATTAACAATTCTTTCAACATCACTGTTGCATTATTTTTAGGTTCGTAGCAACCTTCCTTTAAACCTGTCAGAATCCCTTTGAGGTTATTTTAAACTTTCACTACATTACTGTTAGCATCATTTTGAGTTCATTAGCAATTCTTACGACATCACTGTTGCATCATTTTTAGATCATAACAATTCTTCCGACATCACTGTGGCATTATTTTGAAGTTCGTAGCAACTCTTACTACATGACTGTCAGCATCATTTTGAGGTTGTTCGAAACACTTACTACATTACTGTAAGCATCACTGAGTTTATTAGCAACTATCACTACATTACTGTTAGCATCATTTTGAGTTTAATAGCAATTCTTACGACATCACCGTCAGCATCATTTTTAGGTTACTCGCAACTCTAACCACATGACTGTCAGCATCACTTTGAGGTTATTCGAAACTTTCACTCCATTAATATTACCATCATTTTGAGTTCATTAGCAATTCGTACAAAATCACTGTCGCATCATTTTGAGATCATTAGCAATTCGTACAAAATCACTGTCGCATCATTTTGAGATCATTAGCAATTCTTCTGACATCACTGTTGCATTATTTTGAGGTTCGTAGCAACTCTTCCTACATCACTGTCAGCATCACTTTGAGGTTGTTCGAAACGTTTACTCCATTACTGTTAGCATCATTTTGAGTTCATTAGCACTTCTTACTCCACCAATGTCGCATCATTTTGTGATCATTAGCAATTCTTCCGACATCACTGTCGCAATATTTGGAGGTTCGTAGCAACTCTTGCTACATTACTGTTGCATGATTTTGAGGTTAGTAGCAACTCTTACTACATGACTGTCAGCATCCCTTTGAGGTTGTTCGAAACACTTACTACATTACTGTAAGCATCACTGAGTTTATTAGCAACTTTCACTACATTACTGTTAGCATCATTTTGAGTTCATTAGCAATTCTTACTAAATCACTTTCGCATCATTTTGAGATCATTACCAATTCTTCTGACATCACTGTCGCATTATTTTGAGGTTCGTAGCAACTCTTACTACATTACTGTTGCATTATTTTAAGTATCGTAGCAACTCTTACTACATTACTGTCAGCATCACTTTGAGTTTATTAGCAACTATCTCTACATTACTGTTAGCATCATTTTGAGTTCATTAGCAATTCTTCTGACATCACTGTCGCATTATTTTGAGGTTATTAGCAACTCTTACTACATTACTGTAAACATCATGTAGTTTATTAGCAACTCTCACTACATCACTGTGAGCATCATTTTGAGTTCATTAGCAATTCTTCTGACATCACTGTCGCATTATTTTGAGGTTATTAGCAACTCTTACTACATTACTGTAAACATCATGTAGTTTATTAGCAACTCTCACTACATCACTGTTGCATCATTTTTAGATCATAACAATTCTTCCGACATCACTGTGGCATTATTTTAAGGTTCGTAGCAACTCTTACTACATGAATGTCAGCATCACTTTGAGGTTGTTCGAAACACTTACTACATTACTGTAAGCATCACTGAGTTGATTAGCAACTACCACTACATTACTGTTAGCATCATTTTGAGTTTAATAGCAATTCTTACGACATCACCGTCAGCATCATTTTTAGGTTACTCGCAACTCTAACCACATGACTGTCAGCATCACTTTGAGGTTATTCGAAACTTTCACTCCATTAATATTACCATCATTTTGAGTTCATTAGCACTTCTTACTCCACCAATGTCGCATCATTTTGTGATCATTAGCAATTCTTCCGACATCACTGTCGCAATATTTGGAGATTCGTAGCAACTCTTACTACATGACTGTAAGCATCACTTTGAGGTTATTAGCAACTTTCTCTACATTACTGTTAGCATCATTTTGAGTTTATTAGCAATTCTTCTGACATCACTGTCGCATTATTTTGAGGTTATTAGCAACTCTTACTACATTACTGTAAGCATCATGTAGTTTATTAGCAACTCTCACTACATCACTGTGAGCATCATTTTGAGTTCATTAGCAATTCTTACTACATCACTGTAACAAAGTTGTTTCTATGGCAGTTCCCAAAGAGGTAGAAAATGATCCAACACTGTATTTAGTTCATCAATGTACTTCTTGAATGTTAGTGATTGATCCGGGATCTCCTGCTCATGCATCCCAGGCAGAATCAATGACTTAGCTGCAAGTCACCTTTTTTGAACTCTTGAACATCTGGAAGTAGTTAAAGGGGTTTTACAAGGGGGTCCCACAAATCTCCTGAGCACCAGGACTAGTTGGTACCGTTCCGACACCAGGAAGGAACTCATAAATAGTGGAGATAACACAGATACACATTCCAAGAACAATTGTCTTTTAGATCTACGTAAGCTTATATCATGCATATGCTTGACTTGTAAGTATGCGTGAGTACAAAATATTATTAAAAGATAATATATAAGACAACAGAAAAACACTTAATATCAGTTAATGAAGAGAGCTCTGGACCCAGGTGCTTCCATCTCGGAGGAATGAACAGCTCCCTGCCCTCCAGATACCTGCTGCCATACAAGAGACACAGCGAGGGGAACGTCAACCCCCCCCCCCCCCCCCCCAGAAGAACAGGGTCCTGAAGGGCTTGAGATCCTTTAATAAGCCAAGAAAGGGATTCCAGTCATGTAAGTGATTTCCTTTAGAGTCCCAGATATTCTGAGGTCACAGAACTGTAAAATGCTAACATTCTAATCATGATCTTACTAATTAATTAGCAAAGGAAAGGAATCCGGCCATGTCAGGGATCTCCTTTCATTCTGTAGAATCTTGCTTAGTTTCTTTATTGTTTGAGCGTTCTCCTGTTCTATGTTTCTCTTATTTATCTTTTTCTGTGATTTAATGTGAGTTCTTCAGAAATGAGCTAATGGAAATATATGACTGTGCAGCTGAAGATGACCTGTTGGTTTCTATGTTTCTCTGCAAACGTCAGGCAGAATGTGGAAGAGCGTCACAGCTGAGACGGTTAAAACCTTAGAGAATGTTTGCTCATGTTGTAAATGTGCTGTTCATGCAGAATAGGATGCTTATTCATGGACGTTAAAATATATTTGGGTCAAACCACAGGAGCTGAAGTGTGTACCCTCATGCTCCAGGTCTCAAAGTTGTAAACTTACTTTGTGGTTGGCAGATTGATGTTTGCATTTGTTGATTTGAATAATCGGAACTATTTGACCTCAACCGGGGCGCCTATTCTGAGATTTTGAGAATTCTTGGATGTGACATGACTCTACCTCCAATCTGTATGTCCCCTCCCCACGGTGATGAATAGCTGACTGTTCCTCAGAAACACCAGAGAACTTCTGATGCTCTATGAGTGCTGTAACTTCTCTCTCATGCATGAATAAAGTGTGTAAGGTTTGAGAAAGAGACCACGCCTCCTTTCTGTTCACTGCTCCGCCGGACGACCCCCCCACGCAGGGCCACTTGACCACAATTAATGGCGACGAGGATGGGATCCTAAACACCTGAGGTTACAGACTCGATGCAACGACTCCACTGATCATGTAGACTGGTAGGAGAACACCTTTTACCAGTTACAGCAGCAGACTCCCAGTAGCAAACCTACTCAGTCCTCCACCTCTGCTTGAGCAGCTGCTGCTGCCAATGATGATCTCCAAAGTCCTGTTCCGTCACTTGGTGAACTGTCTAAGCTTCCTAAAAGAGAGCAGAACTTGTCTGCCTCACTCTCTCCCACTGCTCAATGGAGCCCTGCATTTAGAAGAAGAACTAGAACCTGGAAACCTAGGATACCAGGACAAAAGTGTGTTAAATGATGAAGGAGAAGAAGTGATTAATGAAGAGGATTGTATCCTAGAAGAGGTAGAGGGTTTGAAGGCCAAGACCAACAGGAAGAGGAAACTGGCACCCCAGACCTCAGACTCAACAGGGCCCCAGACCAGGACCGCCTCTGAACCTGTGGCATACCCCTCAACAATAGGACAGCACTTCAGTGTCTTCCAGTGTGCAACATTGAAAATGAAAAACAGAAAGTTGTAACTGAATGCTCTCAAATAACTCTAACTGCTGAAACTAAAGTTGAATTATCAGTAGATGGAAAATCTGCTGAACTATCAGTGGACACAGGTGCAACAGTTTCCACCATTAATAAGTCAGATGCTAACTGTGTAGGATTAGTTCCTACTTCTGAAAATATAAAAACAGTAGCAATTGCTGGAGTAACTATGCAAAGTCCTTTGGAGCACCAGCCAAAGTTCAGTTTGGACTCATTTCATGAGAGCATCCATTTGTAGTCACTGATAACTCACCAAGTAATCTACTGGGTCGGGATTTGTTCACCAAGTGGCGTGCAACTATTCATTGTTCTCCTGAAGGCGTTCATAGCACAGTCCCTGACCATGATTCTGAATGCTTCTTCAACATGCTACAGGCGGTAAATACAGGATGCTATTATTCTCTCATGTACTCCTTTTCAATCAGATGCTGACGGTGTCCTGGATTCAGACGGATGATTTCTTAGCAGGAAAAGAAGACCTGCCAGATCATTCCAGGATAACAGGTTTACAAGACCTCCATGTAACTCTACATGTTGATATGACAGGAACGGATGTTGCCTGCTTCAAACTGTTAGACCCAAATACGGGATCACAATTCTCTGTGTTCTCAGATACTTTGGCAAGAACCCCAAAAGGTGTTTTCTATTTACCAAACGTTGGAGGTTTGGCTTTGTCACTGTTTCAGGTTGATAAAACCTCGCCCCATATTTCCGTGGCTGTTGTTGAAGGAATAGAACCACAACGACTCGGCCCTGTAGCACATTCCATGACTCACAATTCCCCAGAGGAAGGGTTTTTATGATGACATCATGTGTGTACATGTGTGTATGTATATATATGTTTTGACTCTACACATGGACACAAACTGTCCTGTTGCATGTGGCTGTATTGTTATTGGAAGACAAGTCATGGCCAGATAGTTCATCAGTCGGGGTGGGGCGAGAAGATGAGGTTGCAGTTTGTTAATTGGAAAATCGTGTGTGTCTGTGTGTGTGGTTGTGTGGTTGTGTGTTATGGTTCACAAAATAAAGGAAAGACGATTAAGTCCCATTTATGTTTATTATGATTGTAATTAATTTACCAAGAAAAGGGTTTCAGTCGGCTCACAAAAATATCTGCAGCCTGAGAAATAGAATAACAGAAGTGTCCCAACTCTTGTCCTTGGATATCCGTCTATTGGTAAGATCACAAACTCACCTTGATGATACATTCAATGAGGATGCACTGGGAATCCAGGGGTACAATATTTTTACAAGAGACAGGAACAGCTATGGAGGAGGTGGAGCAGTTTATGTACAAAATCACATTCCAGCAAAAGTAAGATTGGATTTGATGGCTGCAATACTGAAGTGATCTGGGTGCAAATCAGTCTACCTCATGTTCAACCATTGCTTGTAGGGTGTGTCCAGACCACCAAGTGCAAGGTTTCACGTTAGATAGAGGACGCCATCTTGATCGAGACATTTATTTGCCTGGAGACACAAACATAGATTGGAACTTGTCCACTTCAAGAGAAGCTGCGATGCAAGAACATGTAATTGAACACAGATGGTGGAAAGATCAACAAGAGTGTTCTAGGAAAGATGGGGCGAAAGTGAAACATGCACAGACCACATACTCCCAAACTGGAGCTGTTTCTGTTCCAAAGCATTATCTAGACCAGTGGGGTGTTCTGATCAGAACCCAGTGGTAACTGCAAGGAAAGGACATGCTCCTCTAAGAAAATATACAGTCAGGAATATGAAATCACCCTGGGTGGACACAGAACTAAGAGAAGCAGTGAGATGGAGAAATGAAGCAAAACAGGCAGCGATAATATCTGGTTTTGAATCGGATTGGCAAATCTATACAGAAATTAAGAAATTATGTTACTTCTCTTTCTTCTTTTTATTACTATTCACCACAACTGGGTTCCATTTGCAGTCGTTCGAAATAATAAAAACACAAGAACACATCTGAGGTTTCTTTTTAGCTGGAATGTTCCTTTCAGAGCTTTAAGAGTGAGGAGAAGGATTTTAAACTCTGTTCTGGATTGGTGATGTGGTCTCTCCTCCTAGTTCCTGTCCATGCACGTGCAGCTGCATTCTTGAGCAGCTGCAGTCTTGAAGGGGAGGTTCAGTTTTTTGGACCTTTGGCCTTCCCAGCTCACCAGGGTGCTCCCAGCAACTGGAGACAGTTTTGGACCCATTGGGTCTGGTCCTGCTGACGCTATCTGCAATGCTCGTGCTAGCGCGAGTGGATAGGCCTGCCATTTAAATACCATCTTACTCACTCCACAGCACATTCCAGGCGACTGACATAAAGCTCCAGAATATCAATTTAAAGTTTTTGTTGATAGAATCATTCTGGGGAGGAAACTTTTAGTACATCGCGGTTCTTTTTGAGGGACAAACCTCAGATTTCAGGTGAAATTTTACCTCTCCTCTAGTCGGTAGTAATGGGCTCACGTTACAGCTTCAGAGGACTGATATGCTACTGACTGAATGTATTCCTCAGCCATTGATGAGTCGGCCGATATTTATCTATAATATATATTTATATATCCAGTGACTTCTCCCAGTGCTGTCTCTGTGCTGGGCTCTAAAACCAGGCTGAAACCCTCAAATCAACTCTTGTTATGGAGGAAGTCACTCAGCTGATTAGCAGCTGCTTTCTCCAGGATTTTAGAGAGGAGGGGAGGTCAGCTATCAGTCCATAGTTGGCTAGAACCTCAGGGTATCCACAGCTTCCCTGACCAGGACTTGAACCCTAGGCTGTGGTGGTGAGAGCACCAGTCCTAGCCACTGGACTATCAGGGACCACACTGACCAGAGTTTGTCCTTGCAGGAGTCAGTGACTTAATAGTGTCGAACAAAGGGTTGAACCTGAATGAGACAGTTACCCTTCAACGTGGGGCCAAGAGTGAACCAAGAACACTACAATGGGGGTGAGAGTGGAGCCATGATGGATTCACAGTTCATCACCTCCACCATCATGTGGACCACCTGATCACCTCTCCCTCAACCTCTCAATAACTCATTCTCCAAACCGGGAATCGAACCCGGGCCGCGGCGGTGAGAGCGCCAAATCCTAGCCACTAGACCACCAGGGACCACACTGAGCTCTCCAACAACAGAGACTATACACAATGACTCAAGAACACAGGACTCTGTGGTCTCAGCTTGAGATGCAGAGGGTCCACCAAGACCACCAGACACCTCAGCCCCCTAAAGACAGTCCACCCCCAGGATCCTGCCCCCCTCTGCTCCAACTCAGCCCTCCATTCATAACTGACTTTGTCTCAGTCTCTTCACAATGCCAGTCACTGAAACACTGACAATGTGATGGGGCTTCCTGTCTTTGCTGCATTTTCTTCAAGGCTCACTACTGCTACTTCCTACAGTCGTCTCTACTGTGTACTTGTACTACCAGTTGTTATGAGCAACTGTGGATTTCTAAATATTCCAGTCCTCAGTTTGCAACTGTATCGTGATGATGGGTCTGTTTAGAGCTGTCAATCAATGTTAATAATTGATCTTAGCATCTGGAGATTATTTTAGGAACACAAATACTTTTACTTCATTCTGAGGATGAGCAGACGTTCAATATAATGATTATTTATTAGTCAAAGACTCCTGCTAGTCAGAGAGGATCTGGGCTGGATTGGAAAGCTTCTGAGAGGGAAACCTTCACTCTGGACTGGACTGAGAACGGAGCAGCCTCAGCTTCCGGGAGCCTGACTTGCCTCTGTGTTCTAAAGTTGTGAGGGCTGACATCACAGTGAAACTCCTGAGATCACAGAGCCTTTGAGATCACAGGCTGACTTCCTTTTTATCCCTAAAATGAAGAATAAAAATGTTGTGTCTGTGTTTGTGTTGCTGCATCAGTTAAACAGTGACTCTGACAGAGGGGATGTAGCTCAGTGGTAGAGCGCATGCTTCGCATGTATGAGGCCCCGGGTTCAATCCCCGGCATCTCCAGCTGGGCCTTTGGAGCCTTCATCTTATCAGCTAAATTGATCCATAAATGTGACAACAGTTGATAACCAAGTACCAGAAGAGAAACCAGTCTGTTGCATATCAAAGTATCTGTAGCAGGGTCAGTGTGACTGTGAGCCTTCATAGCCAGCATGAAGGAGCTGGTTTTATCTTTGCTGGGGAAATCCCACACACAGCTGCTCTCAGTTCCAAATGTGTGTGTCCTCACTCCTCCGTCCTCCTGCTGCCCTCAGAATACAGACACAATTCAACCTGGCAAGTTTGGAGCATAGAAGTGCTCCTGAAGAGATGTGTGTCAGCCCACAGCTGGCTGTTCTTACCTGGAACCTCAAGATGAAACTGCTTCCACAGATTGGAAATGAATCTGATGTTGACTTTTGGACAAATCACCTGTTCATCAGTTCATCATCACTTCCATCCATTTCTACTGCTTATCTTGTTATAGAAAGGAGTCTATCTGCTGTGTGACTGAGGCAGTTACTGTGAGCTGCTGCATGTCTCAGTGTGTGTGTGGGGGGGGGGGGCTGTGTGTGACTGGTCGGCTGCCAAGGATTATTGATGAGATCAATCGTGATCAGCTCAGAGATCACGGCACAGAAGAAGGAGACTTTTTGATTTTTGGGGGTTCAGTTTCTAAGTCAGACACATCATCACAATTTGAAGTTTTCCTCCAGTAAAAAACAAAACAACACAAAACCAAACAAAAACATGATTTGACTTTTGATGTCTACATTTTTTTGGAAATTGTGAGTCCAACAAGCAGGAGGCCGTTTGAGCTTGGAAACTGTGAAGCATCACCAGTAACTGCTGGTTAATTTACACGTGTTTCCTCCAAAAAGTTTAAAATGAACTCAATGCTGAATCCCTCGTCGTCATCACTGAGCTGCAGAACTGGTCCATGCAGGAGGCTGAGCAGGTCTTCCTCTCTGGTCCAGTGTCTCAGCACAGGTCAGAGTAGAGAATTAAAACATGAACACAAATCTTTATCAGCTGTTTACTGATATCAGTGACTACCTTCAAGTAAGAGTGTTAGTGAATGGACCCTTTTTAAAGTTTATGTTATAATGTTTGAAAAATGATGCTCACAAAAACACAACAAAAGTGTTTGTGGTAAAATGATTCCAGTAGATTTTATTGCCATTTTAAGAGTTCAAGCGTATTTTGGTGACATTGTTTGATATCATGACTCTCAGTTACTTTAGCAGGACCATCGTGACTTGAAATCTTCCTCATCAACCCATATCGACCCTCAACCCCTCACACAGAACCAGGAGCCCTCAACTGAAGGAACCTTTAAAACTGAGAAGTTGGAAAGAAAGCAGTATTTTGGTAGAATGAACCTTTAAAACTATAAATTAGAAAGTATTTTGGTGGAATGAACCTTTAAAACTATAAATTAGAAAGTATTTGGTGGAATGAACCTTTAAAACTATAAATTAGAAAGTATTTTGGTGGAATGAACCTTTAAAACTATAAATTAGAAAGTATTTGGTGGAATGAACCTTTAAAACTATAAATTAGAAAGTATTTTGGTGGAATGAACCTTTAAAACTATAAATTAGAAAGTATTTTGGTGGAATGAACCTTTAAAACTATAAATTATAAAGTATTTTGGTGGAATGAGCCTTTAAAACTATAAATTAGAAAGTATTTGGTGGAATGAACCTTTAAAACTATAAATTAGAAAGTATTTTGGTGGAACGAACCTTTACAACTATAAATTAGAAAGTATTTTGGTGGAATGAACCTTTAAAACTATAAATTAGAAAGTATTTGGTGGAATGAACCTTTAAAACTATAAATTAGAAAGTATTTTGGTGGAATGAACCTTTAAAACTATAAATTAGAAAGTATTTGGTGGAATGAACCTTTAAAACTATAAATTAGAAAGTATTTTGGTGGAATGAACCTTTAAAACTATAAATTAGAAAGTATTTTGGTGGAATGAACCTTTAAAACTATAAATTATAAAGTATTTTGGTGGAATGAGCCTTTAAAACTATAAATTAGAAAGTATTTGGTGGAATGAACCTTTAAAACTATAAATTAGAAAGTATTTTGGTGGAACGAACCTTTACAACTATAAATTAGAAAGTATTTTGGTGGAATGAACCTGTAAAACTATAAATTAGAAAGTATTTTGGTGGAATGAACCTTTAATACTATAAAAAAAAGTATTTTGGAGGAATTGGAATAAACCTTTTATACAGTTGTCAGAAATTAAAGGACAGGAAGTAGTATTTTGGTGGAATAAACCTTTAATACTGTAGTTCGAAAGGAGTAATTTGCTATCATCTAATTCGATAGGTGGCGCTGTCACCAAAAACCAAAGTCCCAGAACTGCATTTTATCATCCAATTCAGTAGGTGGTGCTGTGGGGTCCTGGAACTGCAGCTCTCTGGTGCTGCAGGATCTCCTCTTGAAAAGCCTCACAGTTCAGAGTCGTTCCAGAATCGAGGAGCAGAAACCAAAGTCTCCTACGACGAGGATGGGATTGGAACCCACGCCTGCAGAGCTCAATGGATCAGCAGTCCATCACCTTAACCACTCGGCCACCTCATCTCCTGACCACCATGATGTGCTGCTTTCTCTGAGCCTTTGAAACAGCTGAACTCTTTGGAGCCCATTTGTCAGAAATGGACCCAGCAGGAGCCACTGAACACAACTCTGACATCATCAGGCTTCTTCCCAGCAGCTTGGTGCTCCAGAAGGAAGAATCCAGACCATCGCTACATCATCAGAGTGAACACCAGCTGATGTTGACCAGTTTAACAAGCCTTTGACTGCTAAATGACATCCAAGCTCAGATTCTCTTGTCCTGGTAGAACAAGTCAGTGTTGAAGAAGATGAGAGCACCAGTCTCTTTCATCCAATGCTGGAACAGCGTTAGATTGAAGGTCTGAAGGTCCCTGGTCTGGTCCAGGTTTCAACAGGGGACCAGCATCAGCCAGCAGTTAAATGTGGACAGCAGTGGAGGTGAAGCCCACGTCAAGGAAACAAGCCTCCTATCACTGTCCTGTGCTGAGTTTCTTTAACTCCCATCATGGGGGGGAGCAAGCAGTGGATGAGGCTGTGGTCGACATGCAGCCACCGGCCACTGTTGAAAATGAGGCACTGAGGAGTTCCTGAAGCTCATTGCACCCTTGAATGTTCTAGCAAGCAGGAAGGTTGTTTAAGAAATGTGAGGTTTGGATGAATTCATGGGTCCTGTCATGATATATGATATGATATGATATTATCGTATATTATTCATTCATTGTCTTCTGCTTATTATTATCTATATTATCTTTCTATTAAGGGTCGCGGGGGGTGGAGCCTATCCCAGCATCTACAGGGGAGAGGCGGAGTTCACCCTGTACAGGTGACCAGTCCATCACAGGGCCAACACACAGAGACAGACAACCATTCACACTCACAGTCACACCTTCGGTCAATTTAGAGTATCAATCAGCCTCGTCCCCTCTTGATGTCTTTGGACTGTGGGAGGAAGCTGGAGTACCAGAGAGAACCCACACAGACACAAGGAGAACATGCACTCGAACCGGGAACCTTCTTGCTGTGAGGCCACAGTGCTGACCACTGCACCACCACTAAAAGCAACTGAAGCCGTCCAGAGACTGAAGTGGGAGTGAGCTGCTGAAATGAGGAGCCATGAGCCTGAGCCAGCAGAGGAAGAGCCTCGCTCCTCACATGGATCACAACCAGCTATGAAAACACATTTCTTTGTGTTTCTTTGTGAATTTCTGTGGCAGTTTGTCATGTGATGATACACTCATGATGAACAAAGAATTAGCTCTTAAATATTTGCTAGGGCCTCTCTGGAAACCTCTTGATATGGAGGTTGAGGACAGCAAGATGACCTCTCATACTACAGCTGATTCAATGAGCGAAGTCCAACGCTACCTGGCTGAAAGCAACACCCCAGAACACAGGACTGTCACGGAGTGAGCCATGACGCTTGCACCAAATGCGCGCACCTAGCCACTCACGCAAGCGCATAGGCAGCTATCTGCCGGCACAATAAAAACACCAGCTGACCTACTGCTGTGAGTAGCACTTCATCTACATTCAGTTTCTGTCTTGGTTTACCTGGTTTTCACATTCCACACTACACTGTTCCCCATACAGTCTCACCAGCATGTGTTTGAGTGTGCAGGGGTGGCCAACCAGCATGTTCAACACATTTATTTTTTTTATTCATCACTCGCGTTTTCAACACGCGCCATTTTTCTAAAACATTCCCTCATCTGTTTAAACTGCAAAAACGGTGGTGTGTGTAAGTGTGCTTCGTTACCAGTACAATGTTTTATGTTTTTAGCAATCTTTACAAACACATTCAGTTTTCTGTAGACTCACCAGCACATCACACACTCCCTTCTTCCTCGGGCGAAGCCGAGGAACTGTTCCAAGGCGCAATTGTTGGGGGTTCCGCGCGCTCTGGGCGGTGCATACTGTATGCACCGTACACTGTATACACAGTACGGACCAGACTTGCTCCTGTGATTCATTCTATTTACCGTTACACTGGTGTCAGAAGTGTTCTGCGATGTCTTCAGAACGAGAAGTGAAACTCATGATCTCCAGCCTTGAGGCACTTTTGAGGGAGGGTCCCTGGAAAGTTGGTGAAAATGATCCGGAGAGTGCTGCTGCTGGTCGTCCTGACGGAGCTAGTGCGCCCCAACCTTCTGTGCTGTGGCGGGACGCGGGGCAACAGAGGCCCGCTCGCCAAGACCGGGGTGAGAGACGACAGCTTTGCACGGAGGACTTTGCATTAGGCCAGGGGCAGTGTATGGGAGAAGGTACGTGGACGGGGTCCAGTGGACAGAGGCGGGAAGTGATGCTAGACAGCGCGCCGAGGCTGTCTCAGCTGGACCGGGGAGAGAGGAACCGCTTCCGGGCTAATGAAGTTCCCAGCCGAAAGTCAACACATGGGGGCCGCCATAGGACCAGTAAACCAGCCCGTACAGCCTCACGGACAGTCTATGATTAAGCTTCATCGCTACAATGGGGAAGAGCCTGCTGACACTTTTCTTTTACAAGTTCAACTGGCTGCACAGATTAATAGATGGTCTGATGAGGAGACAGCCGGACATGTTGCTCTTTCATTAGAGGGGAAGGCATTGCAGATACTGACAGATCTGCGCCCAGCTGAGCTCCGAGATTGGTTGAAGCTTAAAGGGGCTATCCAGTGTCGATTTGACCGTCACCTTTTTGTAGATGATGCCCGAGACCGGCTAGCAAAGCGCCGTTGAGAGCTGGGAGAAAGCTTAGGTACATACGCTGCAGACCTGCGGAGTTACACTCGCCGTGGGCACCCCGATTTCACCGAGAGTGTCCAGGAGGAGCTCACTGTCCAGGCTTTCCTCTGAGGACTACAACCAGGACGGCTGCGGGAGCACATGCGGTTGTTTTCTCCCTCCACACTTGAAGCTGCACTGAAAGAAGCAGAGCGGGTGGAGCATGTCCTGTGTCCCGAAGGCTCTGGGCGGAGCAATGATATTCGTGTTAACCAAGCCAGGGGTGACGATAGTGATGTGGTCGAGGCCCGTCGTACAACAACCAACCCGCAGCGACACCGTTCCAGGAGAAGTGACGGTGAATATTACAGATGTGGGGCCCCTGGCCACATTGCTCGCTTTTGTCCTGCTCCAACACCACTAAGTCAACAGCCGGATTTAAACTAGCAGGGGATGGCATCGAGGGGGGGCTACCATCCACTGAAATTACTACCACCCCTAACACATCTATGATGCGCCTTGGCTGCTTGGGACACACTCATGGACTTTATGTGGACTGTGTCATTTGAAGGAACCCCATGTCGTGCATTGGTGGATACTGGTTCTACTATTTCCTTAATTAAGCCAGGACCTCTGCCGAGCTCCAGTGGCAAGAGTCCCAAGGGCTGGACATCCACCGACCAGAACATTACAACGGTCACTGGGGACCGGGCAAGGATGTTGGCTACTAGGATGCTGAAGGTTTCTGTGGACCACCTCCAGGTACATCACCAGTTCTGGCTTGTTAACATCCAAGATCCCTGCATTATTGGTCTTGACCTTTTGAGTGAGTGGGGGGCTGTGGTGGATGTGCCCAAAGCCACCCTACTGTTGAACACCGGTACCATAGCTCTTCACCAGTCTTATGATCCTGAGCCATGCCAAGTCGTGAAGCCGCCATCGCGGGTGCAGCCGCCAGCGCCACAGAAGGAACCGCCAGCACCGCAGAAGGAGCCACCATCAAGGGTGCAGCCGCTATCCCCGGAAACCAGTGAAGCCATCGCCGACCTCTTTGCTCGGACTTGCCAGGGACTGGGGACTGAACAGCAATGTCAATTAAAAACACTGTTGGACATGTTTGCTGATGTGTTTGCTGCCAAAGATGAGGACTGTACCCACACCAATCTTGTCCTCCATGACATAGACACTGGGGAGGCCCGTCCTGTACGCCTCCGGCCACGCCGCCTACCCCTTGCCAAGCAGCTAGCAGCACAGGAGAAGATTGAAGAGATGTTGCGAGCGGGCATCATTGAACCGTCCAACAGTCCCTGGGCAGCACCTGTGGTTCTCGTTCAGAAAAAGGACGGCACCTGGCGATTCTGTGTGGACTTCCGCAGACTTAATGAAATTACTCGCAAAGACTCGTACCCCCTGCCACGCATCGACGATGCCCTGGACTACATCTCTGGCTCATCCTGGTTCAGCTCCCTAGACCTTCGAAGCGGCTACTGGCAGGTGGAGCTGACTCCCGAAGCACGCCCCAAAACAGCTTTTTCCATTGGCCAAGGATTGTGGCAATTCAAGGTCATGCCCTTTGGCCTCTGTAATGCTCCGGCCACCTTTGAGCGGTTAATGGAGAGAGTCCTAGTTGACATCCCTCGGACCCGGTGTGTGGTCTATCTCGATGACCTGCTAGCACATGCTGCAGATTTCGAGAGTGCGCTGAAGAACTTGCAGGATGTTCTCCTGGCTGTCCGCCAAGCTGGGCTCCGCCTCAACCCCAAGAAGTGCCATCTGTTCCGGAGGCAGACCTCCTTCCTTGGTCATGTCTTTAGTGGGGAAGGAGTGTCCACCGATCCAGCAAAGGTGACTGCAGTCCAAGAGTGGCCAACCCCCAAGGACATTGCAGAGCTACGCAGTTTCCTCGGGCTAGCCTCTTATTATCGAAAATTCATCAAGGACTTTGCCTCCATTGCAAGCCCCCTCCACAAGTTGACTCAGAAAGGTCATGTGTTCCAGTGGACAGAGGAGTGTGCCGCAGCTTTCAACCATCTGCATGGCGCCCTAGTGAAGGCTCCTGTGTTGGCCTATCCAGACCCAAAGAGGACCTTTATTGCGGACACTGACGCCAGTAATGTGGGTCTCGGGGCTGTGCTTTCACAGGAGGGGGAGCATGGTGAGCAGGTTGTTGCATACTACAGTCGCTCCCTCAGCAAGCCAGAGAGGAACTATTGCGTCACCCGTCACCGAGAACTGCTGGCGGTTATCTTGGCTGTACGTCATTTCCGGCCTTACTTGTATGGCCAGAGGTTTGTGCTAAGGACTGACCATGCCTCCCTAACCTGGCTGCTGAACTTTAAAGAACCTGAAGGGCAGCTGGCCAGGTGGATAGAGAGTCTACAAGACTATGACTTTGACATCCAGCATCGAGCCGGGCGACTTCATGGTAACGCTGACGCCCTGTCTCGTAGACCATGTGAAAAGAGGTGTCGGTTCTGTCAACAAGGAGACGAGGGCCATCTGTGCACCAAGGTAGCGGCGCTGCAGTGTTTGGTGGTACCTACTGATTGAGTGACCATCGATCCTCAGCAGCTCCAGCGGGACCAGCAACAGGATCCAGTCCTCTCCCGGGTGTACTCCTGGGTGGTGGCAGGACAACGCCCAGACTGGTCAACTGTGTCTGCACTGGATCCTGAAACCAAGGCTCTACATTCACAGTGGCCCAACTTTCATCTCCAGAACGGGCAGCTCTACCGGCGTTGGAGCTCCCCTAATGGACAGCGGGAGATCTTGCAGCTCCTGGTCCCAAAATGTCTGCGGCACAAAGTCCTCCAGTCGGTCCATGGTTCGGTGGGAACTGGGCACTTCGGTGTTACTAAGACTCTATTGCGGCTGCGGCAGAGATTTTACTGGCCGGGGTGCAGGCGCGATGTTGAAATGTTTGTCCACCGGTGTGATTCTTGCACTGCACAGAAAGGCCCCACCAGTCGTTCACACGCCCCATTGCAACAGTACCAAGTGGGGGCACCCATGGAGAGAGTGGGTGTGGACATCTTGGGCCCATTTCCCATCACTGACCAAGGGAACCGATACGTCATTGTGGCTATGGATTATTTCACGAAGTGGCCCGAGGCATACGCAGTTCCAGATCAAAGTGCTGCCACAACTGCCCAGAAATTGGTGGATGAGTTTTTCTGCAGATTTGGAGTTCCAGAGGAACTCCATAGTGATCAGGGACGGAACTTCGAGGCTAAGGTGTTCCAGGAGGTGTGCCAGCGGCTGGGGGTGAAGAAGACCAGGACCACTCCATTGCACCCTCAAAGTGACGGGTTGGTTGAACGCTTCAACCGAACTCTGGCCACACAGCTCGCCATTCTCACCAGCCGTCAGCAGCGGGACTGGGATTGTCACCTCCCTCTGGTCCTTTGGGCGTACAGAACCGCTGTGCAGGAGTCTACGCGGTGTACTCCTGCTGTTATGATGTTCGGTCATGAACTGCGCACCCCGGTGGATCTGGTTTTTGGGTCCCCTCCAATGCCGGAGGTTCAAGGGGAGCCTGGACTAGACTACTTTTTCAACCTAGTTGAGCGCCTGCAGGAGGTCCATGAGCTTTCCCGGGAACACCTAACTAACGCTGGAATCCAACAGAAGAGGGCTTATGACCTCTGTAGTAAGGGACAGGACTTCACTCCCGGCTCCAAAGTGTGGGTCTATAGCCCCATCCGGAAGAAGGGACATTCCCCGAAACTCTGCAGCCACTGGGTGGGGCCTTGTACTGTCCTTGAAAGACTGTCGGATGTGGTGTATAGGGTACGACTGTTGCAAAGGGGCAGGGTGGTAGTTCTCCACAGAGATCGGCTGGCCCCTTACCAACCTTTGGCTCCCCCTGCAGTGCCCCCAGATGATGTTAATCAGTCCTCGTTGAGTCCCTCCCCTGAGACCACCAGCAGGGATCCAGTCCCGCAGCCTCGGTCTCAAAGACAGCGTAGACTTCCACAGCATTTGAGAGACTTTGTTGTGGACGGCTGGATTGCTGAGGACAGCTAATCATGCTAGGTGGGGGCAATGTAGCGTTCTTCCAATGTTATGTTGTGGAGTTTTGTATTGTGGCCATTTTGTTGTGTAGGGTCACCTTAGGCAGGTTGCCATTTTTGCATGCCTGGTCAATTTAGTTGGCGGGCCTGGGTTTTTCCGCTTCTTGTACTGGGAGTTTGGTTGACAATAAAGGAGACAGTACGGACCAGACTTGCTCCTGTGATTTACCGTTACAATACTATTTGAGCAGGGGTGTTTTTATGCATTTTGGGGAAAATATATTTTGTTATGTGTAGAGGGGATTTTGGTTATTGAAAATGATTTCAGGTGTTTATATATTCTGGTATTTTTCTGTTAGTTGTTATTTCTCATTTAGAATTTTATTTAGTAAATTGATTAATTTTGTAACTGGGCTCTTCTGTGGGGAGGAGCTGCGGGTATAAAAGCCCTGTAGAATGCTCCAGAGCGTTTTTTTTTTTTGGTGTAGACGTCGGTGTGGAAGGTACTGAGCAGTTGGCTTTAATTTAGTTTTGTGCAGGGTCATTTTTGATTTAGCCTGGCAAAGTTAAAGCTTGTTTATTTTTGCATTTTGATATTCTGTTTCACTGAGTTTAAATTCTGCATTTTGACTTTATTTTGGGACACTGTATATATTTGCACCTTTTGGAAGAAAAATTTTAGAAAAAAAAAAAGGACAAATAAAAAGTGCTATTTTTTTTAAAGAAGCGTCAAGAAGAAGAAGAAGCTCTCTTTCCTCTCCACCGCTGTCCATTCCTGCAACAAGGACCTGTTACAATACTGGAAAAATAACCAGAAAACACATCCCCACCTTTATCAGCTCACTCTGATATCTTCCATTGTCATGCTCACATCTTCATCTGTACCCCGTGAAAGAGTTTTTCTAAGGCAGGGGAACCGGTGTCAGAAGAAATCGCCTTGGAACAAAGACACTTCCAAAAATCGAGCGTTAGCGTTCGTTCTGTAAGGCCATGGTAGTCAAGCGCTATTGGCTTTCCCGTCCATCAATCAAACTGATCAATAAGCTTATCTACAGCTGCTCCGCATCAGCTGATCAAATCCCTCACTTCTGATTGCCCCCTCTCAACTTAAATGTCACCCGGCCTCAACGACCGCTCTGCTAGCTTCTGGCTATGCTGCTCTGCCTGCTGCTATCTGCTGCCATCTGCTGCCATTTCCTGTACAGTTGCTCCTGCTCGCAACTTGCTACCCTCCACCTCCCCAGCTCCACCTTGTCGTGTATACATGGCATAGTTCATTCCATGTCATGTTGCTGCTCTGTTCACGGGGGTATGTTTGCTCTTCCAGTCTTAAACTGGGAGAACCTTCCCTCATGCTGCTGGTCCCTAGTTTCATGGTGCTCATGAAAAATTCTCAGGGGACTCCTCTGAACAGAGCCGTACCACCAGTTTGTGCTAGAATAAACAATCAAGCTCATTATCATCTCTGTGTTTCTTGACGTGAATGGACCTGACAGAACTTGTGTTCCTCAATAAAAATGCAGAAATGAATCACTTTTTAGTCTTTTATTTTATATGATTCAACACTTAAGTTCACAAAATTCCATAGAGAAATTGAAAATTTCAGTTCTGAATTTTTTTATAGACAAATTTGCTCCATTTTACATAGCGACTCATTTCAGCATTTACACAAACAAATTGAACAAATGAAATTCTACAATGATGAGATGATATTTGAAGGAAAGGATGAGCGATTAAATGTTATTTCCCAGGCTGATGTTGGGTTAGCAGTATGGAAGCTTTTCCATCTTTTTTCAGTTTGTTTACCTGCAATGATTGAGAGCTCCTGCAGGGGTCGCTATTGAGTGGCCAACACAGTGTCAAAACAGTGCCGACACAGTTAGTGTAGTGTGTCAGTTCACACCTTAAGGGATCATCATCCAATCACTACCTTGCAGTCCTCATCCATGCTGAGGAGGACAGACCTGAATCCTGTCTCCCTTTAACGTCACATGGAGTTTGGTACTCTTTCAAGATGAACCTCACTTCTGACTTCCTTTGCTCAACGGTTCAAGGGGTTGGGAGTCCTCATCTATTTAATTCTAACATGGATAGAAAAGAGAACGTCTGCTGGCCCAAGGGATTCGTTTCAGCTCAGCTTCAACAACCTTTGA
Organism: Aulostomus chinensis; assembly: GCF_037954235.1. Lineage (NCBI taxonomy): Eukaryota > Metazoa > Chordata > Actinopteri > Syngnathiformes > Aulostomidae > Aulostomus > Aulostomus chinensis. Next base: position 18,130,873 of record NC_141320.1, on the reverse strand, counting down.
CAACCTGAGTTCTTGGGAATCAAACATCTGTTTCATTTTAACGTCGTTGTAAAGTCTATAAAAAAGTTCATGTCAAGAAGTTCTCTTTGAATGCAGCAGAAACCTTCATCAGGAGGGTTACCAGGGTCAGGGCTCAGCAGGAATACAAACAAGAGACAATCAGGAACAACCTTCATCAGGAGGGTTACCAGGGTCAGGGCTCAGCAGGAATACAAACAAGAGACAATCAGGAACAACCTTCATCAGGAGGGTTACCAGGGTCAGAGGTCAGCAGGAATACAAACAAGAGACAATCAGGAACAACCTTCATCAGGTGGGTTACCAGGGTCAGGGGTCAGCAGGAATACAAACAAGAGACAATCAGGAACAACCTTCATCAGGAGGGTTACCAGGGTCAGGGGTCAGCAGGAATACAAACATGAGACAATCAGGAACAAACTTCATCAGGAGGGTTACCAGGGTCAGGGGTCAGCAGGAATATAAACAAGAGACAATCAGGAACAACCTTCATCAGGAGGGTTACCAGGGTCTGGGGTCAGCAGGAATACAAACATGAGACAATCAGGAACAACCTTCATCAGGAGGGTTACCGGGGTCAGGGGTCAGCAGGAATACAAACCTGAGACAATCAGGAACAACCTTCATCTGGAGGGTTACCAGGGTCTGGGGTCAGCAGGAATACAAACATGAGACAATCAGGAACAACCTTCATCAGGAGGGTTACCAGGGTCAGGGGTCAGCAGGAATACAAACATGAGACAATCAGGAACAACCTTCATCAGGAGGGTTACCAGGGTCAGGGGTCAGCAGGAATACAAACATGAGACAATCAGGAACAACCTTCATCTGGAAAAGCTGAGAAAGCCTGAATCTTGAAGCTGTCTGGGGAACTGAGCCTCAGGGAATCAACCTCCGCTGGTTGGGCTCAGAAGCTGTACAGAGAAACTCAACACTCCTTTTCTGGGCAGGGAGAGACCAGCAAGGATGCACTCAAGTAGCTCGTCCTTCAGGAGACAAACTCCACATGTGAAGCACCTTCGAGTCCATCAGGCTGGTGTCTAGAGCCTGGAGGAAAGACATCAAAAAGACGTGGTGGGTATGAGCCTCAGCAGGAAGCAAACGCTCAGCATAGTGGGACAGTTTAAAGACACAGGAGGTCTGATGGAGGCCTCAGGCACCACCTTGCAGGAAGTCCCTCTGCACCCACATTTCAGGGAAATTGTCTTTACAAACTGCAGTGAACTTTAGATGTGCTGGTTTATAGTATTTCACTGTAACAGTTATGAATGAAACAAACTAAAAATAATCAGTATTTTGTGAAACTGTCCATCATGTCTGAAATATTTTGATGTCACTTTGGGGCCCAACATCTCCCCGAGGGCCTCCTCCAGTTGGTCTGAAGTCTGATCAAACACCAGAGAACAAAGCAAATATGACTGAATCAGTTCTGAGGAAGTTCTGGGGAGAACCTTTATTGTTGTTCTGAAGCTCTGCTTCTATGTTCCTACCTGAGAGTCTCCAGCCTCCAGTGAGGATCCTTCAGTCCAGCAGACAGCAGCTCCACTCCTGGGCCTCCTGGATGATTGAACCTCAGGTGCAGCTCTCTCAGGTGGGAGGGGTTGGAGCTCAGAGCCGAGGCCAGAGAAGTAAAACCTTCCTCTCTGATCCCACAACCTAAAAGGCTGCAGTTAAGAGAACAGAGTTAATTCACTGTTCTACCAAATCCTGGAACCTGAACCTCTCAGATGTTGATGGTCTTCACTCCAAGTTAGTGAGGTTTTTATAGTTGCTTTAGCAGTGCCAGGCTAAAGGCTGTGGTCCAACTGCACCGTCACAGTGACAGTTTCCTCAGGAACAAAGCTACCAGGCCTCAGTAATCTACTACCAGCAGGATATTCCAGAGGAACTGTTGACAAACAGCTGGATTCTGTCCATCTGCTCTCACTGCTTCCCACACCAGCAGCTGCTTTGTCAAGTTCCTCTGGTCTTCACCAACAAATGGAACACTTCCTCCTCCAGTCTTTGTTCTGACTTCTCTCTGGTGACCTGCTTTGATCAGTGAGGTTTCTGCTGTTTCACTGTCATGACAGAGTGCAGGTTGTTGAGTCCCGTCACTCACGACAGGAGTTCACCTTCTCACTACCCTCTGATAAAACGCTTCTTTCTCCATTACTATAGAATCTATCACACATTCATAGTTAAGGATGAACCACAGGAACAAGCTCCTCCTCCACTGTGTTACCATGGTGACGAGTCCCCACCCACATCAAAGAGAGACGTGTTCAACCAGAAGTGCTTGGAGCCGCTGCACGAAGCAGGCAGACACCTCTGGGTGGCTGGAGCCTTTTTATGGAGGCGGCAGCAAATGCTGCTGATCCCTGGAAACAACTGGAAATCCAGGCTGGAGGTCAGGAAAACAACACATTGGACTCAGGCACTCGTGCTGAAGTTGACCATCACTTCTTGAGTGACGTCCCACTGCTACATGGTGACCACTGAGGGAGGTTTGGAAGGTGACTATTTATAAAGAACAGATTCACAGCAGTAGTTGACAGGCATTCCTGCTGTTGCCATAGCAACCAACCTGCCTCCGTGATGTGGCTCATCACTGTATAAGTGTCAGGTGACCTGAGGTTGGAGAAAGGGCTGGTAGCTCTGCTTCCACTGTAGGAGATCACGACGACGCTGACCGACACTTCTGAGCGTTTGAAATTCCTCCAAATGTCAGACGGCCGGTTGCTCACTGATCAGGCTTCGATCGACCCTCCAGAATAAAACTGACCTTCATGTGGCTTGAACATCGGCTCAAATCTCTTCATTAAGAACATGTTTTGTTGTCACATGACCTTTGAACCCCAAAATCTAACCAATTCATCATGAACGTTTGAGTCAAAGTAAAGAAATTGTGGGTGGAGTGGAGGCCTGCTAAGATGAGAGCTGGACTCTGACCTGAGAGTTTCCAGGTGACAGTGTGGATCCTCCAGTCCAGCACCCAGCAGCTCCACTCCTGAATCCTGCAGCAGGTTCAGGCTCAGGTCCAGTTCTCTCAGACTGGAGGACTGAGAGCTGAGAACTGAAGACAGAACTGAACAACTTCTCTCTGAGAGCTCACACTTCACCAGCCTGAAGAAGAAATGGAAACATGAGCAAACATGGCGTCAACACCAACTCATCAATGATGAAATCTGTTCTCATCTCTGGTTCAGGATCAGCTTTGATATGTGGACGTTTGGAGTTGATGCCTCATTTGCATATTTAAACAGGTTGATAGGAAACCTTCAAGAACTTTGATAGAACATTCAAATGTCATGGTGGGAAAATGACGTCATCATTGATCCTGAAGATGTCACTAAGAGGCCGTCAGTGCTGGATGATGATGTCACAGTCAAGTTGACCTTTGGGATATTAATTGTCATGATTTCATGCTCACAGACGTTTGAGAGTCTCTTGTTTCTTCAGAGTGAATCATTGACTTCTCTCTCCTCTTGCTGTCAGTCTTAATAGCAGGCGTGCCAGCACTCCATGTTTCCTGAGATCTGATCACTGGAACCACATTCAGAGGTGGTCTGGTCCACATGGGGCCACATTCTCTCAGTGGTTTGTCCACCAATGAGTCCTGGGCCCCAGTGAAGGATCAGCTGATGTCCTCTGTTGAAGCAGAAAGACCATCGCTGAGCGAACGGCGGCGTATTATGACACCGTCTGATCACGTGACAGCTCACTGAGAGAGATTCTTCTGACGGCTCTGAGGACAACATGACCTCATGGGGTTGTGTCTCAATAACAGGTCACGTTTCAGGACGTTTGGCTGCCGTGTCCACTCATTCTCTGCTCTCTGTGTCTCTCTCCCACTATCAGATCCAGGTGTGGAACCACTCATCCAGAGATCGATGAACCACTTTCTAACCCTACCATTCACATGCATCCATCTGTGCTCAGCAAACTGGCGTTCTGATGGACACGCAGAGGAGAGAGAGACATTTTCCTGCCATCGTTTTGGAGAGTCTATGTCAACACTTTGTCTCTTACAAAGACGGAGGAGGTTTCAATCAGTCGGTGGCTGTTTGGAGAATGTAAATGTGGAATAAAACACAACGGCAACACCACTGATCTGTTCAACCACCTCCTGAGGCGCCACACCTGGGCCGGCCAGGACCGCCCTCATGAACCTGAACAGAGCTTTGGTGCACTTTGTTGTGCTGTGATGCTGCAACATGCAAAGCACTGATAATTCAAACAAAAGGTAGACATTTGCCATGAACTGTTGTGTTCTTGTTTCTGTCCATTATTTTAAACCTGATTCCCTCCAGCAAACAGCAGAGATCTGGGACTCCTCCCTGAACTCTCTAGTAGCCTGGTATTCATGGCACAGTTGGACAGTTTAGTTGAAGTCTGGCAAAAAGTGACTGAATCACTTTAGAGACCCCGAATTGAATCGACTCCAATCGTTCTAAATGAATCAAAGCTGCAGTCATGAATCGTGATTCAAATCAAATCTTTGTTAAGGTGAATCATTCCAACCACATAAGATCCATCCTGGTGATGCTCAGTGGGGGAGGCAGGTTTCTGCTACTGACCTGAGAGTTTCCAGGTGACAGTGTGGATCCTCCAGTCCAGCACCCAGCAGCTCCACTCCTGAATCCTGCAGCAGGTTCAGGCTCAGGTCCAGTTGTCTCAGACTGGAGGACTGAGAGCTGAGAACTGAAGACAGAACTGAACAACTTCTCTCTGAGAGCTCACACTTCACCAGCCTGAAGAAGAAATGGAAACATGAGCAAACATGGCGTCAACACCAACTCATCAATGATGAAATCTGTTCTCATCTCTGGTTCAGGATCAGCTTTGATATGTGGACGTTTGGAGTTGATGCCTCATTTGCATATTTAAACAGGTTGATAGGGAACCTTCAAGAACTTTGATAGAACATTGAAATGTCATGGTGGGAAAATGAAGTCATCATTGATCCTGAAGATGTCACTAAGAGGCCTTCAGTGATGGATGATGATGTCACAGTCAAGTTGACCTTTGACCTTTAGGATCCGTGTCATCAGTCAGAACTGGGCAGTCCCAGTCCTGAGCAGAACCAGAAGCAGAGCCACATTTCATGGTTCGAAGTCTCTCCACTGGTTGTCTTCCAGTGTGCACATTGATGGACCTGTTGTGGGCTTGTTGTTCAAGCAGTTCCTGGTCTCCACCAGCATGTCTACTGGTCTTCAGTGGATGAACCAGTGCAGCCCCTCAGCTCCTCCTAGGAGTTTAGTCACTGCTCTAAAGTGCCCACTAAAACCTCTGGTGAGGCCCCTTGAGCTGAATATATATATATGAAACTCTGAATATATATACGGAACTCTGAATATATTGAAATAAACTCTGAATATATATATGAAAATCTTAATATATTGAATGAAACTCTGAATATATATACGAAACTCTGAATATATATACAAAACTCTGAATATATATACAAAACTCTGAATATATATATAATGAATCCTGAATATATGGAGTGAAACTCTGAATATATTGAATGAAACCCTGAATATATGGAATGAAACTTTGAATATATTGAATGAAACTCTGAATATATGGAGTGAAACTCTGAATATATATATGAAACTCGACTGACGTCAGACTTCATGGCAGTGCCTGCGGGCGGCCATGTTTTCCTTCATAAAAAAGCAGAACTATTAATGGAACACTCTGCTGTGTGTCGAGTTCCGTATTTAGATCTGTATGGTTAGCTTGATATAGTTTTCAGGTGGTTCAATGAAGGTTAAACAGTGATCGTATTTAGATCTGTATGGTTCGCTTGATATAGTTTTCAGGTGGTTCAATGAAGGTTAAACAGTGATCGTATTTAGATCTGTATGGTTCGCTCGATATAGTTTTCAGGTGGTTCAATGAAGGTTAAACAGTGATCGTATTTAGATCTGTATGGTTCGCTCGATATAGTTTTCAGGTGGTTCAATGAAGGTTAAACAGTGATCGTATTTAGATCTGTATGGTTCGCTCGATATAGTTTTCAGGTGGTTCAATGAAGGTAAAACAGTGATTGTATTTAGATCTGTATGGTTCGCTTGATATAGTTTTCAGGTGGTTCAATGAAGGTAAAACAGTGATCGTATTTAGATCTGTATGGTTAGCTCGATATAGTTTTCAGGTGGTTCAATGAAGGTAAAACAGTGATCATATTTAGATCTGTATGGTTCGCTTGATATAGTTTTCAGGTGGTTCAATGAAGGTAAAACAGTGATCATATTTAGATCTGTATGGTTCGCTTGATATAGTTTTCAGGTGGTTCAATGAAGGTAAAACAGTGATCATATTTAGATCTGTATGGTTCGCTTGATATAGTTTTCAGGTGGTTCAATGAACGTTAAACAGTGATCTATTTAGATCTGTATGGTTCGCTTGATATAGTTTTCAGGTGGTTCAATGAAGGTAAAACAGTGATCGTATTTAGATCTGTATGGTCCGCTTGATATAGTTTTCAGGTGGTTCAATGAAGGTAAAACAGTGATCGTATTTAGATCTGTATGGTTCGCTCGATATAGTTTTCAGGTGGTTCAATGAAGGTTAAACAGTGATCGTATTTAGATCTGTATGGTTCGCTCGATATAGTTTTCAGGTGGTTCAATGAAGGTAAAACAGTGATTGTATTTAGATCTGTATGGTTCGCTTGATATAGTTTTCAGGTGGTTCAATGAAGGTAAAACAGTGATCGTATTTAGATCTGTATGGTTCGCTTGATATAGTTTTCAGGTGGTTCAATGAAGGTAAAACAGTGATCGTATTTAGATCTGTATGGTCCGCTTGATATAGTTTTCAGGTGGTTCAATGAAGGTAAAACAGTGATCGTATTTAGATCTGTATGGTTCGCTCGATATAGTTTTCAGGTGGTTCAATGAAGGTTAAACAGTGATCGTATTTAGATCTGTATGGTTCGCTCGATATAGTTTTCAGGTGGTTCAATGAAGGTAAAACAGTGATTGTATTTAGATCTGTATGGTTCGCTTGATATAGTTTTCAGGTGGTTCAATGAAGGTAAAACAGTGATCGTATTTAGATCTGTATGGTTCGCTTGATATAGTTTTCAGGTGGTTCAATGAAGGTAAAACAGTGATCGTATTTAGATCTGTATGGTTCGCTTGATATAGTTTTCAGGTGGTTCAATGAAGGTAAAACAGTGATCGTATTTAGATCTGTATGGTTAGCTCGATATAGTTTTCAGGTGGTTCAATGAAGGTAAAACAGTGATCGTATTTAGATCTGTATGGTTCGTTCGATATAGTTTTCAGGTGGTTCAATGAAGGTTAAACAGTGATCGTATTTAGATCTGTATGGTTCGCTTGATATAGTTTTCAGGTGGTTCAATGAAGGTTAAACAGTGATCGTATTTAGATCTGTATGGTTACCTCGATATAGTTTTCAGGTGGTTCAATGAAGGTTAAACAGTGATCGTATTTAGATCTGTATGGTTCGCTCGATATAGTTTTCAGGTGGATCAATGAAGGTAAAACAGTGATCGGCCGTGCGTAATGGCACTGCGCTCTGACGCGGCACTTCTCCGGGACTGGAGAAGCTGCTGCGGCTGCAGGGATTTTGTGAACTGAAAGGGTAGCTCTTCATATATTGTTCATATACAGTAAGAATCGCCCACATTCATAGACCAATGCAGGCTGAACGTAAGTTTAGTCCTGAACATATTTGATGATCGGCGACACATTGTCAGCTTTGGACACGTTACTCACACAGCCGACTGTGGACAGACAGACAAATGCAAATGAGATTTGCCGAAACCTTGAATATATTGAATGAAACTGAATATATATATGAAACTCTGAATATATGGAATGAAACTCTGAATATATGGAATGAAAATCTGAATATATGGAATGAAACTGAATATATGGAATGAAACTCTGAATATATGGAATGAAAATCTGAATATATGGAATGAAACTGAATATATATATTCAGAGTTTCATATATATATTCAGAGTTTCATTCCATATATTCAGAGTTTCATATATATATTCAGAGTTTCATTCCATATATTCAAAGTTTCGAATATATATATTCAGAGTTTCGAATATATATATTCAGAGTTTCGAATATATATATTCAGAGTTTCATATATATATATATATATATATATATATATATATATATATATATATATATATATATATATATATATATATATATATATATATATCCCACCAGGAGAG